>NC_143038.1:10836363-11142500 GCF_057628025.1 Oncorhynchus mykiss | reverse complement strand
TTTTGGAGTAGTTTTGGAATATTGAGTCATCAGTTCACCCCACAGGAGGTGTGTGGCACCTTAATTGGGGAGAACATGCTCGTGGTAATGACTGGATCGAAATTAGTGGAATGGTATGAAATACATTAAACATCTGGTTTCCAAGTGTTTGATGCCATTCCATTAACTCCGTTCCGGACGTTATTATGAGCCAGTCTCCCCTCAGCACAGTATGTTTTTGTTATAAATCTGCCTATAGCTTTGCGAATGCCTTTTGAAAGACTAAGGAATATTAGACAGACTAGACTGCCGCTAGCTAGTGTCTGTAACTGTTGCCACCGCATCAGGTCAAGGTCAAGTATTGACTTATTCTGCTGCATCCAGACGGTCTAGCCTGTCTGAAAATAGAATGTCATCCTCTCCTGTCTCTGGCAAACCCTGCGGCAGAAGCTAAATGAAATCACCAAACTGTATTTAACACAGATACCACAGCCACTGTAAGAAAAAACACCACTGACTTTCCTCCCCAAGGACATTCCCGAGGTCCATAGATGCGAAGGAAGAAACTTCCAAATGGTCGACATAACCATGATACTCCATGCAGCACCTGGGATAATACAAAGAAAGCGAAATAACAAAATGCACTTTTTGACGTCCTGATGGATGGGTGTTTAATGGAGGGGACCCGTGGCTGATGCCAGTGGGGTGTGAAAGGCACATTGGCACAGCGTGAGAGCCTGCCAGCCATGACTGGCACAGCTAGCGGTAAAGCCAGCCATTATGCCCGTGCAGGGCAACTCAACTTCACCACACGTCAGAACCCACCGCTCTCACCAAGGTGAATTCATTAAAGGTAAACTGCCCCTTAAAACCAACTCCTCTGTATTTAAACTGCCCATGGGGCTTAGATATGAGTAGGAAACGCTAATTATAGTGTCAAATTTGACTACCAGTGTAAATAGGATAATTTGGGTCTCAGTCTCTTTCAAAATAGAGTTTAGTCAGACTTCAGACATACTTGAGGGTTTGGTTTGGATTACAATTATGACAACAATTCATGGCCATTTTTGACCCGTTAAGACGTTATTGCACCGCGTTTTCTGTGACTGGGCGAGTTCGCTTTGCATGGCTTGGTGCCCCGGGTGGGCGGAGCTCTCTCTTTAGGAGGACCAATGGAATGGTCGAACATGAGCAAACCCTGCCCACCCCGTGGCACCGGGTTCACACAAAACGAATTTGCCCACTGGAACCTCTTCCCCAGACAACATGTGGTTAGAACTTGCCTTTGCTCGGGAAATAGCTACTCTAGTGATAATGGGCTTCCATAAAGTTGTTCAACAAACTTCGGGAGATGGCCAGGATATGGATTACATCCAACTAGTTTCTATTTGGGTTCTCAACTGTCAAACCTGAGACTAGTGTGTTGGTAAGTAGCTAAGTTTTGTTTTTAGCTATCTAGCTGCATTTCATTATTTGATAGCCTTTACCGGCAGGTAGCCTAGTGGTTAGAGCGTTGGGCCAGTAACCAAAAGGTTGCCAGATCAAATCCCAGAGCTGGCAAGGTAAAAATATGTAGTTCTGCCCCTGAACAAGGCAGTTAACCCACTGTTTTATTTATAGCTAGCTAGCTGCATGTCATTATTTGGTAGGTTATACAGGCAGGTATGGCAGGTAGCCTAGTGGTTAGAGCGTTGGACTAGTAACCAAAAGTTGTCAGATCAAAAGGCCCGAGCTGACAAGGTCAAAATCTGTCGTTCTGCCCCTGAACTAGGCCGCTCACCCACTGTTCCTAGGCTGTCGTTGTAAATAAGAATTTGTTCTGAACTGACTTGCTGCTATGATACTCTGCAACTAGCTAAGTACATAGCCTCTCCCTAACCTTCAATGTGAGAGGAAGATTTGCATAGCAAACATTATGAGTGTTACTTATACACTCCCATTAATCTATACCGTTATTTGCATGCTTTGCTTAAGTTTAATAACATTCCCATCCATCCATTTTGTAAATGTTACTACATTTCAGCAAGTGTGTGTTTACTGTATATTCATTTGAAGTCGTCATGTTTGAGTTTGACTTCGAGCTCCAAGCTTGCCAAGGTGACACCCAAAATAAAATGGACTTGGCTTCGATTCGCCACATCTCCTCTGCTTGGATACCCCCTCCCACTAGGCTGATCATGACGACCAACCCAAACGCCTGCCAAATGATTGGCGGCCAGCCCGCCAAGCGCTTGGAGACAGAAATGTAAGAAATGCCCTTCCAATGGTGTCACCCTGACAACCTGTTTAAGGCTATTTCCTGACATGTCGATTAAAAGTCACTTATCATTTCTGCTATTTATGCCTCTCGCCTTTTAAAGACCCACTCCTCAATGGGTAGGCCTATATACTATTCATTTAAATCAGGGGTGTCAAACTCATTCCACGGTGGGCCGAGTGTTTGCAGGTTTTGGGTTTTTCCTTTCAATTCAGACCTAGACAGCCAGGTGAGGGGAGTTCCTTACTAATTAGTGACCTTAATTCATCAATCAAGTACAAGGGCGGCGCAAAAGCCCACAGAGACTTTACCCTCCATGGAATGAGTTTAACATCATTTAAGTGATCAAAACCATCTGGAAACATCAGAGAGAGTGGGCCTTTAATACAGGCTTTGATTCAGCCAGACTCACAGAGACCCCGCTGCTTTAAAGGATGTTAAAGGGGACTGTTGTTGGTCTTCTTCTAGGGTCGTGTGTCTCACTTGTTCTTCTTTCCGATTCACCTACCGCTGTGCTGCTTTGGCATGAGATCACACATTCCCAGTGTGAGCGAGCTCGGGATCAGGGAACACCGCTGACTCATTCCCGCTAACTTTCCCAGATGCAACTCCATGACATTCTGTTATTTCGAGTTTCCCCCTGGTTTTTCCCCGTCTGTGTTGTTACAGACAATTAGGGGGGGGACATAAGTATTCAGCTGGCATGGCGGCAACGGTGTGGCAGCCTGTGCATGTCATAGCCAATCACGTTCAAAGTGACAAACTGGTGGTGACACCTCGGCGTGACTAAATAAATGATGGAGTGTGGAGCTGAGGGAGAAGAGGGCTGGGTGTTTCTATCATCTTTATGGGCGCTTTACAGGCTACACTCCCCCCTCTCTCTGACTCTCCCCCTTCTCTCAGACACTCCCCCCCCTCTCTGACACTCCCCCCTCTCTCTGACTCTCCCCCCTCCCTCTGACTCTCCCCCCTCTCTCTGACTCACCCCCTTCTCTCTGACTCCCCCCTCTCTGACTCTCCCCCCTCTCTGACTCTCCTCCCTCTCTCTGACTCTCCCCCCTCCCTCTGACTCTCCCCCCTATCTCTGACTCTCCCCCTTCTCTCAGAAACTCTCCCCCTCTCTGACTCTCCCCCCTCTCTCTCACTCTCCCCCTCAGACACTCTCCCCCCTCTCTCTGACTCTCCTCTCTGCCTCTCCCCCCTCTCTCTGACTCTCCCCCCTCCCTCTGACTCTCCCCCCTCTCTCTGACTCACCCCCTTCTCTCTGACTCCCCCCTCTCTGACTCTCCCCCGTCTCTGACTCTCCTCCCTCTCTCTGACTCTCCCCCCTCCCTCTGACTCTCCCCCCTATCTCTGACTCTCCCCCTTCTCTCAGAAACTCTCCCCCTCTCTGACTCTCCCCCCTCTCTGACCCTCCCTCAGAATCTCCCCCCTCGCTCTCTCTGACTCTCCCACCTCTTTCTCTGACTCCCCAGTCTCTCTCTGACTCTCGCCTGAGTCTCCCCTCTCTCTCTCTGACTCTCCCCCTCTGACTCTCCCCCTCACTCTCTGACTCTCCCCCTCTCTCTCTGACTCTCCCTCCTCTCTCCGCCCTCGCTCTCTCTAACTCTTCCCCCCCCTCTCTCTCTCTCTCTCGCTCTCTGATTCTCCCTCCTCTCTCTGACTCTCCCCCTCTCTCTCTGACTCTCCCCCTCTCTCTCTGACTCTCCCTCCTCTCTCCGCCCTCGCTCTCTCTAACTCTTCCCCCCTCTCTCTCTCTCTCTCTCTCTCGCTCTCTGATTCTCCCTCCTCTCTCTGACTCTCCCCCTCTCTCTCTCTCTGACTCTCCCCCCTCTCTCTCTGACTCTCCCTCTCTCTCTCTGACTCTCTCCACTCTCTCTGACTTCCCCCTCTCTCTTTCTCTCTCTCCCTCTCTGACTTCCCCCTCTCTCTTTCTCTCCCTCTTTCTCTGACTCTCCTCCCTCTCTCTCTCTCCGACTCTCCCCTCTCTATCTCCGACTCTCCCCCCTCTCACTCGCTCTAAAACCCACCCATTACTCTGTCATGGAGTATATCTATATATTTCACCACCCTGCTTGTTTCCGCTTGAATGTGACACATTAAGTAATTTTCCCACCACTACATCATGAATGTGAATTCTAACCGGAGAGAGCTGTTTGTGGCTATAGAGATTCATGAGTGTCCTTCTGACTGTGTGGCTAAGGAGCCAGGATAAAATTGTCCCATTTATGCACTGTAGTATAAACAAACAGAGGTGTGACTCCGAGAGAGAGTGTCCAGGATGAGCCACAACACAATCACACTCACATTTAGTGCACCAGTTGTGATGGGCCCTGGTCAAAAGTAGTGCCCTATATAGGGAACAGGGTGCCATTTGGGACGCAGGCTAGATCTCCCCAATGATGATTCATGGGTTTAATCTAGTCTGCCCCACACCCTCCCACCAACAATGCCGGAGCTTAACACATCACTGCCTCCGCAGGACCCACCACCATTTGTCCTATTTAGGACACCGTCATCCCCGCTGATATTCCGAGACAATTCAGGCGCAGTGTCTCGCTCTGCCGGCAGGCAACCATCCTCACGTTGGGCGCCAAGCCACCATCTAAGAGAGAGAGAGCATAACATTGGACGCTACCAACTCCAATGACTTTTAAAACAGGTTGAATAGTGTAGTTTTAAAGTGTATTGTCTTTCAACAACTTATATCATCACAAATTAAAGAGAAGTAGAAAATGACTTTGAAGTAAATCTGACCTGGAAGTAAACAGCATCTCTCTCTACAAGACATTGCAGTGTAAAGAGTAGTATTCCATTGTCCCTCTTTGACCTTAAGTCCATCACCGGCCTCAATAAACCTCAATTGATTTTGATGTGGCTTTTTATTGCTACATAACTTGAAAACCAGATAGCATCAGTCCTCCTATTCCCATTTCCACCTTCGGGCTGGCTATGGGTTGTCCAATCCCAGATCCTTTGTGCTGTATTGCCCATAGAAATATAATCTCTAGAACGGGCCCATTCAAGTAAATGATGCTGTAATGCGGTGGGCTCGCAGCCATTGTGAGTGTACCAGTCAAATTGCCAGGGTTAGTGCTTCCAAGCCCCTTCTATAGATTCTATTTCTATGGTATTGCCAACTCCTATGGTAGCACAAACAGATTACCAGGCTAGAGCTATGCTAAATAAGCTATTTAACATGTCTTAAATATTACTTTAATGTCCCAGCAGGGAACGAAGAAAAATTCAAAGGGGGCATGAGGATACAGTTTTGCAGGAAGAAGAGCAGAGGAAGGCCCCAGAGTTTTCCAAGCTGGAGTTTTGAAGCCGAAAGATAAGGATGTTTGTGCCCAGCGTGAAATAGCAGGAATCCTCTCAATGTGAGGTAAAAGGCTCATTTTCAGCTCAGATTGCTCTGGCTCCAAACGCTGCTACTCCCCGCCTCTCATATCTCTATTCATATGCCTCTTTCTCGGCTTCTTTCTCTACCTCTCTCTCTCCCTCCTTATCCCTCGCCTCTTCTGCCCTTTGATAATTGCACAGAGCCCCCATGCAACAGCAGGCAAGACTTTTATTAGGTGTGGCACGGTGTCAGGGAATGGCCACAGCCTCCGAACAGGGATGGACAGAGTACTGGCACTCAGTGGAATACTCACCAAAAACCAACATGCACTTCAGACACCAAACAAAAACTCCCTTGCTTTCCTTAAGTAATGAAACTCTTTGGTTGAAACGGGAAATCCCCCTGCTTCCACCCAGCGGGCCTCACTGCAGCGTAGCCCGGCATTAATCTCATTATGACTCTGACTGTGAGTGGGATTGGATTGGAAGGGAGCCGGAGCTCTGAATAAACAGTGGGATGCGAGAGGCTGTCCTCCTGATGATGCCACTCCTCCTTCTCGACTAGAGCCTCAGGCTGCCTGGCTGGCCCACTGTTGGACTGCAATGAATGAGCAGTTTCAGAGGAAGATTGGATTTGAGATTTGTGTGTACGACCACTGTTAGAAAAGGGCTGTCTGCGTATGTATCTGTGGGAGAGTGTGAAGGTCAGTTAGTTCGTTTTTTTCTGTGTATGTCTTTAGATCACATTGTGTATTAGATAGATTTGGTCTTTCCAAGGGGACTTTCCCTCTATGTGTTTCCCTTCTGACCCTCTGTTACGCTGTGGGCCTGCGGACCCATCAGTCACAGTCTCATCCTGGGGCCTGAGTGGCACCTCTGGTCCCTTCTCCCCTCAGCCCTCCAGTCAACACACTGACTGCACCATCGCTGTATCTTGTCTAATGCAGCAGTTTGTGTGTGTGTGTGTGTAAGTGTGTGTGTGTGTGTGTGTGTGTTCATAAAAACAGTGTTGGAAATGTCGAAAAACATACCATTTGAAGATCCATGGTTTTATTAAAGATTCCTTGAAGCAATATTTTTCAACAGATGGAGATTGTGGTATATTATACTGTATATAATTACAGGCCGAGGTGGTGTCAACTTTAACTGTGCTGTGCCACTGTTACAGAGGCCTTCACTGGTAGGATCTTTAGCTTGCTTTCATATGGACGAAATACTGGAACGAGTGGCTCAGTGAAAACTAGTGGCATAGTAAGTAGGTGTGTGTTATTATCAGGGTCAAAGAACGTCAGCTCTCCAGCTGCACTCTGATCATCCGGGGGTCCTGAACCACTGTGAGACCAGGCTTACCGTCATACTCATTTGGGGACATTACTACGTATACACCACAAGTATGCAAAACACCCCAGATGTCATCCCATACATCATGATTACTGACAAAGTCGGGGGCCACACCTAGAAACCAAAAGTGACTGTCCCCAACCTCCACGTCCCAGCTGTTTGTCGCTGAGTTGAAACCCCCAGAACCCCTAACGCATACATAGCCAAACCTCTCTGGGTTGTCAGGAAGCTGCAGTGTTCTATCACCAACTCTCACACGGGTCAGATCCTCAAACAGGATAAGATAGGGGTGGGCAGTGTTGGTGTCCAGAATCACAGGAGTTGAACAGAGACAACACGGTTTTAATATGTCATTTAGCAGACACTTTTATCCAAAGCAACTTAGTCAAGCGCGCATGTACATATGGGTGGTCCAGGGAATCAAACCCCCAATCCTAGCGTTGCAAGCGCCGTGCTCTACCAACTGAGCCATACGGGCCCATTTGAAATATTTAACATAAAATCAGACCCACAGTCTTATCAGAGATCATAAATGTATTTTTTCTGTAAGAAATTACTCACTGTATTGAACAATCCCCTGCATCTTCTCCCAGACTTTGCAGGACAGATTGCCCAAGTGTTTGGCCACGTCTATCAGCGCTCCTAAGACTAGCTGTGGAGCCGGCAGTGTGCACTGGGCTCTGTAAGAACATTAGTGCTGCTGTGGGGTCGGGTTCAGAACCCCCAGAGAAGAGAGAGACAGTCACAGGAGGGAGATCACTTACCTTTTCACTGTGGCCTGGTAGGTCTGCAGAGGAATGGAAAAACAGTCTACGTTTTTAACTAAATTAATGTAAGATGATGCATGATCAGATATGATGATATAATGCAATTTTACCATACACCTGTAACGCAAAATGCGTAGTTTTTAAAGTTCAGTGTACAAAAAAAACTTTACCTGTAAGAATGAGATGTCGTCAGCTCTCAGTTTGTTCTCTATGGCTGTGATAGTGTCTGAAAGAGAAGACATATCTTTGACCATCTCCTTAATCCTCTTCTTCACCTTCCAACTCTTTTCCACCTCTTCCTTTTTCAGGGCAGCTATCCTGGCCGCCTCTTCATCTCGTAGGAACTGGTGAAGCTTCTCAAACGCTTTCTTAATCTGCTTCTCTGTGTGCTGGGCCTGGGTCTGGAGACACAATCTAATTACATCTCTGAAAATATGACCTCTGTCATTTTAACTTTCAACATCCTGTAAAATGTCAACATCACCTCAGATAACACTCTGGGGAGGTGGAGGATAACGTTTTTTATTGCCCAGAATGAGAGGAGAATGGAGAGAAAAAGGACTGGAATATGTCTGGAGAAGCAGCACGGAGAAGCCTCACTTGGTATTTAGGCCATGTTGGTGCAACAGTTGAAGATGGATGGACGATGGGTTTTTTTTTGGTCCCATCATCCTCATCATCATTTGCACCATCTGCTACACCATCTTAGTTAAAACCTGCTAAGGCTAAAGAAGAGCAAGAGTGTGGAGGCGCGCTACACTGCTCCCTGCCAATGACCTTTTTGATGTTGAATGTTGCTAAGAGACGGAACTGAAAGGGAACGTTGACCGAGATTGAAAAGTGTCTTGTTACTTGAAGTTGACCTTTGCATATTGTCTAAGTTTGGGGGGGGGGGTTCTGGTTTGACATGTTAGAACCACAGTCCATTGTTTTAAAATGTGTGATGGATGTTTGGTTGGTGTCATATCCACATTCAATTACTTTAAATTTAGTGGAGACAATGGAGTGTGGTTAGTGTTATATTCACAATCAATCACTTCGAAAATAGTCATGAGTTTGGCTTGCACCGAAGGGTTTTTTCATAAGAGGCGGCCCAATTCGATTAGAAAAGGGGATAAGGGGCCTCCTGGATGGCGCTGTGGTTAAGGGCGCTGTACTGCAGCGCCAGCTGTGCCACCAGAGACTCTGGGTTTGCGCCCAGGCTCTGTCGTAACCGGCCGCGACCGGGAGGTCTGTGGGGTGACGCACAATTGGCCTAGCGTGGTCCGGGTTAGGGAGGGTTTGGCTGGTAGGGATATGCTTGTCTCATCGCGCACCAGCGACTCCTGTGGCGGGCCAGGCGCAGTGCACACTAACCAAGGTTGTCAGGTGCACAGTGTTTCCTCCGACACATTGGTGCGGCTGGCTTCCGGGTTGGATGCGTGCTGTGTTAAGAAGCAGTGCGGCTTGGTTGGGTTGTGTATCGGAGGACGTATGACTTTCAACGTCTCTCCCGAGCCCGACGGGAGTTGTAGCGATGAGACAAGATAATAGCTACTAACAATTGGAGACCACGAAATTGGGGAGAAAAGGGGGTAAAAAAAAAAGTTTTTAAAAGAGAAGGGGATAGGATAACAGAGAGCATTCTTCTTCTTCTTTTGGATAATGAAGATCTGCTAGACTTGTGAGCAGTAGAGCCTGGTGGGAGGAGCTATAGGAGGACGAGCTCATTGTAATGGCTGGAATGGCATGAAAGGTATGAAGTCAAACGTGGTTTCCACGTTTGATGATACCATTCCATTTATTCCGTTCCAACCATTACAAATTAGCTTGTCCTATTATAGCTCCTCCCACCAGCCTCTACTGCTTGTGAGTATTCTTAGGGAGTTTTACTTAAAAGCTACAGATCTAGTTATGCATGTCTGTCTTTACTAAAGGTGTTTCATGCCAATACTGTGTGTTGGTGAACTGCAGTTAGCACAAGATTAATTGTTATTACAGATTACGAGAAGGAAACACTGTATTTTATATTGTACTAATGATTGACTATTGACTGAAAGGATGTATTTGTATTACTTTGATACTTACAAATAAAGTATTATGTGTTATAAGGAAAATCTTAATGCCTTCTATGCTCGCTTTGAGGCAAACAACACTGAACCATGCATGAGCGCACCAGCTGTTCCAGATGACTGTGTGATCACGCTCTCCGTAGCCGATGTGAGTAAGACCTTTAAACAGGTCAACATTCACAAGGCCACAGGGCCAGGCGGATTACCAGGATCCATACACAGAGCATGTCTTCACTGACATTTTCAACCTCTCCCTGAACAAGTCTGTAATATCTAACATGTTTCAAGCAGACCACCATAGTCGCTGTACCCAAGAATACCAAGGTAACCTGCCTAAATGACGACAGCCTCATAGCACTCACGTCTGTAGCCATGAAGTGTTTGAATGACTGGACATGGCTCACATCAACACCATAATCCCAGAAACCCTAGACCCACTGCAATTTGCATACAGAACCATAGATGACGCAATCTCTCTTGCACTCCACACTGCCCTTTCCCACCTGGACAAAAGAAACACCTGCGTGAGAATGCTGTTTGCTGACTACACCTCAGCGTTCAACACCATAGTTGTGTTTTATTGTGTTACTTTTTTTGTTTTATTTTATTCCGTTTTTAAAATATTTAATTATTTTTATTATATATATTTTTAAACTGCATTGTTGGGTAAGGGTTTGTAAGTAAGAATTTCATGGTAAGGTCTACAACGGTTGTATTTGGAGCATGTGATAAATACAATTTGATTTGATATGAAAAGCCATCTCCTCTCAGCCCACAAAACAAATAAACAAAAAATCCTCTAGCATTAGCCCTGGCTCGAGGGGAAGTAATGTAGTTGTTAAAGAGTGAGTGGGAAAATTTGGAATGGAAATTCCATAGTTCCCGCCAGGGTAGCACATTTTGGGGAATATTCTGAGGTAGACTTTTCGTGGGAATTAACGGGAATATAGACAGAAGGACTATTCATTCCGTATCGAGGAAGTTTAGCGTTACACCGTGATTGAAATGTAAAGGCATTAGCAGACACTCTTAAATAACCTTTACATTTATTTTGCGCAATCTGTAACGCTTCAGCGACACAGATTGAATAGAGCCCTAAATCCGTAGTTTAAGAAATTCACAGTTCCAAATATCTAAATGTTGGGCAGACTTTTAAAATGACCACATGCTGCTCACCTTACGATCTTCTGCATCTTCATCTATGGGGATGCAGATATGACCTTTGTGATTCCTTGAATCACGACACACCAAACAGATAGCGTGTTCATCCTTCAGACAGAAGAGCTTGAGTTTCTCACCATGCAGACTGCAGAGCACCTCAGACCCTGCTGAAGATCTCTGACTCCTTTCCTTTAAGAAGGCCTCACACAGGTACTTTAGAGACGGGTTATTAGGAGGCTCCAGACCTTGAGGATCTTCTCCTGCAGACTGG
This sequence comes from Oncorhynchus mykiss, assembly GCF_057628025.1. NCBI lineage: Eukaryota > Metazoa > Chordata > Actinopteri > Salmoniformes > Salmonidae > Oncorhynchus > Oncorhynchus mykiss. Next base: position 11,131,331 of record NC_143038.1, on the reverse strand, counting down.
ACTCTCTTGGGATCCGCTCTTTTCCCAGAATTTCTGCAGACAGGCTTTACAGAAGCTGTGGCTACACGACATGACAACAGGATCTCTGAAGATGTCACAGCACACAGGACAGGATAAATCCTCAATGGGGAGAGAGAATTTGCAAGCCATTTTCACACTTGCCTCGCTCCTCTGGAAGGGTTTAGTGTTTCACTTTGGAAGACCCACCCTGTTTGTTAAAAGAGCTATACAGTTTAGTGGAATGTCCTTATCTTCTTCAGTATCTGCTCTGAGATGTTGACATCAAAGGTCATGTGTTGTGAACCTTGTTCTGTGTTGAACCACAGGCAAATAAAGACTTCTTAGCTGTTGACTTCAGGATTACAGTTGCACTGCTGTCTGTCTGCTACACCTGATGGTGTGTTGGTTTGTTTGTCAAAGCGTTGCAACAATGTTACTAATCAAATCAAATGTATTTATATAGCCCTTCTAACATCAGCTGATATCTCAAAGTGCTGTACAGACACCCAGCCTAAAACCCCAAACAGCAAGCAATGCAGGTGTAGAAGCACGGTGGCTAGGAAAAACTCCCTAGAAAGGCCAAAACCTAGGAAGAAACCTAGAGAGGAACCAGGCTATGAGGGGTGGCCAGTCCTCTTCTGGCTGTGCCGGGTGGAGATTATAACAGAAATGGCCAAGACGTTAAAATGTTCATAAATGACCAGCATGGTCAAATAATAATAATCACAGTAGTTGTCGAGGGTGCAGCAAGTCAGCACCTCAGGAGTAAATGTCAGTTGGCTTTTCATTGCCGATCATTAAGAGTATCTCTACCGCTCCTGCTGTCTCTAGAGAGTTGAAAACAGCAGATCTGGGACAGGTAGCACGTCTGGTGAACAGGTTAGGGTTCCATAGCCGCAGGCAGAACAGTTGAAACTGGAGCAGCAGCATGGCCAGGTGGACTGGGGACAGCAAGGAGTCATCATGCCAGGTAGTCCTGAGGCATAGTCCTAGGGCTCAGGTCCTCTGAGAGAGAGAGAGAGAAAGAAAGAGAGAATTAGGGAGAGCATACTTAAATTCACACAGGACACCGGATAAGACAGGAGAAGTACTCCAGATATAACAGACTTACCCTAGCTCCCCGACACATAAACTACTGCTAATTCATGCAATCAATTACAGGAGTGGTCCTGAAAGATTACAACCACGACCTAGAGTGATAACACCAGCAATCGACACTTTACAAACTAAGCACGCTGAAAATAAACAAGACTTCTGCAAACAGTTGCACACACTGTCAACTGCTGCACCAACCGAGAGCTCCCACACAAAGCCGGAAGAGCAATCTTTATTTTCTCCTTCCTGACTGCTGATGTGCTCTGAGATTCTTGTTATTAATAACAAAATACATTTGTTATTAAGTGTATGAGGGAAGAGTGGAGCAAATGAGCCAGTACCTGAGAAAGATTTAGATTTTATCTGTGTGTGTGTGTGTTTGTTTGAGTGAGGTAAACAAAGAGTTTTGACTTGCAGTGGAGGCTCCTCAGAGGAGGAAGGGGAGGACCATCCTCCTCAGTGAATTTCATAAACATAAAATAGTGAAACATTTGAAATGTTTCATTTTTAGAATAAACTGTACTAAATATATTCACATCACCAATTAATTGATTAAGACACATTGTTTTGCAATGAAGGTCTACAGTAGCCTCAACAGCACTCTGTAGGGTAGCAACATGGTGTAGTCAGAGGCCAGCTAGCTTCCGTCCTCCTGTGGGTACATTGACTTCAATAAAAAAAACCTAGGAGGCTCATGGTTCTCACCCCCTTCCATAGACTTAAACACTAATAATGACAACTTCCAGAGGACGTCCTCCAATCTATCAGAGCTCTTGCAGCACGAAATTAATCTAGTACTGAAAGCATAAGCTACAGTGCATACTGCAGTGCATAACATGTGGAGAGTAGTTGACTCAAAGAGAAAGATAACAGTTTTAAACAAATTGCTTTCTTCAAAAATGAAGGAGAAGCAAGAGAGAGAAAGAGAGAAAAGTCATGTTTTTTTCACTTTCACTTACTCATGTTCACTTCTTTAGCCAGCAAATGCAGCTAGCGCAAACAGAGGAATGCTATGTTAGCTAGCTGGCTATGCCTATCCAACACAACACTGGAATTATTCAAGTCAAGGTAGGCTTTTACTAATTTATTGCCACCGGGGCCCATCGGTGTACTGCTGAACTGCTAACTGACTGTACACTATACTGCATGATTATAGCGGGTTTAATAACATGTTAGTTATATTAGCTATGTTTACTAGCTCTTTACTTTACCTATATGGTGACTACGATTTAGGCTCTGTGTAGCGGTTATGATATGGTTTGGCTTGGAAAGGTTTTTTCGCCTGGTCACATACAGCTGATGTGTTGTGGATTGCAGTCCACAATCGAAAGGAAAAGGAGAATACAACATGGCTACTATGAAAGTCAACCGTGTTTACATGTGATCAGGGGTGTGTTAATTCCACCAATTCTGTTAATTTGTTTCTTAAACGGAAACAAACGGAGTGAAACAGGTATTAACTTACACTACTGTTCAAAAGTTTGGGGTCACTTAGAAATGTGCTTGTTTTTGAAAGAAAAGCACATTTTATGTCAATTAAAATAACATCAAATTGATCAGAAATACAGTGTAGACATTGTTCATTTTGTAAATGAATATTGTAGCTGGAAACGGCTGATTTGTAAAGGAATATCTACATAGGCGTACAGAGGCCCAATATCAGCAACCATCCCTCCTGTGTTCCAATGGCACGTTATGTTAGCTAATCCAAGTTTATCATTTTTAGAGTAGTACACAGCGTTGTACGAGATCTTCAGTTTCTTGGCAATTTCTCACATGGAATAGCCCTTTTATTTCTCAGAACAAGAATAGACTGACGAGTTTCAGAAGAAAGTTATTTGTCTCTGGCCATTTTGAGCCTGTAATCAAACCCACAAATGCTCATATGTAAGGGGTGCGTAACTGGTGGCAGGGAAGTCAGATGCAGGAGAGCAGAACTGGGTAATAACAGGAGAAGTTTAATTATCAAAACCAACGGCATCCAGAAATACAAAATATGGGTACAAAACCCATCTTGCACCAGTCAGAAATGTGCACAAGCAACAAACAATTTCACACAAAGACATAGGGGGGGGCAGAGGATTAAATACATGACAAGTAATGAGGGAAATGTAAACCAGGTGTGTGGGAAACCAAGACAAAACAAATGGAAAATGAAAGGTGGATCGGCGATGGCTAGAAGACCGGTGACGTCGACCGCCGAATGCCGCCTGAACAAGGACAGGAACCGACTTCGGCGGAAGTCGTGACATCATGCTCCAGGTACTCAACTAGTCTAAAGAAGGCCTGCTTCATTGCTTCTTTAATCAGAACCATAGTTTTCAGCTGTTCTAACATAATTGCAAAAGGGTTTTCTAATAATCAATTAGCCTTTTAAAATGATAAACTTGGATTAGCTAACACAACGTGCCATTAGAACACAGGAGGGATGTTTGATGATAATGGGTCTCTGTACGCCTATGTAGATATTTCATTAAACAACTTGCCATTTTCATCTACAATAGTCATTTACAAATGTAATAATGTCTACACTGTATTTCTGATCAATTTTATGTTATTTTAATGGACAAAAAATGTGCTTTTCTTTCAAAAATAAGGACTAAGTGTCTAAGTGACCCCAAACTTTTGAACGGTAGTATACCTGAATTTGTCCAATAGAATCTCTTGTTTGCAACTGTTGGACTAATGATTACACCATAGATCAGCTAGATGCAGGCAAGGGTGCGCAAGGCGGTATTGAATGTGTCACTGTCTGTCACCTAAAAATATTCTCGACCTGTGTGCACCTACGTTGTAAACTTTTATTCATAGTCTAGGTTGTAGCAATCTCATGATGGGTATAGGGAACATTTGAGTATCATGTAGTAGCCTAAGCGTATCAATGTTACATTGAACTGGGTGAATGGAATATGAATGACAGTCATTCAATATGCTGTAATATAAATAAGGCCATGCTCACAAAAAAAAAGTTGTCCTCCCTAATCTTAAGCAGCACCGACCGCCACTGGTGTCAATGGTGTGTGTGCTGTAGTCAGAGAGGTGGGCAATCATCACACTCATGTTACAATCACAGCAGGAGGTGTTGAAACAGGCCTACCTCAGTGTCATATCCCAGCCGTTGTATTATTCCAACCCTCACCTGCGGAGTGAAATCTGAATTACAGAGGAAATTAGCTTTGGTTGGTTCATTTCAGAGGAGATGTATAGGTGTCATCCTGTCTTTCCCTGCAATCTGTGTCAGACACAGCATGGAGACGACAGGACACCTGAGAGTGTGTGTGTGTGTGTGTGTCACGCCCTGGCCATAGAGAGGCTTTTTATTCTCCCACTAGGGTGGGCGTTCTATGTTCTTTTTTCTATGTATTTGTATTTCTTTGTTTCTGGCCGGGTATGGTTCTCAATCAGGGACAGATTTCTGTCGTTGTCTCTGATTGAGAACCATACTTAGGTAGCTCTTGCCCACACGGGTTTTGTGGGTAGTTATTTTCTGTTTAGTGTGTTTTGCACCTGACGGAGCTGTTTCGGTTGTTTCTTTTGTTCCTTGTTGTATTTAGTGTTCAGTTTATTAAAATAATGATGAACACTTACCACGTTGCATCTTGGTCCTCACCTTCTTCATACGACCACTGTTACTGTGTTTGTGTGTGTCATTGTAGCAGTAGGCTACTCCTTTGTATAAAACTGAGATTGAGATGTGTATTTGTATTTATTATGGATCCCCATTAGCTGCTGTCAAGGCAGCAGCTACTCTTCCAGGGGTCTGGCTAAATTAAAGCAGTTATACAACTTTTAAAAACATAACAATACATTCATAACAGATTTCACAACACACTAAGTGGGTGCCCTCAGGCCCCTACTCCACTACAGTACCACATATCTACAACACAAAATCTATATGCATGTGTGTGTATGCATGTGTCTGGGCCTATGTTTGTGTTGCTTCACAGTCCCCGCTGTTCCATAAGGTGTATTTTTATCTGTTTTTTTTATTCTACTGCTTGCATCTGAACCCTTTCCTCTGGATCATGGCAGATAGCTAACCGCAACCCGGGTTGACTACACCTGGCTAAGGTTTCCATCCCGGAGCAAGCACCAACTAGCCTGGGGCTAGCCCATGCTAGACCCATCTCCCGGCTAGAGCTCCAGGGCTACTCCTGAAGCCCACTTCTCGGTTACAATATCCGGACCCCTTCTACTGCCGGTACGGGGCACGGAACCCCGCCGATCCTTCACAACTGGAATACCGACATAATCTGCCCGAGGATCCCAACAGGCCCCTCAGGCGTGATGTCCCCTGAGGCCTGCTAGCTATCTATAGCATATTGGACTGTTAGCTGACCCACCGGCCAGTTTCTTGGACCACTATACCTATTTTGCCAATTGAACTTCGACCCCTCTGCTACTTGGAACCCTACTAATTCCACGACTGGTCTATCGACGTCACCGCACTAGGAGGCAAAAACAGACATATTCCCCCATCGCGACGTCCCTCTAAGGCCCTTATGCTAGCTTTCTAGCCCCGGCCTGCTAACTGCTAGCTTGCTAGCCCCGGCCTGCTAACTGTCTGAATCGCCGTGTCCCCAGCCATCCCAACCACTCACTGGACCCATACGATCACTAGGCTACGCATGCCTCTCCCTAATATCAATATGCCTTGTCCATTACTGTCCTGGTTAGTTATTTCACTGTAGAGCCTGTAGCCCTGCTCAATATGCCTTAACCAACCATGTTGTTCCACCTCCCACATGTGCGATGACATCACCTGGTTTAAACGTCTCTAGAGACTATATCTCTCTCTTCATTACTCAATGCCTAGGTTTACCTCCAATGTACTCTCTTCCTACCATACCTTTGTCTGTACATTCTGCCTTGAATCTATGCTATCGTGCCCAGAAACCTGCTCCCTTTACTCCCTGTTCCAAACGTGCTTGACGGCCAAAAATAGACACACTGGCTTTACTCAAAAAAGTAAGGGGCCTAGACAGCTGCCCTGGGGAATTCCTGATTCTACCCAGATTATGTTGGAGAGGCTTCCATTAAAGAACACCCTCTGTATTCTGTTAGACAGGTAGCTCTTTATCCACAATATAGCAGGGGGTGTGAAGCCATAACACATACGTTTTTCAAAAGCCGCACTGACTTCTAACAAAATAGCCCCCACAATCTTTTTATCATCAATTTCATCATCAATTTCTCTCAGCCAATCATCAGTCATTTGTGTGCTGTTCTTGTTGAATGCCCTTCCCTATTAGCGTGCTGAAAGTCTGTTGTCAATTTGCTTACTGTAAAAAAGTGTTGTATCTGGTCAAGCACAATTTTTTCCAAAACTTTACTAAGGGTTGGTAACAGGCTGAATGGTCGGCTATTTGAGCAAGTAAAAGGGGCTTTACTATACTTAGGTAGCGGAATGACTTTTGCTTCCCTCCAGGCCTGAGGGCACACTTTCTAGTAGGCTTAAATTGAAGATATGGCAAATAGGAGTGGCAATATTGTCCGCTATTGTTGTCAGACCCCGGTGGCTTGTCATTGTTGATAGATAAGAATTGTTTCACCTCTTCCTCACTCACTTTATGGAAATCAAAATTACAATTCTTGTCTTTCAAATATTGGTCAGATATACTTGGATGTGTAGTGTCAGCGTTTGTTGCTGGCATGTCATGCCTAAATTTGCTAATCTTGCCATTTAAAAAATCATTAAAGTAGTTGGAAATATCAGTCGGTGTTGTGATGAATGAGACATCTGATTCAACGAATGATGGAGCTGAGTTTGCCTTTTTTCCCAAAATTCCATTTAAGGTTCTCCAAAGTGTTTTACTATCATTCTTTGTCATTTTTTGTTTCATAGTGTAGTTTCTTCATCTTTTTATTCAGTTTAGACACATGATTTCTCAATTTGCAGTACGTTTTCCAATCGGTTGTGCAGCCAGACTTATTTGCCATTCCTTTCGCCTCATCCCTCTCAACCATACAATTGCTCAATTCCTCATCAAGCCACAGGGATTTAACAGTTTTACAGTAATTTTCTTAATGGGTGCATGCTTATTAGTAACTGGGATAAGCAATTTCATAAATGTGTCAAGTGCAACATCTGTTTGCTACTCATTACACACCATGGACAAACAAATATTCTTTACACCAACAACATAGGAATCACTACAAAACTTATTGTATGACCGCTTATACACTATATAAGGCTCAGCCTTTGGAACTTTGGTTTTCCTATTTATGGCTACTATATTGTGATCACTACATCCGATGGGTCTGGATACTGCTTTCAAGCACATTTCTGCAGCGTTGGTAAAGGTGTGACCAATACATGTTGATGATTTCATTCCTGTGCTGTTTGTAACTACCCTGGTAGTTGATAACCTGAACCAGGTTGCAGGCACTGGTTACAATTTGAAGATTTTTCCTGAGTGTGCAGCTTGATGAAAGCCAGTCAATATTTACATCACAGAGAAAATATACCTCTCTGTTTATATCACATACATTATCAAGCATTTCACACATGTTATCCAGATACTGACTGTTAGCACTTGGTGGTCTATTGCGTCTTCCCACAATAATGGGCTTTAGGTGAAGCAGATGAACCTGTAGCCATATTACTTCGACAGTATTTAACATGAGATCCTTTTAAAAAAGGATGTGGTTCTGAATATAAACAGCAACATCTCCACGAGTGGCATTTCAATATTTTCTGAAAATGTTATAACCTTGTATTGCTGCCACTGTATCATCAAAAGCATTGTCTAAGTGTATTTCAGAGATAGTAAAAATATGAATGTCATTTGTAACTAGCAAATTAATCATTTCATGAACCTTGACTCTTAAGCTACATACAGTTGAAGTCAGAAGTTTACATACACCTTAGCCAAATACATTTCAACTAAGTCCTGTCTTAGGTCAGTTAGGATCACCACTTTATTTTAAGAATGAGAAATGTCAGAATAATAGTAGAGAGAATTATTTATTTAAGCTTCATTTCTTTCATCACATTCCCAGTGGGTCTGAAGATCACATACACTCAATTCGTATTAGGTAGCATTGCCTTTAAATTGTTTGACTTGGGTCAAACGTTTTGAGTAGCCTTCCACAAGCTTCCCACAATCAGTTGGGTGAATTTTGGCCCATTCCTCCTGACAGAGCTGGTGTAACTGAGTCAGGTTCGTTGGCCTCCTTGCTTGCGCACGCTTTTTCAGTTCTGACCACAAATGTTCAATAGGATTGAGGTCAGGGCTTTGTGATGGCCACTCTAATATCTTGACTTTGTTGTCCTTAAGCCATTTTGCCACAACTTTGGAAGTATGCTTGGAGTCATTGTCCATTTGGAAGACCCATTTGTGACCACGCTTTAACTTCCTGACTGATGTCTGGAGATGGTGCTTCAATATATCCACATAATTTTCCTGCCTCATGATGCCATCTATTTTTTGAAGTGCAAAGCACCCCCACAACATGATGCTGCCACCCCCGTGCTACACGGTTGGGATGGTGTTCTTCTGCTTGCAAGCCTCCCCCTTTTTCCTCCAAACATAACGATGGTCATTATGACCAAACAGTTCTATTTTTCTTTCATCGGACCAGAGGACATTTCTCCAAAAAGTATGATCTTTGACCCCATGTGCAGTTAAAAATTGCTTTTTTCTGGCGGTTTTGGAGCAGTGGCTTCTTCCTTGCTGAGTGGCCTTTCAGGTTATGTCGATATAGGACTTGTTTTACTGTGGATATAGATACGTTTGTACATGTTTCCTCCAGCATCTTCACAAGGTCATTTGCTGTTGTTCTGGGATTGATTTGCACTTTTTGCACAAAAGTACTTTCATCTCTAGGAGACAGAAAGAGTCTCCTTCCTGAGCGGTTTGACGGCTGCGTGGTCCCATGGTGTTTATACTTGCGTGCTATTGTTTGTACAGATGAACGTGGTACCTTCAGGCATTTGGAAATTGCTCCCAAGGATGAACCAGACGTGGAGATCTACAAGTTTTTTTCTGAGGTTTTGGCTGATTTCTTTTGTTTTTCCCATGGTGTCAAGCAAAGAGCCACTGAGTTTGAAGGTAGGCCTTGAAATACATCCACAGGTGCACCTCCAATTGACTCAAGTGATGTCAATTAGCCCATCAGAAACTTCTGAAGCCATGACATAATTTTCTGGAATTTTCCAAGCTGTTTAAAGGCACAGTCAACTTAGTGTATGTAAACTTCTGACCCACTGCAATTGTAACACAGTGAATTATAAGTGAAATAATCTGTCTGTAAACAATTGTTGGAAAAATGACTTGTGTCATGCACAAAGTAGATTTGCCAAAACTATAGTTTATTAACAAGAAATTTAAGCACTTTTGCTATTTTGAGCACTTTTCTGTAATGCTTGCTTGTTTTCATTGCTTTACTGGGAAGCTTATCAGAAGTAGATATACTCATGTTATTTATGTTAGTGCAGGATGAGCTGCACACAGTGGACTTCGTACTAGGGCACACTGCCACAGTGCTAACAGCATGAATCTGGTTCATAGGCACATTTGCTGCATACAATTGTACAACTGTAAGATCAGCCGAGGCATTCCGGGAAGTTAGTTGGACATAAATTAGGTTACTTCCAATGGGGCTACCAATGCCCCTGGTGTAATGTACATTTGCTAAAGCATTATGATGATTCAGAGACACAATTGTAGGGATTAACCGAGCTGGACTTGGGTCATTGATAAGTCATTGTCTCAACGCAGCCTCATAACACTGTTTTATCTTTTTTATCTCACCTTTATTTAACCAGAAGTGAAATACAGTGGGGCAAGAAAGTATTTAGTCAGCCACCAATTGTGCAAGTTCTCCCACTTAAAAAGATGAGAGAGGCCTGTATTTTTCATTATAGGTACACTTCAACTATGACAGACAAAATGAGAAAAAAAAATCCAGAAAATCACATTGTGATTCTAGATCATAAGTTGAAAATAAATTCATTAAAAATCCTACAATGTGATTTTCTGGATTTTTTTTCTCATTTTGTCTGTCATAGTTGAAGTATACCTATGATGAAAATTACAGGCCTCTTTCATCTTTTTAAGTGGGAGAACTTGCACAATTGGTGGCTGGTGCGGGTGCTACGGGTGGGTGTTTCTATGGTGACCAGTGAGCTGACATAAGGCGGGGCTTTACCTAGCAAAGACTTATTGATGACCTGGAGCCATCACAGAGCCAGATGGCACTGTGATAGACTACATCCAATTTGTTGAGTAGAGTGTTGGAGGCTATTTTGTAAATGACACCGCTGAAGTCAAAGATAGGTAGGATAGTCAGTTTTACGAGGGTATGTTTGGCAGCATGAGTGAAGGAGGCTTTGTTGCGAAATAGGAAGCTGATTCTAGATTTAATTTTGGATTGGAGATGCTTAATGTGAGTCTGGAAGGAGAGTGTAGTCTAACCAGACACCAAGGTATTTGTAGTTTCCAGAGTAGCGATGCAATTCGGGTGGGCGGGTGCGGGCAGCAATCGGTTGAAGAGCATGCATTTAGTTTTACTAGCATTTAAAAGCAGTTGCAGGCCCCGGAAGGAGTGTTGTATGTCATTGAAGCTCGTTTGGAGGCGGGTTGCAGGAAAGTATATTCAGTTTGTAGATGGAAAGTGAGACTAAGTGAGATTAAGATATATACAGGGAAAAAACGAAGAAACTAGTTGAGGTAAGGTCATGGGACAAGACGGGACAAGACAAACACACTTCCGACTGCTACACCATCTTGGATTGCCAATAAATAAAGTGAAAGGATCCGGGAACCCATATTATTTGGGTAGAGATGAGAGGGACATGTTAGCAATTTTATTACACCTGTGATTGAGAACACCTCCTGAATGCTCATGTATACACACACAAACACACACACACACACACACAAAATCAAACCTCCAAGACACCGGGTTAAATGTGGAAGACACATTTCAGTTGAATGCATTCATTTGATACAACTGACTAGGTATTCCCCTTTCCCACTGATTTCCCTCATTCATTACAAATAGATCAATGTCCGTTATAGTTACGTCTGCTCTCTACACGTCTCTTCTTCACTTCTCCATCGATTCTCTTCATCCCTCCATTTGTCTGTATCGCTCCCCCTCTTTTTATATCCGTTAGTCCAAAGAAAGAGATTGCTAATTGGAACAAAAAGCTGTTGGAATGAGAAACGATAGAATGGTCAGATAGGAGGGAAACAGAGTTTGCATCCCAAATAGCACCCTGTTCACTCTTTAGTGCACTACTTCTGACCAGAGCCCTATGGGTCCTAGTCAAAATAGTGCACTGTATAGGGAATAAGATGTAATTTAAGACGCAGCCAGAATGATTAACCATTATTCATTAGCTACTTTTTTTCAATTACAGTTCAGTCTTAATGAATTGTTTTTGTTTGTTTATCTCGACTCCCAGACACCCAATTAGCCAGTCTTTATTAGGGGAGCAAGGAGAAGAGGGAGGACGAGGGAAATTAAACTGATAATTTAAATAGGCTTCCTTTTGCTATACCTATGTAACCTTTACTCCATCACAAAGTACTGGATAGGTAACAGTGCTCACCTGCTAGACAGGTAGCCTAGTGGTTAGGGCGTTGGGCCACTAACTGAAAGGTTGCTAGATCAAATCTTCTGAGCTGACAAAGTATAAATATATTGTTCTGCCCCTGAACAAGGCAGTTAACCCACTGTTCCTAAGCTGTCATTGTAAATAAGAACTTGTTCTTAACTGACTTACCTAGTTACATTTTAAAAATATATATATATAATAATATTGCTTTCATCCTCTGTTCAAATTAGTGCGGTTAAAAACATAACAGGTCTCACTAATTCACAATAGTGAGGATTCCTAAGCTGGGTTGAGTTTAGGTTTGGCTTGGCATTGAGCCCAGAATCAAAGCTTACTTGAAGTTCTCCATGTGTCAACTAGCTAGATCCCAAGCCGAACATGGACATATGGATCATGTGTGTACTCTGTCTACAAATGCTATACTAGATTACAATCTGCTTCTCATAACTCCACTCTCCTGTATGGTTTCTATTTACAGGACTAACATACCACGGAAAAAGACTTTCAGCAGTGAAAGCACATTCCTAGCTGAAGAGTTCCTCAAGGTGCCATTGTGAATTAAATTAGATCTGTAACATTGGCAGTAGAGTATATGATCATTGTGCATGATTCAAAACAGAGTATCCCCAGCCAACAACATCAACCTTACCTCAACTGTCAACTTTGGCTGGCAAAACAACGGATTTAAAATTACGTTCTGCATGGCCTGTGTTCTTGCTCTTTGTTCAAATCAAACCAAACGAGAAGCGAGGAAGCCTTTGACACAAATCAATTCGCTCTCCCTTTTCACCACACAAACAGCTTCTCCTTTTCAACACAGGGTTATCAGCCCTGTCCAGAAGCCTACAATCTAGCCATCTGCAAGTTAGTGATTTGTTTCCCTTGGTAATAGAACACAGACGACTTGTGTCATCAGAAATCAGGGGCCTCAATTTTGATCTGAAGTATGACTTACGTAGAAAATAAGTAGTTATTTATAAAACCTTACTTTGACGTGAAATGATCTTATCTCTACGCAAAGTCTACACTTGACATGATTGATTTTCCTGCTGGTTATGTAGGGTTATTGCAGTTTGGGACACATATACAGTGGGGAGAACAAGTATTTGATACACTGCCGATTTTGCAGGTTTTCCTACTTACATAGCATGTAGAGGTCTGTACTTTTTTATCATAGGTACACTTCAACTGTGAGAGACGGAATCCAGAAAATCACATTGTATGATTTTTAAGTAATTCATTTGCATTTTATTGCATGACATAAGTATTTGATCACCTACCAACCAGTAAGAATTCCGGCTCTCACAGACCTGTTAGTTTTTCTTTAAGAATCCCTCCTGTTCTCCACTCAATACCTGTATTAACTGCACCTGTTTGAACTCATTACCTGTATAAAAGGCACCTGTCCACACACTCAATCAAACAGACTCCAACCTCTCCACAATGGCCAAGACCAGAGAGCTGTGTAAGGACATCAGGAATACAATTGTAGACCTGCACAAGGTTGGGATGGGCTACAGGACAATAGGCAAGCAGCTTGGTGAAAAGGCAACAACTTTTGGTGCAATTATTAGAAAATGGAAGAAGTTCAAGATGACGGTCAATCACCCTCGGTCTAAGGCTCCATGCAAGATCTCACTTCGTGGGGCATCAATGATCATGAGGAAGGTGAGGGATCAGCCCAGAACTACACGGCAGGACCTGGTCAATGACCTGAAGAGAGCTGGGACCACAGTCTCAAAGAAAACCATTAGTAACACACTACGCCATCATGGATAAAAATCCTGCAACGCACGCAAGGTCCCCCTGCTCAAGCTAGCGCATGTCCAGGCCCGTCTGAAGTTTGCCAATGACCATCTGGATGATCCAGAGGAGGAATGGGAGAAGGTCATGTGGTCTGATGAGACGAAAATAGAGCTTTTTGGTCTAAACTCCACTCGCCGTGTTTGGAGGAAGAAGAAGGATGAGTACAACCCCAAGAACACCATCCCAACTGTGAAGCATGGAGGTGGAAACATCATTCTTTGGGGATGCTTTTCTGCTAAGGGGACAGGACGACTACACCGTATTGAGGGGAGAATGGATGGGGCCATGTATCGCGAGATCTTGGCCAACAACCTTCCCTCAGTAAGAGCATTGAAGATGGGTCGTGGCTGGGTCTTCCAGCATGACAGCTACCCGAAACACACAGCCAGGGCAACTAAGGAGTGGCTCCGTAAGAAGCATCTCAAGGTCCTGGAGTTGCCTAGCCAGTCTCCAGACCTGAACCCAATAGAAAATCTTTGGAGGGAGCTGAAAGTCCGTATTGCCCAGCGACAGCCCCAAAACCTGAACGATCTGGAGAAGGTCTGTATGCAGGAGTGAGCCAAAATCCCTGCTGCAGTGTGTGCAAACCTGGTCAAGAACTACAGGAAACGTATGATCTCTGTAATTGCAAACAAAGGTTTCTGTACCAAATATTAAGTTCTGCTTTTCTGATGTATCAAATACTTATGTCATGCAATAAAATGCAAATGAATTACTTAAAAATCATACAATGTGATTTTCTGGATTTTTGTTTTAGATTCCGTCTCTCACAGTTGAAGTGTACCTATGATAAAAATTACAGACCTCTACATGCTTTGTAAGTAGGAAAACCTGCAAAATCGGCAGAGTACCAAATACTTGTTCTCCCCACTGTACGTCCAAGCCTGTAGTGAACTTTGCGGCAGCTTTATGAACAATTTGTTAAGAATGATCCATTAACGGTGTGAGGAATTAATTGCCAGACGCTAGGTGTTTTGAATTAAAAACAGGATGGATGTTCTATAAATAGTGTGTCAAATTAGACAAAAGTAACCATGGCTGTTCTTGCGTTATTGGAAGACATTGAAAACCGTGCTTATGGAAGGGAGAGAGTTTTCAAAGACCGGAATTACTTTTTTGCGCATGATGATCCATGGCTTGTAAATCGCTATTGTCTCCCAAGAAATGTTCTGTTAGATTTGTACGTGGGTATATCACAGCCATCATTCAGCCGCATCCTGCCACATGTGATCGAGGTGATTCCACACGTATTGTCCACGAGATACATTAGTTTCCCATTTTCAGCCGACGAACAGAAAGAAAGCCGCGAGAAAGCCGAGTTTGTCAACTCATTTAATTTCCCAGGGATCATAAGTGCAGTTAACTGCACACATATTGCCTAACGCGCACCGTCTGTAGATGAACATATATATGTTAACAGGAATAATTTCCATTCATTGAATGTTCAAATAATTAGTGATGCCTGTATGCGACTACTCAATGTATGCTCCAAGTGGCCAGGGTCTACGCACCACTCGTTCATTCTGTGCCACCTCAGAGTAGGCCTGCGTCTAGAAGCTGGTGAGAGTGGAGGCGGGTGGCTTCTCGTTGAGTTATTAAAAAAATATGTATAAGAGCCCATTAACCGTGCCAAATAATGTAACACAACGATTAGGTGGTCGCAGAACAACAGAGGAAATGCGCTACAATTTGGCGCACGGCAGAACAAGGTCGGTTGTAGAGCGCACCATCGGACTGCTGAAGAGCAGGTGCCGTCAATTTTAAGGTCATTTGAGATTTATAGATCACAGGTGCGTAAATGACAAATGGGCTTCTTAAAACCTGCGTAAGCAAGTGTCTTTTAAGAATCCAACGTAAGCACACTATCGGAAATGATCTTACGACTAAGTTCAAGTATAAATCTAATTTTTTTTAAAATATAAATGAGGCCCCTGGTAATTTCTCTAGCTTTAAAAAAAAGAAGTTAAAAGGCTTCTTTGCTCTGTTACTGATGCTGGCACCATACTCCCTCCTGTCTCTGTCTACTGTTACAGTGTATTGGTATGGAATATGGATGACACCAGTTATGCTGATTTCAATGTTATACATCCCTCAAGCATAACACTCTGACAAGGACCAGGGATTTATACACTCTTGCACAGTCTGCAGCTATAATGATGGTTGCCATTGTGCGTCGAGTACCAGAATGACAGCAGGTACTGAACATTGGGTTGGATCCACTATGGTGCAGAACTGTACACGGAGCAGGTTTAGCCATAACACTACGTGCCTCAGTAAACCGCCAATGGCGTTAAGGGTTATTTGCGCCCACTGTGAGGAGTGGAGCCCCATGCCACTGCAGAGCAAATGAGTATGTCTGTGACAGAATGATCTTTAGACTGCATTGATCTCTTTTCTCGTGTGTGTGTGTGTGTGTGTGTGTGTGTGTGTGTGTGTGTGTGTGTGTGTGTGTGTGTGTGTGTGTGTGTGTGTGCAAACATCCACAAGTAGTTGCATGGGACATGGAAAGGATATAGTAGAATTATATTTTGTCATCCATTTGTGACAGGCTGGAAGCAACACATGGTCCGCATTTCGGTAGAGAGTGTAAAATCATCATAACAGGTATCCCTAATTCACAATAGTGTTTTTGTCCACAACAGACTGAGGATAGACCAAGACAGAGTCCCTGAACCAGTGATCATGTACCTTAATTTGGAGGGCCAATGTGCTGCCTGTCAGTCAAAATGACACATCAGTGTCTCTCTCTCATGCATGACTGGGCTGGAGATTTCTATTTTCTGTCATCTGCATTTGGGCCCCTACAGATCTGCTCTCACTGACTCGCTCTGTGCTGATTTCTGCTCCACTGCACCAGTGATTCAGAGAGCTGGAAAGTGTGAAGGGACTTGTGATGTGTCTGAATATGATTTTCTCTCCTTTTTGGTGTTGTTTTTTTATACCCCGGCCCATTCCAGGCCCACAGGGAATGTGCCGAGTAGTCTTATAGCTTATTGTGTGTCAGATTCAATTCTGATGATAGTTTCACGTTCAACTGTTTGAGCAGCTCAACGATTTACTGTTTCTTCCCTAGATGAAATGCCACAAATTCAGTGTCCGTTTACAAGTTTATAGTTAATCAAACCACCAACTTCTTACCTTAATAGAGGACAACTCAGTGTATTCTGGATGCATATATAAACACTATACCAATGAAGCAACATTGCAGTATAATATAAGGGAATGTCGTTATTATGAAGCGAATCTATGGTCGCCGTTCAAGTGACCGCTGGGTGTCACTGTTGCATCTGAATCGACGTAGAGTTTGGTCGCTGTCCATGGTCCTGAAATAGACAGCTATAACGGAGGGTTCACATCTCCGCCGCTGGATGGGCTATCAGCGTGGCATTTATTTGAAGAGACATTGGAATATGAGTAGTTTACACAAATATTTGTTTGAAAGAGCTACCGGACAAATAGTTTTACAATATGCAATATTATAAAATTACCAATGCAAGGCAATTACCAATGCAAGGCAATTTTCTGTTTTTGCACAATAATTATCTAAGTCAGCAAAACTTTAATATAATATTAATATAATGATATAAATGTCACTGGTGGCACAAGGTGTCTTGAACAAAAACCGTAGATGGCGCTATAACGAATCGTGTGCTTAAGGTAGCACCCTAACTATCAAACGCACCTCAATTTCTCAACCCTCCCGAACCAGACACCCAAAAGCACTCGCGTGGAAAGGAGGTTGAGTAAAGCCCTCAAAGGATACGGGAGGACAAACGCTCTAAGGCGCATTAGTTCATTGCTTTCTTCGGAGAGGAAAGGCACCCAATAGACTTCGTTCTCTGAGTGTACATATTGGGAACAGGGATTTTGGAGACCAAGTTGCACTGATTCGGTCTAAATTTTCTTCCACATCTGCTTTGAGGAATGCTGCTCTAATACGCGGCAGACCATATCGTTCCAGTTACCCGGACAATCTGCAGCGACTAAAATCGGGATTTTTCTTTTTTAATTTGCAAAGTGACATAATGCAATCTAAAACGTAGGATTAAAAACACAGACTTCGCTCAGATTTCAAGAAGTCAGAACTCTCGTTTAAGATACTGTTCGCGGATTCAATTAAACGAAAACTTATGGATAAAATCTCACATCTGACTATTTTCTGGGAGTTAAACCCCTAAAACGTTGAATCCCTAAAACGCAGGCGGCAGCAGTTTCAGCACCTAGTTGAGGCCCAGGTTGCGAGGTTAACGATGTCGGGGGTCGCTTGTTTGGTTGCGTGTTTTGGGAAATGATTACTGGCAACATCGACGGTAAAATAATGGTTAGAAGATGGCTTGTGACGTTCAAACCTTTCAGGTAAGAGACAAATAATGTGTAGCCTAATATTTCCACTCTAGGCTTTGGTATTCATTTATTACAAATGAAGATATTGTCATGGAATAGCACATTTCTTTTTAAAAGCCCAACTTATTGTTATTAAACTTAAAGGTTATTTGTCATTCAACCTAATCAATGACGAGAATTAATGTATTGAATCACCAGCATGTCTATAGGCTACACCTAATCCCTGACCATAATTATATTACAATAAACGGATACATTGGCAGCAGTACGTGTGCCTGCATGGGTGTTTTCATCCACCATCCTGCATGCGCGTGAGTGTGTTTGGTAATCTGTTGACGGAGTCTCCCGACAACACCAGCTGTTTTTTTTCCCTCCTCTAACAGAGAAACGAGATTAAATTAGAGATGACATTCCCGTGTTCACAGCTGTATCCGTATGTCAACAGGAAGCACGTAAAGCGCATTATCAACCTAGCGAGCTAACGAGCTTGGTTTGCTTCATTAGCATGGCACCATATTCCCAAATGGCACCATATTCCCAAATGGCACCATATTCCCTATATAGTGGACTACTTTTGACCAGGACCTACACACAATACCCCATAATGTCAAAATTGAGTCATGTTTTTCGATACACCTAGTCCACCACTACAAAGATACAAGGGTCTTTCCTAACTCAGTTGCTGGAGAGAGGAAATACACCGTTCAGGGATTTCACCATGAGGCCAATGGTGACTTTAAAACCGTTAGAGTTTATGGCTGTGATAGGAGAAAACTGAGGACAGATCAACAACATTGTAGTTACTCCACAATACTAACCTTTAACTCAGTGAAAATAATGCATCCTGTTTACAACGGGGCTCTGAAGTAATACAGCATAACATTTGTCAATGCAATTGACATTACTGAGTACCACTCTCCATATTTTCAAGCAGAGTGGTGGCTGCATCATGTTATGGGTATGCTTGTAGTGGTTAAGGACTGGGGCGTTTCTCAGAATAAAAAATAAACGGAATGGAGTTAAGCACAGGTCAAATCCTAGAGGAAAACCTGCTTCAGTCTGCTTTCCACCAGGCACTGGGAGATTAATACATTTTTCAACAGGACAATAACCTAAAACACAAGGCCAAATCTATACTGAAATGCTTAAAAAGAAGGTTCCTTAGTGACCGAGTTACAGTTTAGACTTAAATCTACTTCAAATCTATGGCAAAACCTGAAAATGGTTGTTTAGAAATGATCAACAACCAATTTGGCAGAGCTTGAAGAATAAAAAAAATAAATAATGGGCTAATGTTGCACAATCCAGGTGTAGAAAGCTCTTAGAGACTTACCCATAAAGACTCACAGCTGTAATCACTGCCAAAGATGCTTCTACAAAGTATTGACTGGGGGGTGTGAAAATTTATGTAAATGAGCCATTTCTGTATTTAATTTGCACAAATTAGCAAAAATGTCTAAAAATATGTTTTGCACTTTGTCATTATGGAGTATTGTGTGTAGATGGGTGAACAGATGATATTTAATCAATTTTGAATTCACAAGAAAATGTGGAATAAGTCTGAAGGCACTTATAAGGCACTTCTACTTTCTGAAGGCACTGTACTGTAGATATGAAGGGGGTATTTTATACACGTTAACCATTGGAATAGCAAGTCAGTCTGTCACGGTCTGCCATCCTTCTGTAGTGCATCCGGATTTTTTCCATTGTCTCGGCCTGTCCCCCAAGGGGTTAACATTGATATAAATTCTCCATTCTGTAAAAATGTTTATATTTTTTATAAACCCTTATCATTTTCTCTGGTTCAAAGGCTTTGACCTCAAATCCTAGTGTGCAGATTTGAGGTTCAATCAGGCTGCATTTAGATTACACTACGATCAGAGCCGACTGCAGGCAATCACATTTTCAACATTTTGATGCTATATTTCTAATTATATAAAATATATGCAACACATTTTCCACCAACAGGTTTTTGTGTCAATGCAACACGCAACCAATGAAACAACGTATATTGACTTTGGGCACTTCAATATCACTTCAACACCAGAAATAAGTAGACTGTCAATCTAGACAAACAGAAAGCACATCCCTCCTTACTCAGTATCGAAGGCTTGGCTTGACAATCTCCGAATGTAGTTAAACTTTTTAGTGTTTTTTAACAGATGTCTCTTTCCATTCCTTAATTGGCCACTGCACAGTTTGGATTAATATATATATATATATATATATATATATATATATATATATATATATATATATATATATATATATATATATATATATATATATATATATAAAATGTCATTTAAAAAATACATATATAGACAAAGATTTTACATATATATTCTTTGTATAAAGATAAGCATTATATTGTTAGATTCTAGGAGTAACTCTGGTAGGCCTGAAACAGTCTTCCTCACCTCAAGTTCAACCGTCATAGTCAGTTGGAGCGCCGTGGCACACTGCCTTCATATCATAGGCCTGCAGTAGCTAAAGCTTAATAATAGCCACACCATACCTTCACAAGGTTTGCTTTCTAAACTTTATTAGGGTAATAACAAGAGTAAGTAAAGCCATTGCTTATATGGAAAATGCGAGCAGAAGAGGGAATGTAAACTAGGGAAAAAAATCAACTACCCTCAAAAGACCAATTAGTGGTAAAAATGTCAGAATTGGTCTGCCTCTGTGAACTAGCCTACATTCAAAACAAATCATTAAAAAAATCATTATACAGAGGGCAATCCTAATTGTCCCATTAACATCAGTAACAATGAACGTAAGCGGAAGACTGCAGAAAAAAACAGCCTACCAAATTATTAGAAAACTGTCTGCTGAGCACCAAACAACCCAACCGCCGGTTCACTTCAATCAACCTGGGGGCGAGATCTGATAAGCGTAGGTACGTGCTGCAAGCCAATTAGGAGATAGCGGATCTGTGCGTCTGATCCAATTACCCGACCCAAGCATTTACTTTAAGCGTTTTAATTAGAGAGGAGTCCGGCAGGCCCTGTGTCTAATCCTCCTTTATTATCACCTCTCTATCACCCTCAGGTCCTCTATCACTCTCAGGTCCTCTATCACCCTCAGGTCCTCTATCACCCTCAGGTCCTCTATCACCCTCAGGTCCTCTATCACCCTCAGGTCCTCTATCACCCTCAGGTCCTCTATCACCCTCATGTCCTCTATCACCCTCAGGTCCTCTATCACTCTCAGGTCCTCTATCACCCTCAGGACCTCTATCACCCTCAGGTCCTCTATCACTCTCAGGTCCTCTATCACCCTCAGGTCCTCTATCACCCTCAGGTCCTCTATCACCCTCAGGTCCTCTATCACCCTCAGGTCCTCTATCACCCTCAGGTCCTCTATCACCCTCAGGTCCTCTATCACCCTCAGGTCCTCTATCACCCTCAGGTCCTCTATCACCCTCAGGTCCTCTATCACCCTCAGGTCCTCTATCACCCTCAGGCCCTCTATCACCCCAGGCCCTCTATCACCCTCAGGCCCTCTATCACCCTCAGGTCCTCTATCACCCTCAGGTCCTCTATCACCCTCAGGTCCTCTATCACCCTCAGGTCCTCTATCACCCTCAGGCCCTCTATCACCCTCAGGTCCTCTATCACCCTCATGGAGGGGCTTTGAAATAGGGATAAACAATAAGGGAGGAAAGATGGAATCGATCGCCCTGAGACGGGACTGGGGCGCAGTGCTTTGACAGACATGCACTCCGAAGCACACATCATTGAAAAGAACACTGCATCACCATGCAGAAGCATTAGGGACAACGTACACGTGCCCATGGCAAAGCATACTTATGCATACACACATACACATTACACACACACACACACACATACACATTAACACACACACACACACACACACACACACACACACACACACACACACACACACTCCATATGGCCTTGTTCAGGATTATAGAGCCCAAAGAAGCCCAAAGGTCACAGGGAGAAGTTTGGGAAATGAGGGATTAGAAAGAGAAGTTGACTTGAGCCCTTTGCTTTTTCCATTTAATCAGCTCCTGTTCCCTCTGAGTTTGACTGCGTCCACATAGTATTACATTGCTGTCCTTGTCCCCTTATTTCCCTTAGTTTACTCACTGACCTGAACAAAATGGATTGGTAGAAGCAGCATGGTCGGAGTGATTTGGTATGAAATACATCAAACACATGGTTTCCGTGGTTTCCAGCTGCTTGCTGCCATTCCATTTGTTCCGCTACTCATTATTATGAGCCGTTCTCCCCTCAGCCTCCACTGTTAACTACTGTACCTGCCTATGGTCAGTGGCCCAAAGGAAAGGGAACAGAAAATGAAGTCATTCAACAGTACTAGGACGCACCCCACAACTCTATGACTTTCTCAAATAGCTTTGTGACCAGATGGTCATAGCCAGGTAAATAATCCCAATCCCAGTTAGGGCTACTGGACGATAATCCAAGATACACCCTGCTGTAATCCAACCTTCCTCCACCCCCCCCCCACCCCCCTCGCCAGATAAAAACATATGTTATAGGATTCAAATCTGTTACAGGATTCGTCTCTCCGCTCCCCCAGACAGCGATTGAATCATCCAGACGTACTCACACAGTATGCTGGAGCAGATGGATGTGATATTTCAATATTCCACAATGTTCCATTTCCCGGGGAAAAAGACATATCTACAGTCAATAATGAATGTCTCCATGCTGTTTGTTCTAGGCTGATATTTTTATGGTTTCCCTACCTCAGCTTCTTATTCTGTCATTATGCTCTGTCTAAATCAGGGGTTCCTAAACCTTTTCGCTCAGCCCCCCTCCCACTTCCACCATTGGGGAACATCCCGAGCCCCCCCCCCCCCGTGGGTGCACACCACGTCTATTTGTGTAGGCACAAGCACTGTTCATGACACAAACTAATACCCCTCTTGTTGGCGGAGAGAACATTCTGCAGGTTTTAAAGCTTATTTACTGCAATTCTACACATTTTGTTCACGGGGCGAAGAGAAAAGATGTCGTTTTTAACGCTCACTTTCTATATGTCTCGCCATGTCTAATGTGTATTCATGTGATATTTGAGTGACTCGAAAAATGACAAACAAATCTATGGGCTAAAAAACATTAGCTGACATGGGCTGGTTGATCTGGACAATTCCGACAAGTTATAAATATCTCTCTAAAGGGATGCAATGACTGATATGACAAGAGGACGACTGATGATGCAATGACTGACATGACAAGAGGACGACTGATGATGCAATGACTGACATGACAAGAGGACGACTGATGATGCAATGACTGACATGCCAAGAGGACGACTGATGATGCAATGACTGATATGACAAGAGGACGACTGATGATGCAATGACTGACATGACAAGAGGACGACTGATGATGCAATGACTGACATGCCAAGAGGACGACTGATGATGCAATGACTGACATGCCAAGAGGACGACTGATGATGCAATGACTGACATGCCAAGAGGACGACTGATGATGCAATGACTGACATGCCAAGAGGACGACTGATGATGCAATGACTGACATGCCAAGAGGACGACTGATGATGCAATGACTGACATGCCAAGAGGACGACTGATGATGCAATGACTGACATGCCAAGAGGACGACTGATGATGCAATGACTGACATGCCAAGAGGACGACTGATGATGCAATGACTGACATGCCAAGAGGACGACTGATGATGCAATGACTGACATGCCAAGAGGACGACTGATGATGCAATGACTGACATGACAAGAGGACGACTGATGATGCAATGACTGACATGACAAGAGGACGACTGATGATGCAATGACTGACATGCCAAGAGGACGACTGATGATGCAATGACTGACATGACAAGAGGACGACTGATGATGCAATGACTGACATGACAAGAGGACGACTGATGATGCAATGACTGACATGACAAGAGGACGACTGATGATGCAATGACTGACATGCCAAGAGGACGACTGATGATGCAATGACTGACATGACAAGAGGACGACTGATGATGCAATGACTGACATGACAAGAGGACGACTGATGATGCAATGACTGACATGCCAAGAGGACGACTGATGATGCAATGACTGACATGACAAGAGGACGACTGATGATGCAATGACTGACATGCCAAGAGGACGACTGATGATGCAATGACTGACATGCCAAGAGGACGACTGATGATGCAATGACTGACATGCCAAGAGGACGACTGATGATGCAATGACTGACATGCCAAGAGGACGACTGATGATGCAATGACTGACATGCCAAGAGGACGACTGATGATGCAATGACTGACATGACAAGAGGACGACTGATGATGCAATGACTGACATGCCAAGAGGACGACTGATGATGCAATGACTGACATGCCAAGAGGACGACTGATGATGCAATGACTGACATGCCAAGAGGACGACTGATGATGCAATGACTGACATGCCAAGAGGACGACTGATGATGCAATGACTGACATGACAAGAGGACGACTGATGATGCAATGACTGACATGCCAAGAGGACGACTGATGATGCAATGACTGATATGCCAAGAGGACGACTGATGATGCAATGACTGACATGACAAGAGGACGACTGATGATGCAATGACTGACATGCCAAGAGGACGACTGATGATGCAATGACTGACATGCCAAGAGGACGACTGATGATGCAATGACTGACATGACAAGAGGACGACTGATGATGCAATGACTGACATGCCAAGAGGACGACTGATGATGCAATGACTGACATGCCAAGAGGACGACTGATGATGCAATGACTGACATGCCAAGAGGACGACTGATGATGCAATGACTGACATGCCAAGAGGACGACTGATGATGCAATGACTGACATGCCAAGAGGACGACTGATGATGCAATGACTGACATGCCAAGAGGACGACTGATGATGCAATGACTGACATGACAAGAGGACGACTGATGATGCAATGACTGACATGCCAAGAGGACGACTGATGATGCAATGACTGACATGCCAAGAGGACGACTGATGATGCAATGACTGACATGCCAAGAGGACGACTGATGATGCAATGACTGACATGCCAAGAGGACGACTGATGATGCAATGACTGACATGGCCAAGAGGACGACTGATGATGCAATACTCCATTTCAAAATGGTACCTTTCACGTTCCACAATCACAACTTTCAAGAGTAAGTTGAAAGCCGGACTGAGCCCCCCCCCCCCCCGTTCTTTATCACTCTCGACAGCATCGTTCTACATTCAATATCTTGCAATTATCCCAGTATGTTAAATCTGAACTCACATGACATTGCTTTTTACTGTTCATGGAGTGTCAAAACTTTCACGGAATCCAGCGTTCTAGCAAACTCCACTCGCTCCGCTTCAGAGTCAAGCTACAGCATGAATTATTCAATCATTTGTCTCGCTATTGTGAGTTCTAGCTTTCCTCTGCTGGCACAGTAACAAAGGCATACAGTATGTGGCTAGCACTGCATCATTTGCTACTGTACGTACTATAACGGTCCAATGCTCTTGCTCCGAGAATGCATAAGTGTAGAGGCATACTGTATCTGACTGTGTAGACATGCACAAGTAGTGGTGGGTAGAGGCGGTTGTTTATCTACTGTAGCGTACTCTGCATACAGGGATGTCTAGGTAGAATGAAGCGTGGGCAACGTATACTCCTCTCCTCCCCTACTCACTGTCATAGTCCGTTACAGAATGTGCCAGCCAGCCGGCATCGTTCGTTTAGCCCCGTGGGGAATGAAGGAGGAAGCCTCCTCTTTATCTCTGGTGTGCGTGACACAATACATCAATTATCGGAATTTTGGAAGGAGCTGCTTGTCCCTAATTGGGGAACCTGAGGATGCCTGGATGGGGGTGCCAGTTAGCAGGGGGAGGGAGACGGGAACTAAAATGTTCCCTGACGTTTTGACTTTCATTTCCTCAGCTGGGTCGGTCTAATTGCCTGTGTTTCCTAATGTATGTTCTTTACTGTGCTGCTGTCCTTGATCTGCTTTCTGACTGTTCCTTTCTTCTCTTCCTCCCTTCGTCCTATCTCTTCATACTTCTCTCTTCTCGTCAACAATCTTTCACTTTCCTCCCTCCCGCCCTCTTTCATCACTTCTCTCCCACTCTCTCTCCTTCTCCTCCCTCTTCTCGTCCATGCGTTCTCTCTCCTCTCCCTCTCTCTTGTCTTCCCTCCCACCCCTCCATCCAGGATATTTGTGGTGGGGATCGGCTTCTTCAGCCTGTGTTTTCTAATGACCTCCCTGGGGGGACAGTTCTCAGCCAAGAGGCTTGGGGACTCCCCCTTCACCATCCGGACAGAAGGTAGAGAAAACACTATTTGTGTGAGTGTGTGTGTGTCGCTGGCCCTATCTAAGTGGAGCTGTGGAGTTTGTCTATTAGTGGTTGTCTAGTCAGAGGGAGTTGTGGGGTTTGTATATTAGGGGTTGTCTAGTCAGAGGGAGCTGTGGGGTTTGTATATTAGGGGTTGTCTAGTCAGAGGGAGCTGTGGGGTTTGTCTATTGAGGGTTGTCTAGTCAGAGGGAGCTGTGGGGTTTGTCTATTGAGGGTTGTCTAGTCAGTGGGAGCTGTGGGGTTTGTCTATTGAGGGTTGTCTAGTCAGAGGGAGCTGTGGGGTTTGTCTATTGAGGGTTGTCTAGTCAGTGGGAGCTGTGGGGTTTGTCTATTGAGGGTTTTCTAGCCAGAGGGAGCTGTGGGGTTTGTATATTAGGGGTTGTCTAGTCAGTGGGAGTTGTGGGGTTTGTATATTAGGGGTTGTCTAGTCAGAGGGAGTTGTGGGGTTTGTATATTAGGGGTTTTCTAGTCAGAGGGAGCTGTGGGATTTGTATATTAGGGGTTGTCTAGTCAGAGGGAGCTGTGGGGTTTGTCTATTAGGGGTTGTCTAGTCAGTGGGAGCTGTGGGGTTTGTCTATTGAGGGTTGTCTAGTCAGTGGGAGCTGTGGGGTTTGTCTATTGAGGGTTGTCTAGTCAGAGGGAGCTGTGGGGTTTGTATATTAGGGGTTGTCTAGTCAGAGGGAGCTGTGGGGTTTGTATATTAGGGGTTGTCTAGTCAGAGGGAGTTGTGGGGTTTGTATATTAGGGGTTGTCTAGTCAGAGGGAGTTGTGGGGTTTGTATATTAGGGGTTTTCTAGTCAGAGGGAGCTGTGGGGTTTGTATATTAGGGGTTGTCTAGTCAGAGGGAGCTGTGGGGTTTGTCTATTAGGGGTTGTCTAGTCAGTGGGAGCTGTGGGGTTTGTCTATTGAGGGTTGTCTAGTCAGTGGGAGCTGTGGGGTTTGTCTATTGAGGGTTGTCTAGTCAGAGGGAGCTGTGGGGTTTGTATATTAGGGGTTGTCTAGTCAGAGGGAGCTGTGGGGTTTGTATATTAGGGGTTGTCTAGTCAGTGGGAGCTGTGGGGTTTGTCTATTGAGGGTTGTCTAGTCAGAGGGAGCTGTGGGGTTTGTCTATTAGGGGTTGTCTAGTCAGTGGGAGCTGTGGGGTTTGTCTATTGAGGGTTGTCTAGTCAGAGGGAGTTGTGGGGTTTGTATATTAGTGGTTGTCTAGTCAGAGGGAGCTGTGGGGTTTGTCTATTGAGGGTTGTCTAGTCAGTGGGAGCTGTGGGGTTTGTCTATTGAGGGTTGTCTAGTCAGAGGGAGCTGTGGGGTTTGTATATTAGGGGTTGTCTAGTCAGAGGGAGCTGTGGGGTTTGTCTATTGAGGGTTGTCTAGTCAGTGGGAGCTGTGGGGTTTGTCTATTGAGGGTTGTCTAGTCAGAGGGAGCTGTGGGGTTTGTCTATTGAGGGTTGTCTAGTCAGAGGGAGCTGTGGGGTTTGTCTATTGAGGGTTGTCTAGTCAGAGGGAGCTGTGGGGTTTGTATATTAGGGGTTGTCTAGTCAGAGGGAGCTGTGGGGTTTGTCTATTAGGGGTTGTCTAGTCAGAGGGAGTTGTGGGGTTTGTCTATTAGGGGTTGTCTAGTCAGAGGGAGTTGTGGGGTTTGTATATTAGGGGTTGTCTAGTCAGAGGGAGCTGTGGGGTTTGTCTATTGAGGGTTGTCTAGTCAGAGGGAGCTGTGGGGTTTGTCTATTAGGGGTTGTCTAGTCAGAGGGAGTTGTGGGGTTTGTATATTAGGGGTTGTCTAGTCAGAAGGAGCTGTGGGGTTTGTCTATTGAGGGTTGTCTAGTCAGAGGGAGCTGTGGGGTTTGTCTATTAGGGGTTGTCTAGTCAGTGGGAGCTGTGGGGTTTGTCTATTGAGGGTTGTCTAGTCAGTGGGAGCTGTGGGGTTTGTCTATTGAGGGTTGTCTAGTCAGAGGGAGCTGTGGGGTTTGTATATTAGGGGTTGTCTAGTCAGAGGGAGCTGTGGGGTTTGTCTATTAGGGGTTGTCTAGTCAGTGGGAGCTGTGGGGTTTGTCTATTGAGGGTTGTCTAGTCAGAGGGAGTTGTGGGGTTTGTATATTAGGGGTTGTCTAGTCAGAGGGAGCTGTGGGGTTTGTCTATTGAAGGTTGTCTAGTCAGTGGGAGCTGTGGGGTTTGTCTATTGAGGGTTGTCTAGTCAGAGGGAGCTGTGGGGTTTGTATATTAGGGGTTGTCTAGTCAGAGGGAGCTGTGGGGTTTGTCTATTGAGGGTTGTCTAGTCAGTGGGAGCTGTGGGGTTTGTCTATTGAGGGTTGTCTAGTCAGAGGGAGCTGTGGGGTTTGTCTATTGAGGGTTGTCTAGTCAGAGGGAGCTGTGGGGTTTGTCTATTGAGGGTTGTCTAGTCAGAGGGAGCTGTGGGGTTTGTATATTAGGGGTTGTCTAGTCAGTGGGAGCTGTGGGGTTTGTCTATTAGGGGTTGTCTAGTCAGAGGGAGCTGTGGGGTTTGTCTATTGAGGGTTGTCTAGTCAGAGGGAGCTGTGGGGTTTGTATATTAGGGGTTGTCTAGTCAGTGGGAGCTGTGGGGTTTGTCTATTAGGGGTTGTCTAGTCAGAGGGAGCTGTGGGGTTTGTCTATTGAGGGTTGTCTAGTCAGAGGGAGCTGTGGGGTTTGTATATTAGGGGTTGTCTAGTCAGTGGGAGCTGTGGGGTTTGTCTATTAGGGGTTGTCTAGTCAGAGGGAGCTGTGGGGTTTGTCTATTAGGGGTTGTCTAGTCAGAGGGAGCTGTGGGGTTTGTCTATTGAGGGTTGTCTAGTCAGTGGGAGCTGTGGGGTTTGTCTATTGAGGGTTGTCTAGTCAGAGGGAGCTGTGGGGTTTGTCTATTAGGGGTTGTCTAGTCAGAGGGAGCTGTGGGGTTTGTCTATTGAGGGTTGTCTAGTCAGAGGGAGCTGTGGGGTTTGTCTATTGAGGGTTGTCTAGTCAGAGGGAGCTGTGGGGTTTGTCTATTAGGGGTTGTCTAGTCAGTGGGAGCTGTGGGGTTTGTCTATTAGGGGTTGTCTAGTCAGTGGGAGCTGTGGGGTTTGTCTATTGAGGGTTGTCTAGTCAGAGGGAGCTGTGGGGTTTGTCTATTGAGGGTTGTCTAGTCAGAGGGAGCTGTGGGGTTTGTCTATTGAGGGTTGTCTAGTCAGAGGGAGCTGTGGGGTTTGTCTATTATGGGTTGTCTAGTCAGTGGGAGCTGTGGGGTTTGTCTATTGAGGGTTGTCTAGTCAGTGGGAGCTGTGGGGTTTGTCTTTTGAGGGTTGTCTAGTCAGAGGGAGCTGTGGGGTTTGTCTATTAGGGGTTGTCTAGTCAGAGGGAGCTGTGGGGTTTGTCTATTAGGGGTTGTCTAGTCAGAGGGAGCTGTGGGGTTTGTATATTAGGGGTTGTCTAGTCAGAGGGAGCTGTGCGGTTTGTCTATTGAGGGTTGTCTAGTCAGTGGGAGCTGTGGGGTTTGTCTATTGAGGGTAGTCTAGTCAGAGGGAGCTGTGGGGTTTGTCTATTAGGGGTTTTCTAGTCAGAGGGAGCTGTGGGGTTTGTCTATTAGGGGTTGTCTAGTCAGAGGGAGCTGTGGGGTTTGTATATTAGGGGTTGTCTAGTCAGTGGGAGCTGTGGGGTTTGTCTATTAGGGGTTGTCTAGTCAGAGGGAGCTGTGGGGTTTGTCTATTGAGGGTTGTCTAGTCAGAGGGAGTTGTGGGGTTTGTATATTAGGGGTTGTCTAGTCAGAGGGAGCTGTGGGGTTTGTCTATTGAAGGTTGTCTAGTCAGTGGGAGCTGTGGGGTTTGTCTATTGAGGGTTGTCTAGTCAGAGGGAGCTGTGGGGTTTGTATATTAGGGGTTGTCTAGTCAGAGGGAGCTGTGGGGTTTGTCTATTGAGGGTTGTCTAGTCAGTGGGAGCTGTGGGGTTTGTCTATTGAGGGTTGTCTAGTCAGAGGGAGCTGTGGGGTTTGTCTATTGAGGGTTGTCTAGTCAGAGGGAGCTGTGGGGTTTGTCTATTGAGGGTTGTCTAGTCAGAGGGAGCTGTGGGGTTTGTATATTAGGGGTTGTCTAGTCAGTGGGAGCTGTGGGGTTTGTCTATTAGGGGTTGTCTAGTCAGAGGGAGCTGTGGGGTTTGTCTATTGAGGGTTGTCTAGTCAGAGGGAGCTGTGGGGTTTGTATATTAGGGGTTGTCTAGTCAGTGGGAGCTGTGGGGTTTGTCTATTAGGGGTTGTCTAGTCAGAGGGAGCTGTGGGGTTTGTCTATTGAGGGTTGTCTAGTCAGAGGGAGCTGTGGGGTTTGTATATTAGGGGTTGTCTAGTCAGTGGGAGCTGTGGGGTTTGTCTATTAGGGGTTGTCTAGTCAGAGGGAGCTGTGGGGTTTGTCTATTAGGGGTTGTCTAGTCAGAGGGAGCTGTGGGGTTTGTCTATTGAGGGTTGTCTAGTCAGTGGGAGCTGTGGGGTTTGTCTATTGAGGGTTGTCTAGTCAGAGGGAGCTGTGGGGTTTGTCTATTAGGGGTTGTCTAGTCAGAGGGAGCTGTGGGGTTTGTCTATTGAGGGTTGTCTAGTCAGAGGGAGCTGTGGGGTTTGTCTATTGAGGGTTGTCTAGTCAGAGGGAGCTGTGGGGTTTGTCTATTAGGGGTTGTCTAGTCAGAGGGAGCTGTGGGGTTTGTCTATTAGGGGTTGTCTAGTCAGAGGGAGCTGTGGGGTTTGTCTATTAGGGGTTGTCTAGTCAGTGGGAGCTGTGGGGTTTGTCTATTAGGGGTTGTCTAGTCAGTGGGAGCTGTGGGGTTTGTCTATTGAGGGTTGTCTAGTCAGAGGGAGCTGTGGGGTTTGTCTATTGAGGGTTGTCTAGTCAGAGGGAGCTGTGGGGTTTGTCTATTGAGGGTTGTCTAGTCAGAGGGAGCTGTGGGGTTTGTCTATTATGGGTTGTCTAGTCAGTGGGAGCTGTGGGGTTTGTCTATTGAGGGTTGTCTAGTCAGTGGGAGCTGTGGGGTTTGTCTTTTGAGGGTTGTCTAGTCAGAGGGAGCTGTGGGGTTTGTCTATTAGGGGTTGTCTAGTCAGAGGGAGCTGTGGGGTTTGTCTATTAGGGGTTGTCTAGTCAGAGGGAGCTGTGGGGTTTGTATATTAGGGGTTGTCTAGTCAGAGGGAGCTGTGCGGTTTGTCTATTGAGGGTTGTCTAGTCAGTGGGAGCTGTGGGGTTTGTCTATTGAGGGTAGTCTAGTCAGAGGGAGCTGTGGGGTTTGTCTATTAGGGGTTTTCTAGTCAGAGGGAGCTGTGGGGTTTGTCTATTAGGGGTTGTCTAGTCAGAGGGAGCTGTGGGGTTTGTATATTAGGGGTTGTCTAGTCAGTGGGAGCTGTGGGGTTTGTCTATTAGGGGTTGTCTAGTCAGAGGGAGCTGTGGGGTTTGTCTATTGAGGGTTGTCTAGTCAGTGGGAGCTGTGGGGTTTGTCTATTAGGGGTTGTCTAGTCAGAGGGAGCTGTGGGGTTTGTCTATTGAGGGTTGTCTAGTCAGAGGGAGCTGTGGGGTTTGTATATTAGGGGTTGTCTAGTCAGTGGGAGCTGTGGGGTTTGTCTATTGAGGGTTGTCTAGTCAGAGGGAGCTGTGGGGTTTGTCTATTGAGGGTTGTCTAGTCAGAGGGAGCTGTGGGGTTTGTCTATTAGGGGTTGTCTAGTCAGAGGGAGCTGTGGGGTTTGTCTATTGAGGGTTGTCTAGTCAGAGGGAGCTGTGGGGTTTGTCTATTGAGGGTTGTCTAGTCAGTGGGAGCTGTGGGGTTTGTCTATTGAGGGTTGTCTAGTCAGAGGGAGCTGTGGGGTTTGTCTATTAGGGGTTGTCTAGTCAGAGGGAGCTGTGGGGTTTGTCTATTAGGGGTTGTCTAGTCAGAGGGAGCTGTGGGGTTTGTCTATTAGGGGTTGTCTAGTCAGAGGGAGCTGTGGGGTTTGTCTATTGAGGGTTGTCTAGTCAGAGGGAGCTGTGGGGTTTGTCTATTGAGGGTTGTCTAGTCAGAGGGAGCTGTGGGGTTTGTCTATTGAGGGTTGTCTAGTCAGTGGGAGCTGTGGGGTTTGTCTATTGAGGGTTGTCTAGTCAGAGGGAGCTGTGGGGTTTGTCTATTAGGGGTTGTCTAGTCAGAGGGAGCTGTGGGGTTTGTCTATTGAGGGTTGTCTAGTCAGAGGGAGCTGTGGGGTTTGTCTATTGAGGGTTGTCTAGTCAGAGGGAGCTGTGGGGTTTGTCTATTAGGGGTTGTCTAGTCAGAGGGAGCTGTGGGGTTTGTCTATTAGGGGTTGTCTAGTCAGAGGGAGCTGTGGGGTTTGTCTATTAGGGGTTGTCTAGTCAGAGGGAGCTGTGGGGTTTGTATATTAGGGGTTGTCTAGTCAGAGGGAGCTGTGGGGTTTGTCTATTGAGGGATGTCTAGTCAGAGGGAGCTGTGGGGTTTGTCTATTGAGGGTTGTCTAGTCAGAGGTTGCTGTGGGGTTTGTCTATTGAGGGTTGTCTAGTCAGAGGGAGCTGTGGGGTTTGTATATTAGGGGTTGTCTAGTCAGTGGGAGCTGTGGGGTTTGTCTATTAGGGGTTGTCTAGTCAGTGGGAGCTGTGGGGTTTGTCTATTGAGGGTTGTCTAGTCAGAGGGAGCTGTGGGGTTTGTCTATTGAGGGTTGTCTAGTCAGAGGGAGCTGTGGGCCTTGTCTATTGAGGGTTGTCTAGTCAGAGGGAGCTGTGGGGTTTGTATATTAGGGGTTGTCTAGTCAGAGGGAGCTGTGGGGTTTGTCTATTGAGAGTTTTCTAGTCAGAGGGAGCTGTGGGGTTTGTATATTAGGGGTTGTCTAGTCAGTGGGAGCTGTGGGGTTTGTCTATTAGGGGTTGTCTAGTCAGAAGGAGCTGTGGGGTTTGTCTATTGAGGGTTGTCTAGTCAGAGGGAGCTGTGGGGTTTGTCTATTGAGGGTTGTCTAGTCAGAGGGAGCTGTGGGGTTTGTCTATTGAGGGTTGTCTAGTCAGAAGGAGCTGTGGGGTTTGTCTATTGAGGGTTGTCTAGTCAGAGGGAGCTGTGGGGTTTGTCTATTAGGGGTTGTCTAGTCAGAGGGAGCTGTGGGGTTTGTCTATTGAGGGTTGTCTAGTCAGAGGGAGCTGTGGGTGTGGTGTTACTGTAGGTCACACAGAAACACCATTACTCCTACCCTGTGGCACTGCACACAAAAGAAACATATCCCTGTATGAGTGCAGTGCGGTGTACTGCATCACTTCTAAGCGAGCATTGGTCTGCATACACTCTGCAGCATCGAAGGAAGACTCACTCACATCAGCACTTGTCGTATGTGCAGTAACCCTGGCGATTCATCAGGGGTCTGGTAAGTGTCTTCTGAAGGCTGTTGTGAGGGGCTGAGGCTCTGAAAGCTGCATACTGCCGCTTGATATCTCACCACAGAAATCTCATTATCACATTGACCGACTGCAGATGTCACATGACCTTGACTGAGGACTGCAGGCCAATGACGGGACGGGAAAGAGCTGTGCCACCGTCTCCTACTCTACGAGGTGTGAACTGTGAAGTCAGGGATGGGTCCTCTCTGGCGAGCAGCTGTCCCGCCACTGCCTGAGTAAAAAACAAGAGGCGATTTAGGTCCTTTAGCCGAGGATGAACAACTCATAAGGGAGGATAATCTGATGTAAAGCCCTTCTAACTCTGAGAGAGGATGTTGTAGTGTTGAGGTGTGTGTGTGTGTGTGTGTGTGTGTGTGTGTGTGTGTGTGTGTGTGTGTGTGTGTGAGTGAGAGTGAGAGCACACTTGATTAATTAACCACTCATGCGCTTTTGCCTGGAGAGACATCTGGACTGAGCTCATTAAGCGCTGCCGAGTGTCCAACCTAGAAGTTTACCACAGGAGTTTGTGTGTGTGGGTGTCAGATGAATTGGCAGAAAATGAATGGGGCGACAGCAGCAATGTGGGACAAGATGGAGAAGAGAGAGATGGGAGAGCTGGTTCCATCTGCTCTCTCTAAGTCAGCCCTGGAAACAAGTGGCCCTTTCATTCTGACGACGAGCACCACTTGCAGAACCACTGGTCTAGCTAAGACACGGACACACACACACACACACACACACACACACACACACACACACACACACACACACACACACACAAACAAAGACCTCAAAGCTTATTTTGACTGAGTACACTTCCACCCTCAGCTCTGGTATTGAGAGAATAGCGCCTTCTTACCGCTCTTCCTGAGGGGATTCAAGGCGAAAGAAAAGTGCTAGTCCAATACATCGGAGCTTCCAAATCTTTCTACAAAAATACTATTACAGAGTGTGACTAGCATTAGTCTGTCACCTTGAATCCCCTCAGGAAGAGCGGTAACAAGGCGCAATTCTCTAGAACACCAGAGGTGAGGGTGGAAGTGTGCTCAGTCCAAAATAAGCTTTTGTGTTCACATAGTACATAGAGAAACCTTGTGAAACCTCGAGTATATCCTCATATATGCTGATAGTCCATTGTTGTACACAGATACTTACCCACTCAAACGACAGGAGAGCTTTGTTACCAGTGCAGCACTGATGTCACATGTTCTCAATGTGGGGGTATATAAGTAGAATTCCTATTCCCTTGTTACACCGACAGAGTCTCCTCTTCTCCTCTCGCTTCCATGGATTATCAGCTTTCACTTGCCTTGCCTCACTGGGCTCTGCTGAAATCCGCTCTCTCTCCAGCCCCGCATGCTAGACGCACTGAGTCAACCAGCCCCGCGTGTTACAGATGCACTGAGTCAACCCGCCCTGCGTGTTAGACGCACTGAGTCAACCCGCCCTGCGTGTTAGACGCACTGAGTCAACAAGCCCTGCGTGTTACAGACAGAGAAAATAATCAAGTGAATGAGGAAACGAGAGAATGGAGGTGGGATAGAGAATGGAGGTGGGATAGAGAATGGAGGAGGGATAGAGAATGGAGGAGGGATAGGGAACGGAGGAGGGATAGAGAATGGAGGTGGGATAGAGAATGGAGGTGGGATAGAGAATGGAGGTGGGATAGAGAATGGAGGTGGGATAGAGAATGGAGGAGGGATAGAGAATGGAGGAGGGATAGAGAATGGAGGAGGGATAGAGAATGGAGGTGGGATAGAGAACGGAGGAGGGATAGAGAACGGAGGAGGGATAGAGAATGGAGGAGGGATAGAGAATGGAGGAGGGATAGAGAATGGAGGAGGGATAGAGAATGGAGGAGGGATAGAGAATGGAGGAGGGATAGAGAATGGAGGAGGGATAGAGAATGGAGGTGGGATAGAGAATGGAGGAGGGATAGAGAATGGAGGAGGGATAGAGAATGGAGGAGGGATAGAGAATGGAGGAGGGATAGAGAATGGAGGAGGGATAGAGAATGGAGGAGGGATAGAGAATGGAGGAATTACTGTAGACTGTTAGAGGGATGAATTGAGAGGAAGTAGGAGGTATAACTGAGAGATCTGCATTTAAAATGAATTTCTGCATAAAGAAAACAAAGTAATTAGACGCAAATGACAGAGGGAGAGGAGGAAGAATAAGAAAGAGGAATATTTCATGAATATAAGTAAGATACTGTTTGGAGTTCCCTATAAAACCCATTTCAGCCCTGCAGTTTACAGTGATAACAAGGCGACAGTCTCTTATGCCCCAAACCGCCATGTTTCACTTTCAGTACTATATTTGTCTAAGAGCTAGCTCACTCAGTGTTTATTGTCTCCCTAGTGGGACAAAGAACTACAGCCCTCCTCCCTGAGTTCATCCCAAATTGCACCATATTCCCTATTTAGTGCACTACTTTTGTCCAGGGCATATGCGGCTCTGGTCAAAAGTAGTGGGCTATATAGGGAAAAAGGTGCCGTCTGGGAGGCAGACTCTGTCTCGACAGATTAATGTAATAGCTCCCTACGTGGCTAAGGAGATGGAGCGGGTCCCAGTACCAGCCAGAACCAGAGCTGTTTAACTAAAGAGTCTACTGTGTGCTATCATTACAATAACTAAAGAGTCATTGTAATGACGGCACACAGTGTCGTTGTTATGATAGGGCTCACAGCAATTGACTTGTCTTGTGGGACAAGGGGATGAGACACATTGTGTACCTGACCAATAGATGGGGAGATCGCTGTTAATGGAGAAGTGAAAAGGTGCTGCATTAACATGTGAAGACTGTGCATTAGCAGTAACCATTATCATTGGTCATCCACACTGCACAAAGAGAGAGTCGAAGGCCGAGAAAGTGGTGCTCTACCATTTGAGAATGCAGTTGTGATGAAGGCAGGTATAGAAGCTCTAGCCTTTCATCAGGAACTACAGTCATCGTTAGTACACTAGAAATGTGAGGCCATTTGAAAGCCACCCTCTTCTCTTGGCGAGGTGGTGATTGGCACGCAACGTTTGCCCCCGATTCCCCCTCGCCCTCCGTGCTCTCTACATGTTTCGTACATGTTGTTTATCAGTGCGAGCGCCTATCCCCCCCCTCCCCCCTAAGCGCCTTTCCTCATCAGCGTGCGTCAAGCAAATCTCGCATGACAATCTCGTGCTATGGCCTCCGCAGGAAGTACAATCACACGGGGAGAGCAGCAGCATCGGCAGCACTTCCTGCTTTGCCTCAGGCCAGTTTAGCTGGCATGGAGTGTATGCAGGTGAATTGTAATAAAGTAGATTGGATGGAGACTCTGGAGGCATTTGGTTGAATACTAATTATATTTGTAATGTGCAGATCCACGGGCTACATAGTATGTGTCTGATTGCACCGTGTAATATAGATCATGGAGATAGCCTAGAGTTTTCCAGACTCTGCAGATGTCTGCATCCTGTGAACTGTTACTCACCGGTTCGGTGGACATTTGTGATGTAGCCTCAGGAAAGTCATTGCGCTCTGCCAAGAGCAAAGTGTTCCGCACTTCACTTGAACACTTCTGCCTCGACATGTACACCAAGCCCTCGCCGCATAACTACAGTAAACCTATTGCCTCCCTTTGCAATCACCAGCTTGCCAACATTTGCCCCCAATATGTTTCCCTG
The DNA here is from genome assembly GCF_057628025.1 of Oncorhynchus mykiss. Lineage (NCBI taxonomy): Eukaryota > Metazoa > Chordata > Actinopteri > Salmoniformes > Salmonidae > Oncorhynchus > Oncorhynchus mykiss. The sequence continues at coordinate 11,094,134 of NC_143038.1, read as the reverse complement.
AAACCGCAGCCCATCCACAGTGCCAGAAGGTGCATCTTAAGGGGGAAAAATATGTCCTCGCTCAACAGGCCTATACTCCTGTGGCATAAGCACTATTCCCCTCTCGTGCTTAATGAGGAATTTCCATGCAAAACCTTCTCTCATATTCGTTCCGTACCAGCAAGGTGACTGCAACGCCATAGCCGCCTCAATTACCTTGTCAACTGCACAAAGCACATCCAGCTTTGGCCATAGGTTGCTAGCTCATCGCTTCTCCCCCTAAGCCGGTTATTCCCCCCCCCCCCCTCCCCCCAGTCCTGACACCCCGTAGTATTCACTACAGGGCTTACCACTGATACATTAGTAGTCTTCAGATTTCTCTGATGGCTGTCGGTGGGAAGCTACCGACACTACACTGTATCGTGTTTTCGAGAAAAGTAGGGAAAAAACATCCATTCTTGGTTGTCGTTACTGGCCCGGGCTGATAAAGTCCAGGAGCTTACCTACCGAGGCATAACTCAGATTAGTTGTTCACCCCTCTCCTCTTCTTCTCTCGTTCCCTCTGAGATGAATACATTAATCAATTGCCTGGAGTGAGACTGAATACTAATTGTGAGACGAACAGCTACAGCTGCTAGCACTGCTGAGGTATTCATTATTACTTTTCCCCCTTTGTTATCTTTCACTGTGCTGTCGGTGTCGAAGATTGTTCACCGCGGGCCCTCGCAGCCGGAAGAATGCTCCCTGCCTTTGTTTGAAAGAGACAGTAATGATCGCTCTGAGGCAAGAGGAATTCATTTATTTGACACAGATATTTTGTACTTTTTAAAATGTAAAATGTATTTATCTAGGCAAGCCAGTTAAGAACACATTCTTATTTACAATGACGGCCTACTGGGGAACAGTAGGGTTAACTACCTTGTTCATGGGCAGAATGAAAGTTTTTTACTTTGTCGGCTTGGGGATTTGATCCTGCAAACTTTCGGATACTGGCCCAACGCTCTAACCAGGCCCCGCTATCTTAAAAGTGGCATAGCCGGATCCCAAACAAAGGAGGCTCTAAGTTTCAGGGGTTAGAATGCCCTTAGCGAGAGGCAGTGTCAAACGCAACCCTCTCATTTAGCCTCTGCAACCACTCACTGTTTTGCCGAACTCTCCATTGAAATGGACAATCAGGCTACTCACAACTGATAATCATGATAATCAGTGATTTCAAGTTTGTATTCATACTTTTTTTTAACAAGCCGCATCATAGCCAAAAATATAATATCTCTGCATTTCTCACTGTGCCTAACACATGGATGGGCATTCAAAAAATGCCATTGCCGGTGCCGACAGTGTAAACTACACTATTTTAGTTTTGCGGGGGAGGAGAGCGGCAATGTTTGGGGTCTAGGGTGGTAGAACAGCCAGGACCGGGCCTGGGCCTAGTCACTGGGAAACATCTAAGCAGCTCTCATATACAGTAGCAGATAGTAAGATGCTAACTCTAAGATGTAAGTGCCTGATATACAGCACGCACAATGCGTAGACTTAGTATCCAGGAGACAATCCAAGCAGCGCTCATATACAGTAGTAGATAGGAGGATGCTAACGCTGCAATGCTAGGGACTGGCAGACATACTAATTGTTAGTGCCTGCTACACAGTATGCTAAGATGTTAGTGCATGATATACAGTATGCTAAGATGTTAGCGCATGATATACAGTATGCTAAGATGTTAGCACATGATATACAGTATGCTAAGATGTTAGCACATGATATACAGTATGCTAAGATGTTAGCACATGATATACAGTATGCTAAGATGTTAGCGCCTGATATATTCACAGTATGTAGGCTTAGTCTCTGGGAGACTAGCAAGCAGTGCTCATTCATACAGTAGTACACTGCTGGAAGGCTTCGCCCAGTACTCTCCAGTGCTATTTCAGGAAGCTGGCGCTAAGGAGGACAGGATATGACATGGGTGCCCCTCAGGGAAGCACTGGGAGAGAAAGGACATGATCCAGGCAACGACTACTGGAGCTGTGACTCCTCTATCTCTTCTCTCCCTGCCCTCATTTCCCATGTCATATTTAATGCACCATATTCAAGCTGGAAGAAGATTTACACCTCTCTCTCCCTCTCTCTCTCGCCTTCAGCGTCCTTCCACCTCCACATCTCGCACTCAATCACCTCTCTGCTGTCTCTTCCCTTTCCATCCTTCATACCTCTTTCTTAATCTCTTTCACATCTCTCTATCTCGCTCCCCCTCTCATTTCATAGAAACTCATCCCTCAGTATACACACTGTCAGAGTTATGTCACTGGATGGACAGTCAAGGATGTTGAATTTAGTGGAGCGAATGGGAAAAAAACTAGAGAAGAGGGTAGGCTCCAGCGCTCCAGTTCTCTCTCTCTCTCTGTCTGTCTGTCTGTCTGTCTGTCTGTCTCTGTTAATTTGCGTTGAGTCTTTTATCACCCTGGAGGATGTACAGACAACCAAAGCCAGCCCTGACAGCTGATTCCAACGTGAAAAGAAATTCAAAAGAACAACAGAAAAACAGAGCTGTGAATAGAAGGAAAGATGAGTCTCTCTGAGCCTCGCGGAGCAGTTAGACAGGTTGACTTGAGTGTGAGATGTGTTTCAAGGCCCCAGTTGTAGCGTTTGCCAGCAGAGACTGTCACTGAGCTCCTGTGAAGCTTTTCTCTCAATTGTTGGGAATTGAGCGAGCACAAACACACACCCTCCATTTATCTCTCTCTCTGTCTCTCTCTTGCTCTCTCTCTCTCTCTCTCTCACTCACACACACACACACACACACACACACACACACACACACACACCCCAGCTGCCAACAATCGGCGCTGCCACCTCTCATCGCAGGCACCGCCAATATTAGCTGTCATGTTTTGCATTTCTCACGGCGGCGTGATAACGCCTTAATGCGCCTCGCTGTTGCCTCCAGTGTTTACAACGTCTCACTGTGATGGAGTTGTCACTCACAACCATAACAGCCCCCTAATGCCGAGCTCTTATCATCTCCTAGCCTCCACAACACACCACATCTCCCCTCTGGAACATGATTAACATCAGCAAGACAACAGAGCTGATCATGGATGAACATGGACATGGTCCACCCACACAGTTGTGAAGGGGGCACGACAGCGCCTCTTCCCCCTAGGAGGTTGAAAATATTTGGCATGGGCCCTCAGATCCTCAAAAGATCTACTGGCTGCATCACCGCTTGGTACGGCAACTGCAAGGCACCCGATCACAAGGTACTACCTAGAGGGTGGTGAGTATGGCCCAGCACATCACTGGAGCCGAGCTCCCTGCCATCCAGGACCTGTATACCAGGCGGTGTCAGAGGAAGGCCCTGAAAATGTTCAGACTCCAGCCACCCAAGTCATAGACTCTGTTACCGCACGGCAAGCGGTACCAGTGCACCAAGTCTGGAACTAACAGAACCCTGAACAACTTATACCCTCAAGCTAAAAGACTGATAAACAAGACTGCTAAATATCTAATCAAATGGCTACCCAGACTACCTGCATTGACCCTTTTTTACTCTCTTGCACTGACACTGTGCACACACACTGGATTCTACCCACACACTCACACATACTTATACTGACACCCCAACACACACACACACACACACACACACACACACACACAAGCCAACACACACATAACACGCGCACAAATGCATACTGATGCAACACACACACTTTCACACTCCCCACATAGCTGCTGCTACTGTCTATTATCTATCCTGTTGCCTAGTCACTTTAAACCTACCTATATGTACATATCTACCTCAATTACCTCGTACCCCCGGTACTGTAACGGTTTTCGTCTTCATACGAAGGAGAGTCGGACCAAAATGCAGCGTGTAGATTGCGATTCATGTTTAATGAAAAACCACACTAAACACAAACACTACAAAAACAATAAACGTAACGAAAACCTAAACAGCCTATCTGGTGAAAACACATAGACAGGAACAATCACCCACAAACACACAGTGAACCCCAGGCTACCTAAATATGGTTCCCAATCAGAGACAATGATGAACACCTGCCTCTGACTGAGAACCATATCAGGCTGAACATAGAAATAGACAAACAAGACATGAAACATAGAATGCCCACTCAGATCACACCCTGACCAATCAAAACATAGAAAATACAAAGTAAACTATGGTCAGGGCGTGACAGTACCCCCCCCCCCAAGGTGCGGACTCCGGCCGCAAAACCTGAACCTATAGGGGAGGGTCTGGGTGGGCATCTGTCCGCGGTGGCGGCTCTGGCGCTGGACGTGGACCCCACTCCATGACAGTTTTAATCCCCCTCCTAAACGTCCCTAAATAGGTTACCCACCACAATGATAACATGGGACAGAGGGACAGCTCGGGACAGAGGTAACTCGGGACAGATGGGTAGCTCAGCCCTGAGAGGAAGCTCAGCACTGAGAAGAAGCTCAGCACTGAGAAGAAGCTCAGGCAGGTGGTTAGATCCGGCAGATCCTGGCTGGCTGGCGGTTCTGGAAGATCCTGGCTGACTGGCGGATCTGGGAGAATCTGGACGACTGGCAGATCTGGGAGAATCTGGACGACTGGCAGATCTGAGAGAGTCTGGACGACTGGCAGATCTGGAAGAGTCTGGTCGACTGGCAGATCTGGAAGAGTCTGGTCGACTGGCAGATCAGGAAGAGTCTGGTCGACTGGCAGATCAGGAAGAGTCTGGTCGACTGGCAGATCTGGAAGAGTCTGGTCGACTGGCAGATCAGGAAGAGTCTGGTCGACTGGCAGATCTGGAAGAGTCTGGTCGACTGGCAGATCTGGAAGAGTCTGGTCGACTGGCAGATCTGGAAGAGTCTGGTCGACTGGCAGATCTGGAAGAGTCTGGACGACTGGCAGATCTGGAAGAGTCTGGACGACTGGCAGATCTGGAAGAGTCTGGACGACTGGCAGATCTGGAAGAGTCTGGACGACTGGCAGATCTGGAAGAGTCTGGACGACGGGCAGATCTGGAAGAGTCTGGACGACGGGCAGATCTGGAAGAGTCTGGACGACGGGCAGATCTGGAAGAGCCTGGTCGACTGGCAGATCTGGAAGAGCCTGGTCGACTGGCAGATCTGGAAGAGTCTGGTCGACTGGCAGATCTGGAAGAGTCTGGTCGACTGGCAGATCTGGAAGAGTCTGGTCGACTGGCAGATCTGGAAGAGTCTGGTCGACTGGCAGATCTGGAAGAGTCTGGACGACTGGCAGATCTGGAAGAGTCTGGACGACTGGCAGATCTGGAAGAGTCTGGACGACTGGCAGATCTGGAAGAGTCTGGACGACGGGCAGATCTGGAAGAGTCTGGACGACGGGCAGATCTGGAAGAGTCTGGACGACGGGCAGATCTGGAAGAGTCTGGACGACGGGCAGATCTGGAAGAGTCTGGACGACTGGCAGATCTGGAAGAGTCTGGTCGACTGGCAGATCTGGAAGAGTCTGGACGACTGGCAGATCTGGAAGAGTCTGGACGACTGGCAGATCTGGAAGAGTCTGGACGACTGGCAGATCTGGAAGAGACTGGTCGACACAGACTGGCTGCTCTGGCTGCTCCATGCTGACTGACAGCTCTGGCTGCTCCATGCTGGCAGACAGCTCTGGCTGCTCCATGCTGACTGACAGCTCTGGCTGCTCCATGCTGACTGGCGGCCCTGGCTGCTCTGGCTGCTCCATGCTGACTGACAGCTCTGGCTTCTCTGGCTGCTCCATGCTGACTGGCGGCCCTGGCTGCTCTGGCTGCTCCATGCTGACTGGCGGCCCTGGCTGCTCCCTGCTAACTGGCGGCCCTGGCTGCTCCCTGCTAACTGGCGGCCCTGGCTGCTCCCTGCTAACTGGCGGCTCTGGCTGCTCTGGCTGCTCCATGCTGACTGACTGCTCCATGCTGACTGGCTGCTCCATGCTGACTGGCTGCTCCATGCTGACTGGCGGCCCTGGCTGCTCCATGCTGACTGGCGGCCCTGGCTGCTCCATGCTGACTGGCGGCCCTGGCTGCTCCATGCAGACTGGCAGCTCTGGCGGCTCCTTGCAGACTGGCAGCTCTGGCGGCTCCTTGCAGACTGGCAGCTTTGGCGGCTCCTTGCAGACTGGCAGCTTTGGCGGCATCCTGCAGACAGGCAGCTCTGGCGGCTCCTTGCAGACTGGCAGCTCCTTGCAGACTGGCAGCTCCTTGCAGACTGGCAGCTCCTTGCAGACTGGCAGCTCCTTGCTAACTGGCAGCTCTATGCTAACTGGCAGCTCTATGCTAACTGGCAGCTCTATGCTAACTGGCAGCTCTATGCTAACTGGCAGCTCTATGCTAACTGGCAGCTCTATGCTAACTGGCAGTTCTGAACAGGCGGGAGACTCCGGCAACGCTGTAGAGGCGGAAAGCTCTGACAGCGCTAAACCGGCGGGAGACTCCAACAGCGCTGAAGAGGAGGAAGGCTCTGGCAGCGCTGAACAGGTGAGAGACTCCGACAGCGCTAAACAGGCGAGGCGCACTGTAGGCCTGATGCGTGGTGCTGGCACTGGTGGTACTGGGCCGAGGACACGCACAGGAAGCCTAGTGCGGGGAGCTGCTACCGGAGGGCTGGGGTGTGGAGGTGGCACAGGATGGGTTAAACCGTGAAGGCGTACTGGAGATCTTGAGAGCGGTGTTGGCACAGGACATGCAAGGCTAGGGAGGTACACAGGAGGCCTGGTGCGTGAGACTGGCACTGTCTTCACCAGCTGACTAGCACGCACCTCAGGACGAGTAGAGAGCACTGACCCAGGTGCCAATAAATCCCCGACACGCTCCTTCGGGCGAATATCATATTTAAAGCACCAACACAGCAACTCCCTCATTTCACTCTCCTCCAATTTCTCCATTAACTCCTTCACAGTCTCTGCTTCGCTTACCTCCAACACCGGTTCTGGTCTCCTCCTTGGCTCCTCACGATAAACAGGGGGAGTTGGCTCAGGTCTGCGACCTGGCGTAGCCATACTCCCTGTTAGCCCCCCCCCCAAGAAATTTTTGAGGCTTACTCTCGGGCTTCCATCCGCTCCGTCGTGCTACTTCCTCATATTTGCGCCTCTCAGCTTTCGCCGCCTCCAGTTCTTCCTTGGGACGGCGATATTCTCCCGGTTGAGCCCATGGTCCACCATTATCTAATTCATACTCCCATGACGCTCTCTCCCACTGCGGCTGCTGCTGCTCCTGCTGCCTCTGTTCCTTCTTCGGCTGCACCTTGGTGCGGCTATACTCCCCTGGTTTAGCCCAGGGTCCTCTCCCGTCGAGGATTTCCTCCCATGTCCAGAAATCCTTACAACGTAACTCCTCTTTTTGCTGCTGCTGCTGCCTGTTGACACGCCGCTTGGTCCGTTGGTGGTGGGTGATTCTGTAACGGTTTTCGTCTTCATACGAAGGAGAGTCGGACCAAAATGCAGCGTGTAGATTGCGATTCATGTTTAATGAAAAACCACACTAAACACAAACACTACAAAAACAATAAACGTAACGAAAACCTAAACAGCCTATCTGGTGAAAACACATAGACAGGAACAATCACCCACAAACACACAGTGAACCCCAGGCTACCTAAATATGGTTCCCAATCAGAGACAATGATGAACACCTGCCTCTGACTGAGAACCATATCAGGCTGAACATAGAAATAGACAAACAAGACATGAAACATAGAATGCCCACTCAGATCACACCCTGACCAATCAAAACATAGAAAATACAAAGTAAACTATGGTCAGGGCGTGACAGGTACTCCCTGTAGTCATGTTATACAGGGAGCCTCGCTATTGCTGTTTTAATGCTGCTCTTTAATTATTTGTTACTTTTTTTAGTTTTTTTCAGGTATTTAAAAAAAACTGTATTGCTGGTTAAGGGCTTGTAAGTAAGCATTTCACTGTAAGGTCTGTTGTATTCGGCGCATGTGACAAATAAAATTAGATTTGTTATTACCTGGTACTTCCTGTATTTAGCCATTTTTACTCTTCACTGTGTACTTATTTATTCCTCGGGTCACTATTTCCATTTAAAAAAAAAAAATCTATATCTTTAATTCTGCATTGTTGGAAAATGACCCATAAGTAAGCATTTCCCTTTTAGTCTACACCTGTTGTTTTACGAATGTAAGGGATTTCCTCCTCTTCTTCCGAAGAGGAGAGGCGAGAAGGATCGGAGGACCAATATGCGGCGTGGTAAGTGTCCATGGTTCTTTTAATAAGAAATACTACACATGAACAACTGAATACAAAAAACAATAAACGTGGAACGAACGAAACCCAAAACAGTACCGTGTGGTGAACAACACAGACACGGAAACAAACACCCACAAACACACAGTGAAACCCAGGCTACCTAAGTATGATTCTCAATCAGAGACAACTAATGACACCTGCCTCTGATTGAGAACCATACCAGGCCGAAACCTACAAATCCCCAAATCATAGAAAAAAAACCATAAACTGCCCACCCCAACTCACGCCCTGACCATACTAAATAAATACAAAACAAAGGAAATAAAGGTCAGAACGTGACAACGAAGCAGATGACAAATAACATTTGATTTGATTTAATGATCAGTAATTGCCAGGTCCACTTTCATTGATGCTTCAAGAGGAGTCCTCTCTTCTTATGGGCAGTGTGAGTTTCGGAATGAGCAATGGGAATGCCTGAAATGAGAGCCATATGGTCTTGTCTTTTGTTGGCCCTTGTGTAATTAATGAGAGAGATCAACATTAAGAATTGATCCCCCCCTTCATTTTGGGTTTAGGACTTTAAGTATAAGAGTGTTTTGACACAGACATATTTTGACTTCACACTACCAACGTGCTATGCTGTACAAACAATTTTCTGATACGGAACAGCATGAAATAACATAATCATGAACATAATAGCACTGTTGCTGTAGAATACATACACACACACACAGAAACACACACACACACACAGTAGAGTAAAAAGTCCTTATTGTGCCATGGTCACATCGCATATCAATCAAAATGGTCTGCAAGGTAAGAATCTGTGATAATGCGAAGTTATTGGAAAAATACATTCTTATTGGTTCATCCAATGCTGTGTCTCTATGTTGACTACATTGTGGGCCTTAGAGCACAAGTCTTGGGTTTGGACGTGGGAGCCTTCACATACTTTAAAGTGGCCCTCTTACTCTAAAAGGTCCCATTAGGACAAAACATGAGGTTTCAAAACATGCCACGGTATAACATCCATCCATAGGATATGGTGTCCATATTAGGACAAAGTGAGGCTGTCCTAACATGGACACCATTCGTCCAGACTCTGTAATTTGGTTACTGTGTTCCTCCTGAGTCTTGACCCCTTCAGCTCATTCCAATGTTCATTTATTTCAGGAGATTCATAACAATCATTTACACTGAGCACACCAAACATTAAGAACCCCTTTCTAATATTGAGTTGCACCTCCCCCCTAGAGGCATCACTACATACCTTGGTTCGATTCCAGGCTGTATCACAAGTCCCATAGGGCGGCGCACAATTGGCCCAGTGTCTTCCGGGTTAGAGTTTGGCTGGTGTAGGCCATCAATAAGAATTTGTTCTTAACTGACTTGCCTCGTTAAATAAAGGTTAAATCAAATCAAAATGTTGGCTGGATGTCCTTTGGGTGGTGGACCATTCTTGATACACACGGGAAACTGTTGAGCGTGAAAAACACAGCAGCATTGCAGTTCTTGACCTAAACTGGCATGCCTGTGTAGCGAATGTGAAATGGCTAGCTTAGTTAGTGGTGGTGCGTGCTAAATAGCGTTTCAATCGGTGACGTCACTTGCTCTGAGACCTTGAAGTAGTAGTTCCCCTTGCTCTGCAAGGGCCGCGGCTTTTGTGGAGTGATGGGTAACGATGCTTCGTGGGTGACTGTTGTTGATGTGTGCAGAGGGTCCCTGGTTCGCGCCCGGGTATGGGCGAGGGGACGGTCTAAAGTTATACTGTTACATCTGGCACCTACAGTACTACCATACCCTGATCAAAAATCATTACATGTTGTGTCTTTCCCAGTCACCCCCTGAATGGCACACACACACACAATCCATGCCTCAATTATCTCAAGGCTTAAAAATCGTTCTTTAACCTGTCTCCTCCCCTTCATCTACACTGATTGAAGTGGATTTAACAAGAGACATCAATAAGGGATCATAGCTTTCACCTGGTCAGTCTGTCATGGAAAGAGCAGGTGTTCTTTAATGTTTTGTACACTCAGTGTATATGGCTGTGCAATGTAACTATGCAGATTAAAGACACAGAACACATTCGCGTAACTGCTGCTGTAAACCACGTTCCTAATCCCTTATGAAAGAAACATGTTGACTGTATTTAAATTGAAACCATTTGTTTGGACAGCAGCTCAGATTGTTTTTTCACCACTGTCTAAATATCTAAGTGTTTTCTGATGATGATGGTGTAGTACAGATTATAGAGAGATATAGAGTAGCCAGGTTAGCTGACATTTATTTATTTTTTTACATTTGAGTCATTTAGCAGATGCTCTTATCCAGAGCAACTTACCGTAGTGAGTGCATACTTTTTCATACATTTGCATACTTGTTTCATACTCAGGGCAATGTTAGAGCTACAGTACTTAGTGCATGTTTCATATACACATTATTTACTGTGGTGATCTCCAGGGTGTATCCCAAGTGGCACCCTATTCCCTATATAGAGCCCTATGGGCCCCAGTCAAAAGTGGTGCACTATATAGGGAATAGAGTTCCATTTGAGACACGGCCGAGGCCTGGTTCAGTAGAACTCGTTCGTCATCTGATGGATTGTGTTGGGTTGGCTTCTTTATTCTTCCCTCTGACTGATTTGTTTAATGTTCCTAATGGGAGTCAATGGAGTTGTTCACATCAGCAGCAGTCTGTGGCTCAGAGGAGTCAATGGAGTTGTTCACATCAGCAGTAGTCTGTGGCTCAGAGGAGTCAATGGAGTTGTTCACATCAGCAGCAGTCTGTGGCTCAGAGGAGTCAATGAAGTCGTTCACATCAGCAGTAGTCTCAGTGGCTTGGTGGAGTAGGAGTTGGAGGAGACTGAGGTGGTTGGTTGAACTTTCTCATATTGAATCTGTTCAACTCTAGATACAAACAGTATGTTTTATTTCACCTTTATTTAACCAGGTAGGCTAGTTGAGAACAAGTTCTCATTTGCAACTGCGACCTGGCCAAGATAAAGCAAAGCAGTTCGACATGGAATAAACAAACATACAATCAATAATACAGTAGAAAAATCTATATACAGCATGTGCAAATGAGGTAGGATAAAAGAGGTAAGGCAATAAATAGACTATGGAGGCAAATTAATTACAATATAATTAAACACTGGAATGGAAGGATGTGCAGAAGATGAATGTGCAAGTTGAGATACTGGGGTGGAAAGGAGCAAAATAAATAAATACAGTATGGGGATGAGGTAGATTGGATGGGCTATTTACAGATGAGCTATGTACAGGTGCAGTGATCTGTGAGCTGCTCTGACAGCTGGTGCTTAAAGCTAGTGAGGGAGGTAAGAGTCTCCAGCTTCAGAGATTTTTGCGGTTCGTTCCAGTCATTGGGAAATTGAAATTGAAATTCTCAATTATTGTGGATTTATCGGTAGTGATAGCATAAATTCAATGCATAATGCACAGACAAAGGTATGGTAGGATGTGAGTACATTGGAGGTAAACCTAGGCATTGAGTAATGATGAGCGAGATATAGTCTCTAGAGACGTTTAAACCAGGTGATGTGATGCACATGTGGGAGGTGGAACAACATGTTTGGTTAAGGCATATTGAGCAGGGCTAAAGGCTCTACAGTGAAATATGACAGTAATCACTAACCAGGACAGTTTGGGACAAGGCATATTGACATTATGGAGAGGCATGCGTAGCCAAGTTATCGTATGGTGAGTGGTTGGGCTGGCTGGGGACACGGTGATTCAGACAGTTAGCATGCCGGGGCTAGCAAGCTAGCAGTTTGCAGGCGGGGGCTAGCAAGCTAGTATAAGGGCCTTAGAGGGACGTCATGATGGGGGAAAGTCTGTTTTTGCCTCCTCGTGCGGTGAAGTCAATAGACCAGTCGTTAAATTAGTATGGTTCCAAGAAGCAGAGGGATCTAAGTCCAATTGGCAAAATGGGTATAGTGGTCCAAGAAACTGGCCGATGGATCAGCTAACAGTCCAATATGCTATAGATAGCTAGCAGGCCACGGTTAGCAGAATGGGCCTTCCGGGGATGTCGCGCCTGAGGGGCCTGTTGGTATCCTCGGGCAGATTATGTTGGTATTCCAGTAGTGAAGGATCGGCGGGGTCAGTGCCCCGTACCAGCAGTAGAAGAGGTCCGGATATTGTAGCTGAGGAGTGGGCTTCAGGAGTAGCCCAGGATCTCTAGCCGGGAGATGGGTCTAGCATGGGCTGGCTCCAGGTTGGTTGGTGCTTGCTCCGGGATGTAAACCTTAGCCATGAGTAGTCAACCTGGGTTGCGGTTAGCTAGCTGCCATGATCCAGATTAAAAGGTTCAGAGTTTGCGGTAGGAATCCTGTGATATGGAGAGAAAAATTGGTCCGGTATGCACTGGTTTGAAATGCGTTGTACGAACTGGCGAGAGCTTTCCGAGCTAAAGGTTAGCTAATGACCGCTAGCAGTGGTTAGCTGACTGATAGCTGATAGCTGGTAGCTAGTTAGCTAGCTTCTGTTGAGGTATTCCAGTTCGGAGGTAAATAGAAATACTTTAGAAAAAATAACAGATCCACACCACATTGGGTGAGGCAGGTTGCAGGAGAGTATTTTGAAGTTGAGGAAAAATATTTTTTTTAAATGCGAAGAAAAATATATAAAAAATATGTATACACACGAGACAAGACAAAGACGTCTGACTGCTACGCCATCTTGATTACCCGTGTAAACACACACACACACACACACACACACACACACACACACACACACACACACACACACACACACACACACACACACGTACACAAACACACTCTTTCTCTTCACCTCACAGCATTGGGCACTAGGAACAGCTGAACCCCGACACACCACAGCACAGACACATGGGACCTTACAGTTTTTTACAATCACTTTGGCACTATTTTCAGAACCTTGTGGTCATTTTTCAAAACTCTAGACACAAAACTCAGAACGGTCATCACGTGTAACGCAGGCTGTCCAATGTTCAAAACATTGCATTGGGCCTTCATATCTTCAAAGAAACCTTGCACTTGCAGAATCATTGGTTCAAATAACTCATTTATCATGAAATACCATAGGAACATTCATTTAGATCACCCACACAAGATACAGATAGTTTCACTGTGTAGTTGTTCGTACAATCATTAAATATTGTAGTACAAAATATGTTATACATGTTTCATTATGGTACTACACGTAAATACATCACTGTAAAGGGACTATTAGAGACAATACTACAGACACAGTGGAATCATTGAACAAAACCTGAAATGTATTGATGAAATGAAATAAAATCACAACATAGGTTTCTTTGAATCAAAGCAAAAATAATTAGCTACAAAAAAAGAAAAAAACTACAGTAAAACGTCAATTGTTCCTCACCTGGCTTACTGTAAAAAGCAAAACAGAGGATTGATTACTGTACTTCTATATTTCCATCAAAACTATCTTGTGGATTTGGCCACAGGTTCTCATCCACATCACAATGGATGTTTTCATTAGCCAAACATCTTGGGAAGAATCTTCGGGCAAATCCAGGCCTGACACTGGTCTGCCGGGATGTCATTGCATGCATCATCCATGGCCTGGAGAAGGGCGGCTTGTTCGTGAGGGCGCCTATCATATACCGTCCACCTCCATGTGGAGATAAAATCCTCAATCGGGTTAAGGAAAGGAGAGTATGAGGGTAAGTAAAGGGTGGTAAATTGTGGTTGGGCCTGAAACCATGCTTGCACCATTTGAGCATGGTGGAAGCTGACATTATCCCACACAATGACATAGGTCACGCCATAAGCTCTACAGACCTGATTTAGCTCACCAAGGAAGGTTACAAGGAGAGCTTGATAGTTAGATCATTGTAATGAAATGAATAGACAGTCATCTCAGATGTAATGTGTGAATTGCATTTTGAAATGGTAATACTTTGATGTTAAGTTGTGCCATTTTGAACAGGTGATTTTAGTTCAATGAACAAATGATCTTAGCTTCATGTGTATTGCATCCAAGCAATTGGAAAAAGTGTTAAGAGTTTTGAAACATGTGCATTTTGATCATCGGCTGTGAGTTTTGTGCCTTGAGCTTTGAAAAAATGACATTAAGGTTCTGAAATTGATGCCAAAGTGATTGTAAAAAAAAATGTATGATCCTTGCCTCCAGCTCCCAACACTGTTACATTACATGAGATGATGAATTAATTAGAACTCCGTCAGCTGTCACTCTAAAATACTTAACTACACATCATGAGTAGGCCTACTTATGTTCTATGTAGATAATTGAATTTCTGAGTACTGATGTGTGTTTCAGATCCATATTGAAATGCGTCCTGCTGCGAATCCCTTTTCCCCTTGTCTAGATAAGCAGTTCTGCTCAGGCGACGTATGCATTATGAAATCCTTTGCATTATTCAAAATATAAATATTTGTCATATTTATAAGTATTTGTCAGGCTTAGGCTTTGAACAAATACATTTTCCCATATCCATTTTCAAAGGTTATTTCAGTTGGAATATTCATGATGACTCCAAACAGAAGGAAGCCTGGTAACGCTCGAAAGATCTGCCACAAGTTGAACAGACAGTTGGTGCTGCCAATAACTAGGCCTATGTCAGTGGAGGCTGGTAGCTTGAACAACTGAGGAGGATGGGAGACCCACGGTATAGGCGCGGACCACACGGAGACCACAAAGTGTGTTTCAGAAATCGTCAAAGACAAATTATTTTAACCCAAAGCATTTAATCAAGACATTTATAATACAATATTATGGGGAATGGGAATGAGAGGGCTACTTACACAGTGTTGGAAAAGGATGACAGCAGTGATTGAATGAGGGCATGAGGCATAAGTTGAGATGTTCAGAGGCTTGTCCAATGCAGGACAGGATTTTACTGGGAAGACGAAAATATAACACAAGACACTATACAGTTAGACAAAAGAGCTAAGAATGAGTTAGTCCAAGCAAGGAATATAATCTTTGATCTGTAATAATGTCTATTTGTGTATGTGATTGACTCTACATACAGTAATGAGAGAAAATTGATAGGGGTACTCACAGTGCCTCGAGGGGAAACATTCAATGTGCCAGTGGATGAGCAGGCACATGAGACGTCATGGCTTTAGTTCATGTCAGGAGAAAGTTGACAATGGTAGTGGAGTGGACTTAGCTGTAAATACAAATAGCAGATACATTCCATCACAGTTGCTCCATCGTAGTTTCTCTTTGAAGTTAAGCTCAGACATCTCAAAATGCATACAGTCTAAACACAGACTGCGCATCTCGCCCACTTGACACATCAAAGTAGCCCAGAAACGTTCCTGAATAAAGGCCTGATCATCCTCATTCCTGACGATAACTAGACAGGTGGACTGGTGACACCATAGGTCCCAGCGCGGTGGGGCGATTTTTACCTCCTGGGGCCTGGAGTTTTTCCTTATATGTTAACCTAACTGCGAAAATTCTGGATCCTATAAGGTATGACAGTGATTAATCAGTTGTAAAAAGGTTTTATATGGGCTATGATGGGACCATTTATTCCTAATCAAGTCACATGGTTTAAAAATAATAATAATTAACCTCCTGGCACGGGTGAGTCGAACCCTTTCAAACTGCAGCTACCTTATATTTGTTCATATACATTATATTTAGACTAGATTAGGAGGGGGATTTCCTCGACCCAGACACAGACAACAACTGATAGACAACAGAACTCACAGGGCTGAGCTTGTTTTACGCAATGTTTGCATCATGCAGGCCTATGCAACTGTAGGCCATATTTTAAAAAATGACTCTCATCTGCCATCACTATGTTGATTGATTCAGTCCAGGTAATCATTTTGGATGAAAAACGTATAGGCAGCCTAGCCAGCCCAATTTTGAATATAATCTCAATTTGATCACGTTCACATTTTCTCCTGACACACAAATGGACTATAAATACATAACGTTACCGATTAGTTCACCGTGACCAGATGGACAGGGATCATAGGCTGTATGCAGCTGCTCTTATTAGTAGCCTGCAGTTGATCAGACGGAAAGGTCGTCTCGTTTTCATCCCATACAGCATGTCAGATTTCTAATGTTTAGGTGTAGCCTAGGCTGCGGCAACATCTATGTCATGAGTGTGTCTGTCAGGAGTAATTACATGTTATCATCTTTGCTAAATAAATACCGCTAAAGAAAGCCTACTTGCGCACACGGGAAAAAATGTGCTGCGTCAACCTCTCCCTTTAAAATAACATTTATGTTTATGACGCGATGGAAGCTATCAAATCATTCGGAATTGTTTTTAACATCCCAGAAAAGATGTTCAGCTTGTAAAGAATCTTAACATGCCTGTTAACCTGTTAACCATCTACACATTTGATACCAGTTGGTATTGAACGCTCTCACCTTTTCATCCTTCTTCATGAAACTGATGACAGGCCCTAGTTTTTAATTCTCACATTTTCCGTGTACCCAAAAGAATGAAAGGGGTTCTTCAACAAAAAGTCCACAACATGTTCGGCAGCGTTGGCCATTCTACCATTCTGGTGGAGAAAAATGCAGTCTCACGCTGGTAGCTAGCTAGCTACTGAAGTTAGCAAGGCACATTTAAATAAATTGCACTAACTAGACACAAAAATAAAGTTCTAAACCCAAGAAAACAATGTATAATATACAGTTGACGTCGGGAAGTTTACATACACTTTTCAACCACTCCGCAAATTTCTTGTTAACAAACTATAGTTTTGGCAAGTCGGTTAGGACATCTACTTTGTGCATGACACAAGCCACTTTTCCAACAAATGTTTACAGACAGATTATTTCACTTATAATTCACTGTATCACAATTCCAGTAGAACAGAAGTTTACAAACACCAAGTTGACTGTGCCTTAAACAGCTTGGATTCCAGAAAAGGATGTCATGGCTTTAGAAGCTTCTGATAGGCTAATTTACATCATTTGAGTCAATTGGAGGTGCACTTATGGATGTATTTCAAGGCCTACCTTCAAACTCAGTGCCTCTTTGCTTGACATCATGGGAAAATCAAAAGAAATCAGGCAAGACCTTAGAAGAAAATTGTAGATCTCCACAAGTCTGGTTCATCCTTGGGAGCAATTTCCAAACGACTGAAGGTACCACGTTCATCTGTACAAACAATAGTACGCAAGTATAAAACCCATGGGACCACACAGCCGTCAAACTGCTCAGGAAGGAGACGCATTCTGACTCCTAGAGATGAACGTACTTTGGTGCGAAAAGTGCAAATCAATCCCAGAACAACAGCAAAGGACCTTGTGAAGATGCTGGAGGAAACATGTACAAAAGTATCTATATCCACAGTAAAACGAGTCCCATATCAACATAACCTGAAAGGGCACTCAGCAAGGAAGAAGCCACTGCTCCAAAACCACCATAAAAAAGCCAGACTACAGTTTGCAACTGCCCATGTGGACAAAGATCGTACTTTACGGAGAAATGTCCTCTGTTCTGATGAAACAAAAATAAAACTGTTTGGCCATAATGACCATTGTTATCTTTGGAGGAAAAAGATGGATGCTTGCAAGCCGAAGAACACCATCCCAACCGTGAAGCACGGGGGTGGCAGCATCATGTTGTGGGGGTGCTTTGTGCAGGAAGGACTGGTGCACTTCACAAAATAGATGGCATCATGAGGCAGGAAAATTATGTGGATATATTAAAGCAACATCTCAGGACATCAGTTAAAGATTGGTCGCAAATGGGTTTTCCAAATGGACAATGACCATACTTCCAAAGTTGTGGCAAAATGGCTTAAGGACAACAAAGTCAAGGTATTGGAGTGGCCATCACAAAGCCCTGACCTCAATCCTATAGAAAATGTGTGGGCAGAACTGAGAAAGCGTGTGCAAGCAAGGTGGTCTACAAACCTGAATCAGTTACACCAGCTCTGTCAGGAGGAATGGGCCAAAATTCACCCAACTGGTTGTGGGAAGCTTGTGGAAGGCTACCCGAAATGTTTGAAACAAGTTAAACAATTAAGGAAATAAGGAAATGCCCAACATTTAATCGAAGTAGAAACATGGACAAGTTATTCCAGACTTGGCCTCCAGAGTGGCGCAGCAGTCTAAGGCAATGCATCACAGTACTTGAGGCGTCGGACTTGGCTGCGATCTCAGGCTGTGTCGCAGCCGGGCCGTGACCCATGAGGCGGTGCACATTTGGCCCAGCATCGTCTGGGTTAGGGGAAGGTTTGGCTGGCCGGGATGTCCTTGTCTCATCGCGCTCTAGCGACTCCTGTGGCAGGCTGAGCGCATACATGGTCGCCAGTTGTACGGTGTTTCCTCCGACACATTGGTGCAGCTAGCTTCCGGGTTAAGCGAGCAGTGTGTCAAGAAGCAGTGCAGCTTGGCAGGGTCGTGTTTCTGAGGACACATGGCTCTCGACCTTTGCCTCTCCCTAGTCCGTATGGGAGTTGCAACGATGGGACAAGACTGTAACTACCAATTGGACAAAAGTTCAAAACATTTGAAATATTCCCGACTTTCATGAGTTGGCCAGAGGCGGAGGAGGAAGACGCAGACATATAGAGGACAGGTTAAACAGGTCTAATCTCTCCTATCTGCTCTCTCCTGTCTGGTCTCCTGTCTAGTCGCTGTTATTAATCATTAATCACTCGGCACAGGAAAGAAATTTGTCAATAGTTGATATTCTAGATAGGTCCACCGAGAGTGTGTGTGTGCGCTTACTATGTGACTGTGTGTGCACAAGAGATGGTACGAATGCATGTACGTGTAAGTATGTGCATGCATTTGCATGTGTGCAAGCGTGATTGAATAAAATACAAAATCGACTCCTTTATCTGTGATGAAATCTTCTGGTGATGAAATCTTCTGACTCGCTTGTGCTGTCATCACGGGTAAGCTATTTGATCAAAGGGACCGATAGAGTGAATGCACAACCCATCACTACATCCTAAGAACGAATACGACATGTATCATCAGCCAGTCCCATCTCAGGTAATGTGATTAAGCAAGTGCCGCCTGCTACTGCGGTTCCTCTGCCCCGGACGCGAGCTCATTGGAGCCGACATGGCTGTGAGATTAGACTGGGTGAGAGCCGGCCCTGACTGCCCCAAAGGGACCTCATACAGATTACCCTCAGTGTGTTAGAGAGGCGAGGAGACGGGAGTAGATATCAAATGTGTCTTACTCCAGCTAAACACACTATCTAGCACTGTCATGGTAAGGCATGTCTTGTAATGACAATCATATACACTGTTTATCACAGGGGGTTGGTGACACCTTAATTAGGGAGGACGGGCCCATGGTATTTGCTGGAGTGGAATATGTGGAATGGTGGAATGGTATGTGTTTGATTCCATCCCATTAGCTCCATCCCAGACATTATTATGAGGCGTCCTCCCCTCAGCAGCCTCCATTGCTGTGTATAGCTAGCTGTATTTCTGGCCATTGTAAGGCCTGTCCTTGTAGTTACTCAATGGTACGCACGGCTTGCTTTTCTCACATAGTTGATTCTGCCTCTTTTGTTGTAGACTGCAGCTAACCAGGCTAACATTTTGTTTTTGAAATGTTTATTCCAAGTTGAACTGATTTTCATGGTTGTACAGTACAGTGACTCCCAGCCATTTGCAGTTGCAACTTGCCATTCTTACACAATGATCTGCACATTCAGTTCACATTGTTACTGTGTACGGAGGAGAATGCTGTGCTGTTGAAGGCAAAGTATCACATGCACTGTGGAAGTATTCTGTTTAGTAGCAACTGCTGTGTTTATTGACATTTTTTAACAATGCCTCCCACTGTGACTTCATGCTAGGAACAAAACATCAACTACTTTAATATTCTGGTGGTTATAGCAAAGGCGGTGAAGTTTGGTGGCTCGGGAATTGTACTTCTCGGTTCGAGCTCAGCAAAGATCTCCACTTCACCCGGTAGCAATCTGGTTGGCAGTCAGCTAGCACACAGTACTGTTGTATATGAATAAGTGTGAATGTCTAACTCCCTGCATTTTCACCAGTTCAGGCGTCCATTTTGGCTCATCACGTTTATTTATCCACCGTGACCCCTTGCGGTTTCACCAATTTGGGTGAACATTTTATAGCCCCCCACGACCACCTGGTGTTTCACCGCGATCTCCTGCGGTTTCACCACACCAGGTGTCCATTTTGGCTCAGCGTAGGTATCTTGCCCCATGTGTCCCCGCTGCTGTTTCACCAGTTGCTCGCTTCAGTACCTGAATGTCAGGAGTAAATAACAGGATGAATGAATGGTGCCAGGCCAATGAAGTGGGCCATCAACCATCATGCACCTGGCTCTGCCTTTTAGTGCAGACTGGGGGCGGGCAGCTGCTAATATATCTGCTGAGGGCTGAGTGAGTGAGAGAATAAGTGAGAGAGAGAGAGAGAGAGAACAAGAGAGGCTATTAGATAAGAAAGGTAGAGAGAACAGAAAGAGAGCGAGAAAGGGTGAGAGATGGAGATGGGGAGAGAGAGGGAAGGCAGAGAGAAAGCAGGTGGGAAAACAGAGGAGAAGGAAAAAGAGAGAGGAGAAAGAAATGGAGAAGGCAGAAAGAGCGAGAGAGCATTGAGAGACGAGATGTCTGGTTGAGTAGCTATTCTCCACTCTCCAAGCCTCTCTCTACTGGTTTTTCTCTCCAAAGAGAGATGAGATTATGTTTTTGTTTTCTATTTCACAGCCCACAGTGTCATTAGCAGTAAGCTCTACATCTCTCGATTGACAATCCGAGCAATTTTCCTATTCCTGCTTGCTAAAGCCTATTTCAATAAATATGTTTATACAGAACGCAAGAGAGGAATGTAGTCTACAGAGCAGATAATTCCACCAAAGCAAAGCAAAATATCCAGTCAGAAAATATGGTCTTTCTCTCTCTCATAGAAAAATCAAATGACAAGTTTAATAACCTTTAAGCTTATGAAGAAGAAATGATCTGAGCAGGATAGGAAAAACCCTGACCCTCCATGCAAGGTTAAAAAACTAATGAACAACATTATCTTTTGTCATAATTTGTCCAGTTGTACCATGTGATTTCGTATTATAGCCCAACGGTGGTTTTAGCTGGTTTTAGCCGAGGCGGGGATGAGGGGGTTGGCCATGTTACCATTATATGTCACAGTGTTTTATGAGTACTACTTCCCCATCTCTATTTTGTCTCTCTTACTTTCTCCCTTTATCTCTCCATCTATCTCTCCAACTGCTCTCTCAAGGTAGGGTAAACCCCCGGTCACTCTCCATCCCCTCTCTCACTTTCTATCCTCTCTGTCACTCTCCATCCCCTCTCTCACTTTCTATCCTCTCTGTCACTCTCCATCCCCTCTCTCACTTTCTATCCTCTCTGTCACTCTCCATCCCCTCTCTCACTTTCTATCCTCTCTGTCACTCTCCATCCCCTCTGTCACTTTCTATCCTCTCTGTCACTCTCCATCCCCTCTCTCACTTTCTATCCTCTCTGTCACTCTCCATCCCCTCTCTCACTTTCTATCCTCTCTGTCACTCTCCATCCCCTCTGTCACTTTCTATCCTCTCTGTCACTCTCCATCCCCTCTCTCACTTTCTATCCTCTCTGTCACTCTCCATCCCCTCTGTCACTTTCTATCCTCTCTGTCACTCTCCATCCCCTCTCTCACTTTCTATCCTCTCTCTCACTCTCCATCCCCTCGCTCTCACTCTCCATCCCCTCTCTCACTTTCTATCCTCTCTGTCACTCTCCATCCTCTCGCTCTCACTCTCCATCCCCTCTCTCACTTTCTATCCTCTCTCTCACTCTCCATCCCCTCGCTCTCACTCTCCATCCCCTCTCTCACTTTCTATCCTCTCTCTCACTCTCCATCCCCCTCTCTCTCTCACTCTCCATCCCCCCTCTCTCACTCTCCATCCCCCCTCTCTCTCACTCTCCATCCCCTCTCTCACTTTCTATCCTCTCTCTCACTCTCCATCCCCTCGCTCTCACTCTCCATCCCACCTCTCTCACTCATCATCTTCTCTCTCTCACTCCCCATCCCTTCTCTCTCACTCTCCATCCCCCCTCTCTCACTCTCCATCTTCTCTCTCTCACTCTCCATCCCCTCTCTCACTTTCTATCCTCTCTCTCACTCTCCATCCCCTCGCTCTCACTCTCCATCCCCCCTCTCTCACTCTCCATCTTCTCTCTCTCACTCCCCATCCCCTCTCTCTCACTCTCCATCCCCTCTCTCTCACTCTCCATGCCCCCTCTCTCTCTCTCCATCCCCCTCTCTCTCTCACTCTCCATCCCCCCTCTCTCACTCTCCATCCCCCCTCTCTCTCTCACTCTCCATCCCCCCTCTCTCTCTCACTCTCCATCCCCTCTCTCTCACTCTCCATCCCCTCTCTCTCACTCTCCATCCCCCTCTCTCTCTCTCCATCCCCCCCTCTCTCTCACTCTCCATCCCCCTCTCTCACTCTCCATCCGCCCTCTCTCTCACTCTCCATCCCCTCTCTCTCACTCTCCATCCCCTCTCTCACTTTCTATCCTCTCTCTCACTCTCCATCCCCTCGCTCTCACTCTCCATCCCCCCTCTCACTTTCTATCCCCTCTCTCACTCTCCATCCCCTCGCTCTCACTCTCCATCCCCCCTCTCTCACTCTCCATCTTCTCTCTCTCACTCCCCATCCCTTCTCTCTCACTCTCCATCCCCCCTCTCTCACTCTCCATCTTCTCTCTCTCACTCTCCATCCCCTCTTTCACTTTCTATCCTCTCTCTCACTCTCCATCCCCTCTCTCACTTTCTATCCTCTCTCTCTCTCACTCCCCATCCCTTCTCTCTCACTCTCCATCCCCCCTCTCCCACTCTCCATCTTCTCTCTCTCACTCTCCATCCCCTCTCTCTCACTCTCCATCCCCTCTCTCTCACTCTCCATCCCCTCTCTCTCACTCTCCATCCCCCTCTCTCTCTCTCCATCCCCCTCTCTCTCTCACTCTCCATCCCCCTCTCGCACTCTCCATCCCCCCTCTCTCTCACTCTCCATCCCCTCTCTCTCACTCTCCATCCCCTCTCTCACTTTCTATCCTCTCGCTCACTCTCCATCCCCTCGCTCTCACTCTCCATCCCCCCTCTCACTTTCTATCCCCTCTCTCACTCTCCATCCCCTCGCTCTCACTCTCCATCCCCCCTCTCTCACTCTCCATCTTCTCTCTCTCACTCCCCATCCCTTCTCTCTCACTCTCCATCCCCCCTCTCTCACTCTCCATCTTCTCTCTCTCACTCTCCATCCCCTCTTTCACTTTCTATCCTCTCTCTCACTCTACATCCCCTCTCTCACTTTCTATCCTCTCTCTCTCTCACTCCCCATCCCTTCTCTCTCACTCTCCATCCCCCCTCTCTCACTCTCCATCTTCTCTCTCTCACTCTCCATCCCCTCTCTCTCACTCTCCATCCCCCCTCTCTCTCACTCTCCATCCCCTCTCTCTCACTCTCCATCCCCCCTCTCTCTCTCTCCATCCCCCCCTCTCTCTCACTCTCCATCCCCCCTCTCTCACTCTCCATCCCCCCTCTCTCTCTCACTCTCCATCCCCTCTCTCTCACTCTCCATCCCCTCTCTCACTTTCTATCCTCTCTCTCACTCTCCATCCCCTCGCTCTCACTCTCCATCCCCTGTCTCACTTTCTATCCTCTCTCTCACTCTCCATCCCCTCGCTCTCACTCTCCATCCCCCCTCTCTCACTCTCCATCTTCTCTCTCTCACTCCCCATCCCCTCTCTCTCACTCTCCATCCCCCCTCTCTCTCTCACTCTCCATCCCCTCTCTCTCACTCTCCATCCACTCTCTCACTTTCTATCCTCTCTCTCACTCTCCATCCCCCCTCTCTCACTCTCCATCCCCTCTCTCTCACTCTCCATCCCCTCTCTCACTTTCTATCCTCTCTCTCACTCTCCATCTTCTCTCTCTCACTCTCCATCCCCTCTCTCACTTTCTATCCTCTCTCTCACTCTCCATCCCCTCTCTCACTTTCTATCCTCTCTCTCACTCTCCATCCCCTCGCTCTCACTCTCCATCCCCCCTCTCTCACTCTCCATCCCCCCTCTCTCACTCTCCATCCTCCCTCTCTCTCTCACTCTCCATCCTCCCTCTCTCTCTCACTCTCCATCCTCCCTCTCTCTCTCTCTCCATCCCCTCTCTCTCACTCTCCATCCCCTCTCTCTCTCCCACTCTCCATCCCCTCTCTCTACTTTCCTCCAATACTCTCCCCGTCTCTCTCCCAGGGCAACGTAGTGCCCTGTCACATTAACACACAGTGACGTCCAGGGTCCTGCCTCGTAGTGGAAAGTGGCCCCCTGAGGCCCTATGTCTCAGTTGTCCACAAAGCCACTAAGCCCAGTGAATAAATGGCAGTCGGCCAAGCTAATGCAGGCTGAGGAACAGACATGTTTACATAAGGGAGTCACCAAGACAAGTGGAGGCGCCGTACTTGACTATGGGCATTAGGGACTTATTGTAAGGATATACATGTGTGTGCTGTTGGTCCTGTTTGGCTCAGCTGGTAGAGCATGGCACTTGCAACCCCAAGGTTGTAGGTTCGATTCTCACGGGGGGGCCAGTACAAGTAAGTGCTAAAATGTACGCACTCACTACTATAAGTTGCTAAATTACTCAAGTGTTAAACCTTTCCCCAGTACATGCACAAGGATATGTTTCAGGGGACAGTACACTGTCAGCCCACCGGGGACACTGACAGTGTGTGTGTCTGAATGTAAAGACATTGACAGAGGTAGCTGCACCTCGTGCCAGGCTCTCATACCTGCAGCCCGAGCTTGACTTACAGCAGCCTTAGTCATTCTGCTCACACAGTGTGTAGCTGGGATTGGCGCTCTAGCTTTAGGTTGTCCTTGTCATTGACAGCATAGAAAGTCATGTTGACATTGAATGTCACTCACAATGCTTCTACTGCTACATTACCCTTCCCAGGGACTGCAGATGCAAATAACAGGTTGCTTTGTGTATTTCACGGTCCTTTAAAATAGATGAAAATATCAAATATATACTCTTCTTGATCTTGCTGTACCTATTATTCCCCCTTTTCCATTAACATCCATTCAGTGCATGCCAAACCCATTACCCTTTCATATATTTTTATGCCATTTGGTCCCTATTCACACATTGTTTTTTTATCTGTGCCCATTTCTGGCCCTAATTGGGCTTTTTCCCAAGCGCTGACTGGCTGTTGTATGAGGAGGAGTGGGCTTCAAGGCTCCACTCAGTTTCAGAGTCTGACATCATGCACAACAGCATACAAGACACGGTGCAGAAATTACCCTACTGCTGGTGAAAGACATAGGATGAAAGAGAGAGAGGGGAAGGGAGTGTGTGTGTGTGTGTGTGTGTGTGTGTGTGTGTGTGTGTGTGTGTGTGTGTGTGTGTGTGTGTGTGTGTGTGTGTGGTGTGTGTGAGAAAAACAGAGAGAGAAAAGGAGAGAGAGGGAGAGAGTGCTGATCCAAACTGAGCAGCGCAACTTCAGAGAAGCAGAAATCAAAGAATGGGTTCTGAGAGGATTTGCTAAAGAAATGGGGGAAAGGGGGGGGGGGGTGAAGAGAGGAGGAGGGAGGAAGAGGAAGGGTGGAGAAGCTTTAATTACAGCTGTGTAGTGGAGCCAGACAGATACAGTACCCTACACATACACTCGCTCTCTGTCCTCTTTCTCTCTCGGCCCTTCTTCTCTGGCGTGCACTTTGAAAGAGAGACAGACACAAAGGGGAAGTGACAGAAGTTGTCTGCTCTAATAGACTGAGAGCTCGCTTATCTCCCTCCATCTTTCCCTCTCTATTCCCCCCCCCCCCCCCCCCCCCAGCATTGAGTTTTTAAGACTTTGTTGTCTCGCAAATAGTGAGTATCCCCAAACGAAAACCGTCAGGGTGGTATGGGCGTTTCAGAGAAACTGAAAGAGGGAAACTGAGAAAGCAATTGTCGTTTTTTGTAAACTTGTCTCACACTAACAGTTGCGTGTCTTCAGCCTTTGTATATCTCACAGGTATACTATACGCCTGGCGAACGAGGCTAGGTTTGTTCTTTGAGAACATTTTCATGCATTACTGCTTGTTCTCATGTCGTCGTCACTACACTCTTAGGGGAACCCTTTTGGTTCCAAGTGAAACCTTTTTTGGGTCCAGGTAGCCGAAGAGTCCTTTAAGGTTCTAGTATACTGCTGCTTAGAGTATACTGTATATCCACTTACTCTTTTACCCCACTATGACATTATTTATGGGGCCTCGGTGCTTTACTGTTTTGTGCAACTCTACAATTACTGCTACTTCCTGTTTCAATGCTTATTTACCTTATTCGGATTGGCTCAAAGCCCGATCCAGTGTGGTATGAAAACCTGCAACCCATGAGAAAGCTGGCTTCCTGTCCACATTTTTGCAATCAATCCTTTTTTTTCTCACTCCGTCAACTAATGAGTAGAAATCCCCCATGATAGCTATGATAATTAAACTGCATCTAATTACATCTAATTCAATTCCAGTTTGGAAATGGAGATGAGACGGAGAGGAGATTGCAGGCTTTACCCACTCGTCAAACACTGGTTCAATATACATTGTTTCCACATAATATTCACTTTAAAGTATATCGGATGATGTTGACTACACGTCGGAAACTAATGAATTTGCAGAAAGTCATCAACGTGAGGGCATTCAGCCTTTTTTTCAGCCAACTTTTTAAAAAAC
The DNA here is from genome assembly GCF_057628025.1 of Oncorhynchus mykiss. NCBI lineage: Eukaryota > Metazoa > Chordata > Actinopteri > Salmoniformes > Salmonidae > Oncorhynchus > Oncorhynchus mykiss. Next base: position 11,067,253 of record NC_143038.1, on the reverse strand, counting down.
AATGTTTTGTTAATTTTACTTTGAATTCACCTTAGTTGAAAACTTACCATGTAAATCAACACTAGACGTTGAACTGATGTCTGTTGCCAGCTGGTAGGCACACTTCTAGGATCAGAGCATTCTCAGCAAATCCTGACCTTAATACCTGTTAGTGCTGGAACATCCAAAACTGACCTTAGATCAGTGCTTTGCTGTAAACGGCATGGAGATTATAATATATAACATTGTGTTCACTCTGCTGCACAGACTCTAGCAAACAGACTACCAGGGCTCAACTCTATAGAGAGGAACAGGGAGGGGAGAGGAGAGCTGGCGAGGAGGGGAGAGAGGAGAGGTGGCGAGGAGGGGAGAGAGGAGAGGTGGCGAGGAGGGGAGAGAGGAGAGGTGGAGGGGAGGGAGAGAGGAGAGGTGGTGAGGAGGGGAGGGAGAGAGGAGAGGTGGCGAGGAGGGGAGGGAGAGAGCTCGATCCCATACGTCCAAAATAGATGTACCAGGCTGCGAAGATTTGCTGGAAACACACACACACACACACACACACACACACACACACTGGCAAACCTACCTACTGGGAGTACATGAGTGTATGATGAGTGTGAATGCATTTGTCCATATGCCTGTCTGTGTCTGTGTTAGAACGTATACATGTGGTACATTCAGGGATGTGTGTTGCTCTGCTCCAGTTCATCTCCCTGTAAGTGTCAACTATGTCATCTCTAGTCAAGCCTGACATGTACTTCACCCCATGAATATGCAAACAGCCTGTGGCCAATCTCACTAACACCTCACCCTGTTGCCTGCTCCCTAACTGCACACCTCACACCTCGATCTGAGACACTGCTGGGTGAGTCACATTGGGAGCCTGGCTACGATTGTACACACACACACACACACACACACACACACACACACACACACACACACACACACACACACACACACACACACACACACACACACACACACACACACACACACACAGACACACACACACACACAGCAAACTAGTACAGGAGGAACTACAGTACAGTATATTCCACTATATTCTATTTACTGTGTATCTTTTTTTCATGCCAGCGGGGGAGACAGAGAGACTTCACAATGAACAACTCCTGGTGCACAGTATGTGTTATAGGATGACGTGGACACAGAGTCAGGGTTTCTGTTGTGCTTGCTAGTGTATATTAAAGGTCTATGGGTGTTTATAGTCTATCCAAGAAAAAGCAACCTGACCCACTGGCAACCGATCTGCACAACACAACTGAAATGACCAGCATTTACAGCTCATGGTTTACAATCCACCACCACATCGGGCGATGCCTCCATTGTCCTCCCATAGAGGCTTTTCACAGTGTTCACAACACGGCACAAAGATGATGTTGCGTTTAACAGCCCACTGAGTGCTGAAGGGTCCTTTGGCTCTGACACAACATGAAAAGAAACAGAGAGGGAGTGCTTTTTAGCATCCCACTGAAGTGAAGGAGAGGAAAGGGGTAGAGAGGAGAGGGGGGGTGGAGAGGAGAGGGGTAGAGAGGAGAGGGGTGGAGAGGAGAGGGGTAGAGAGGAGAGGGGTAGAGAGGAGAGGGATGGAGAGGAGAGGGGTGGAGAGGAGAGGGGTAGAGAGGAGAGGAGAAGGGTGGAGAGGAGAGGGGTGGAGAGGAGAGGGGTAGAGAGGAGAGGAGAAGGGTGGAGAGGAGAGGGGTGGAGAGGAGAGGGGTGGAGAGGGGATGTTTAGAGAGGAGAGGGGTAGAGAGGAGAGGGGTGGAGAGAAGAGGGGTAGAGAGGAGAGGGGTGGAGAGAAGAGGAGAGGGGTAGAGAGGAGAGGGGTGGAGAGGAGAGGGGTGGAGAGGAGAGGGGTAGAGAGGAGAGGGGTAGAGAGGAGAGGGGTAGAGCGGAGAGGGGTAGAGCTGAGAGGGGTAGAGAGGAGAGGGGTGGAGAGGAGAAGGGTGGAGATGAGAGGGGTAGAGAGGAGAGAAGTGGAGAGGAGAGGGTGGAGAGGAGAGGGGTGGAGAGGAGAGGGGTGGAGAGGAGAGGGGTAGAGAGGAGAGGGGTGGAGAGGAGAGGGGTGGAGAGGAGAGGGTAGAGAGGAGAGGGGTGGAGAGGAGAGGGGTAGAGAGGAGAGGGGTGGAGAGGAGAGGGGTGGAGAGGAGAGGGGTAGAGAGGAGAGGGGTAGAGAGGAGAGGGGTAGAGAGGAGGGGGTGGAGAGGAGAGGGGTGGAGAGGGGTGCTAGTGTGAAGTAAACAGTGTGTCTGTCCATCAAGAGAGGAACACACACAGAGAAGTAAGGACAGTTTGTAGCAGGGACCATGTCCTCCCATTAAGGGTGTGTTGTTGAACAGTGGCACTGGGTCGTTGTGCCCTGAGATGTGTGGGTGTTGGTGTGTGTGTGCGTGTGTGTGTGTTCAACTTTCACAGATTGGCCTCCCACTGAAATATGTCCCTTTTAACCCTCTAACATGTGAACAGTCCAACTACACACCCCTCAAGTCACAACGTCACAGTCGTACTGTTATTGACACACACACACACACACACACACACACACACACACACACACACACACACACACACACACACACACACACACACACACACACACTCTGTTCAGTAGCCCTGTTAGAGACACTAACAGGAATATTCCTTTCAAGCCTCACCCACTCTCAGACCTGGGGTGAAATACGATGTGTGGTGACACTATATACTCAAGATGGTGGTTGAAGCTGGGGAGAGTAATGGTGCTACAGGGATGTACGCCATGCCACCCCATGCTAAGTGGAGAACCCCAATACACTGTGACATAGTACCAGCCAAGAGAAGGAACAGACAGACGGTCCTGTTAGCTCACCCGCTACTGAATCTTCAAATCTGATCGATTTGACTGAATCTGACATTTATTTTCAACTCAGGTTTACGTTTAAGAAGAATGTAGGGTTATTCAGAAGACGAGGGCAACAATCGATTAAGAAGACGTTTTGAAGAATGTATTCGAGAAAGTATTGATTCACACAGTGCACAGTCAATTAGACTCCTAATATAAACAGAATTGAAATAGTTGCTATTCATACTGTTTCACTTGGTTTTGTTCATCTTCTCCTGGAGAGAAAGGACATACATTTAGTGTGGTAACAGTACTGTTTGCTTTATGGATAAACAACTGTTTCTATCCTATGTTAACTCACATACATAATAATTAGGTGGGTGCTTATGTTTGTCATATTTCACACGTGAATTGGAAATGACATTTTTGCATGTCCCACTCCCCCTGAGACACCCTCAGAGAGTGGGGTCAGAGCCAAGGCTCAGCCATTATTGACAGGAGACCCTGGAGCAATTAGGGTTAATTGCCTTGCTCAAGGACACATCGACAGATTTTTCACCTAGTCGGCTCGGGGATTTGAACCAGTGACCTTTCACTTACTGGCCCAATGCTCTTCTGTTATTTGATCTTCAAGGAGGGCAGACGGGTGTACTTTAATGAACCCCTTTAAGCTCTCAGAGCCTTGTTCATCCTCTTTCTTGTTGTAGCACTAAGGCTAAGACACTGATTTTCTACAGGTACCTTTCAGCGCATGTCAATATCCCTCGCAAACAAGGAAGCTCCGTATGAAACACTAGGGTCCCCCTGGGAGAGCTCATGCTAATACTGTGTTCACTGAGGATCAGCACAGAGACAAAGCTATGGTTGACTGGCTCAATAGAGCTATAGGAAGTAGACTATAACAAGTAAATGGGCCTGTAGCTGGCTCAATAGAGATGTATTTATAAAGCCCTTTTTACATCAGCAGATGTCACAAAATGCTATACAGAAACCCAGCCTAAAACCCTAAACAGCAATCAATGCAGATGTAGAAGCACAGTGGCTAGGAAAAACTCCCTAGAAAGGCAGGAATCTAGGAAGAAACCTAGAGAGGAACCAGGCTCTGAGGGGTGGCCAGTCCTCTTTTGGCTGTGCCGGGTGGAGATTATAAGAGTACATGGCCATTAAGGCCAGGTTTCTTCAAAGGGTTCTCCTATGGGTACAGCCAAAGAACCCTTTAAGGTTCTAGATAGCACTTTTTATTCTAAGATTGTAGAGTTATAACAACTACACCGACATGAGGCTATAACTCTAAGAGCTACAGTACGTGGAGTGGACTGACCTGTAGCTGACTCTGAGGGAATTGCCTGATTGTGGATGTCTCTCCGGGGATGCAGCAAGTACAGTGGATTGACTTGTAACTGACCCTACAGCATGTTGATGACCTATAGTTGACTGTTGAGCTAATGTATTCAGACTCCCTAGTGGAATGCTCATGTTAATGATTTGACCTCTAATATGTGAGGTAATTACCAGCGGGCTGCGTGGTCACATTGTGCCTTTGGGCGATTCCACGCGAGCAAATTTTTTTTTTTAGGACTCAGATTGTTCTGGCAATTCTCACATAGAAACTTCATTGGGAGGAATGTTCGAATTTTTTTTTTTTTTACTTTTTGTATCGCAAACCATTTTGGGGAAAATCATGAAGAAAGTGACTTTTTTAGGCCCTTTTTCGACCTGCCTCCTGTAAGACACTATGATATGTGAACCGTACATGATACAGACGACACCATGGTGTAGTTCTGCTCTTTTACAGTGTGCTCTATCATAAGGAGCATGTCTCGATTCTGAAAAAAAACAACAACGTCATATTCAGTTATTCAACGTTAGACATCTTGTTTAAAACGCTACCCTCTACAACAACATACAAGTTCCATAGCGGGCTCTCTGCTAATTCTAAAGGTATGATCAATTTTATGAGCACCACCAACAGCATGAATGGGAAAATGGATTCAAAAGGAAATTTTACTTGCCGACTGACCAATCCTAAAGCTGTGATTGGTTAATTGCCTATGATTGAAATATAAATATGTATAAAATTGGTCATATCATTAAAAGTACCAGAGAGCCCACTCTGGAAATGTGACGTGTTTGAACAATATGTCTAAAACTAAGCTAAATCAAGAAGGGTCGTTTTGAGATATTCGTTTATTTTTATGTTGAATAAATGATTGTGGGAATGTGTATTTCAGAGTCTAGACATACATACTGGAGAGAACACGACAAGGAGTATAATGACACCATGAAGTCGTCTGTATCACAGATCATCGTGTCTTACAGGATGCATGTATAGGTCTAAAAAAAGGGCCTGAAATGACCAATTTCATCATGACTTTCTCGAAAAGAAATGGTGATACAAATGTAAAAACCATGTTAAACATCCTTCCTCCCTATGAAGTTTCTACGTGAGAATCGACAGAACAATCTGAGATACAGTACCCCAAAACATATTTTACGCTGCCGCTGGCCTGTAATCGCCACTCTACTAACTGATCCAGGGTCAGTGTGTGGTTTGCTCTTAAAACTACTGATAACTGGTAGCCTACCCATTGGCAGTCATCTTCAATTTCACCACCAGACCGTTTAACTAAGCTTCTGGCTGGATCACAAATGCCTTTTGAATTGGCATTTAGTTAATAAAAATAACCTAAATTACCTCCATTACATTGTTATAATGACCCTTTTAACACAGCAGCCAATGAGATCAAATTGAGTGTTTCCATGTACCAATATGATCGCAGGAAGACATTTCCGTGTCCAAATGACCATCGCGATCATTACGGCTCGTCAGGAGTCAATGACAGCCAGGACGGTCGTCAAGGTAACACGTCACACGGTGATGGGTTGACACGGCGATGCGTTAGGACCCCAAGGACACTATGTCACTCACTGTCACACAGGGGCCTCATCTGTCACCGTGGAGGGAGATAACTACCGGATTGCGTGGGGGGGAGAGAAGAGAGTAGAGAAAGAGACAGAAGCAATGAGACGGATTCTAGAAGAGAGTAGTGAGAGTTCAAAGAGAGGTGGGGAGAGAGGGAGTGAGAGGGAGTGAGAGAGGGAGAGATAATAGGCAGAAAAGAAAGAGAAAGAAAGAAAGAAAGAAAGAAAGAGAAAGAAAGAAAGAAAGAAAGAAAGAAAGAAAGAAAGAAAGAAAGAAAGAAAGAGAAAGAAAGAAAGAAAGAAAGAAAGAGAAAGAAAGAAAGAAAGAAAGAAAGAAAGAAAGAAAGAAAGAAAGAAAGAAAGAGAGTAGGGAGAGAGAGAGATAGATGGTGAGGAGAAAAGTGAGAGAGAGAGATAATAGGTTGCCATGGAAAGAAAAAATGGTGACCTTCTCTCGCAGCTCTCCTGTAGAGGACTTAATCTGCTGTAATTACCTGACAAGTCAATAGGACTGGAGTGTGATGGCGGAGAGCCCTCACACCAGGTGACTACCATGACAGTCACACCTCATACCCACTGGCATGATAATAGAGCAGACAAGAATATACAGTGACCTCTCTGTCTTAAAGGGAATGGTCTCAGATACTTTAAGTCATAGGGTTGTATGCCACAGGGCAGTGGTGTGAAGTACTTAAGTAAAACTACTTTAAAGTAGTACTAAGTAGTTTTTTCTGGTATCTGTACTTTACTTCACTATTTATATTTTTGACAACTTTTACTTTTACTTCACTACATTCCCCCCAAAATATTGTACTCTTCACTCCATACATTTTACGTTTGAAACTTTAGTACAGTTTAGCAATTCGATGTACTTTTGATACTTGCGTATATTTATAACCAAATACTTGAAGACTTTTACTCAAGTAGTATTTTACTGGGGGACTTGAGTCATTTTCTATGAAGGTATCTTTACTTTTACTCAAGTATGGCAATTGAGTACTTTTCCCACCACTGCAACATGGCAGTATTTGAGCTATGTGTTCCTTTATTCTTCCAATTGGTTGGTATTGGTTGGGGTAGGCAGCTCACTCCAGATGATTATCACTACCACCAAACCTCATACCCACTGACATTATGATGGAGAAGAATATACTGTGACCTCGCTGCCTTAAAGGGAATGGTCCAGTGCTGTATCTGAGCTATGAGTTTCTCTCACCTTTCAGTGACCATCCCTTTATGGTTTTCTAAGCGACAGTCTGGTATCTTGGGAATAGTTCAATGGTCATTTTATTTTATATATATATATAGATATTTCCATGACAAAAACGGTCCATGTGACTCCAGGTGAAAGCTATAAACCCTTATTGATGTCACTTGTTAAATCCACTTCAATCAGTGTAGATGAAGGGGGGGATTTTTACGGCGTGAGACAATTGAGAAATGGATTGTGTATGCGTGGGGTATGGTAGTAGATGTCAGGCGCACCGGTTTGAGTGGAACTGCAACACTGCTGGGTTTTTCACGCTCCACGTGAGCCAGCATCCCTGTGTAATGCTTTTGAGACCTTGTAGAGTCCATTCCCCGACAAATTGAGGCTGCTCTGAGGGCAAAACGGGTTGCACACTAAAAATTAGGACGGTGTCCCTAATGTATAGTGCATTCGGACTCCTTCACTTTTTCCACATTTTGCTACGTTACAGCCTTAATATAACATTGATTCAATCGTTTTTTCCCCTCATCAATCTACACACAATACCCCATAATGACAAAGCAAAAACGGAAATATCAAATTAACTTGAGTATTCAGAACCTTTACTCAGTACTTTGTTGAAGCACCTTTAGTAGCGGTCAAAGTCTCAGGTTTTCTTGGGGATGACGCTACAAGCGTGACACACCTGTATTTTGGGAGTTTCTCCCATTCGTCTCTACAGATCCTTTCAAGCTCTGTCAGGTCGGATGGGAAGCGTTGCTGCACAGCTATTTTCAGGTCTCTCTAGAGATGTCCGATCGGGTTCAAATCCAGGCTCTGACTGGGCCACTCAATGACATTCAGAGGCTTGTCCCGAAGCCTGCTGTGTGCTTAGGTTCGTTGTCTTGTTGGAAGGTAAACCTTTGCCCCAGTCTGAGGTCCTGAGCGCCCTGGAGTAGATTTTCATCAAGGATCTTTATGTATTTTGCTCTGTTCGTCTTTCCTTCGATCCTGACTAGTCTCCCAGTCCCAGCTGCTGAAAAACATCCCCACAGCATGATGCTGCCACCACCATGCTTCACCCTAGGGATGGTGCCAGGTTTCCTCCAGACGTGAGGCTAGGCATTCAGGCCAAAGAGTTCAATCTTGGTTTCCTCAGACCAGAGAATCTTGTTTCTCATGGTCTGAGAGTCTTTAGGTGCCTTTTGGCAAACTCCAAGCCGGCTGTCATGTGCCTTTTACTGAAGAGTGACTTGAGTCTGGCCACTCTACCATAGAGGCCTGATTGGTGGAGTGCTCCAGATATGGTTGTCCTTCTAGAAGGTTCTCCCATCTCCACAGAGGAACTCTGACGCTTTGTCAGAGTGACCATCGGGATCTTGGTCACCTCCCTGACCAAGGCCCTTCTCACCCGATTGCTCAGTTTGGCCCGACGGCCAGCTCAAGGAAGAGTCTTGGTGGTTCCAAACTTCTTCCATTTGAGAATGATGGAGGCCACTGTGTTCTTGGGGACCTTCAGTGCTGCAGAAATGTTTTGGTACTCTTCCCCAGATCTGTGCCTCGCCACAATCCTGTCTTGGAGCTCTACGGATAATTCCTTCCTCATGGCTTGGTTTTTGCTCTGACTGTCAACTGTGGGACCTTATATAGACAGGTCTGTGCCTTTCCAAATCATGTTGAATCAATTGAATTTATCACAGGTGGACTCCAATCAAGCTCTAGAAACATCTCAAGGATAATCAATGGAAACAGGATGCACCTGAGCAAAATTTTGAGTCTAATGGCAAAGGGTCTGAATACTTATGTAAATAAGGCAGTTCTGTTTTTTTATACATTTGCTATAATAAAAAATTTAAACAGTTTTCACTTTGTCATTATGGGATATTGTGTGTAGATTGATGAGTATACATTTGTATTTAATCCATTTTACAATAAGGCTTTAACGTAACAAAATGTGGAAAAAGGGAAGGGATCTGAATTCACTGTGCGCTCTGAACAAAAATATAAATGCAACATGTAACAATTTCAAAGATTTTACTGAGTTAAAATTTCTATAAGGAAATCAGTCAATTGAAATCAATAAATTAGGCCCGAAACGGTCCCCCAGGTGAAGAAGCCAAATGTGGAGGTCCTGGAATGGTGTGGTTCCAAATGGTCTGCGGTTGTGAGGCCGGTTGGACGTACTGCCAAATTCTCTAAAACGACGCTGGAGGCAGCTTATGGTAGAGAAATTAACATTCAGTTAATGGCAACAGCTCTGGTGGTCCTGCAGTCAGCATGCCAATTACATGCTATCTCAAAACGTGTGGCATTGTGTTGTGTGACAAAACTGCACATTTTAGAGTGGCCTTTTATTGTGCCCAGCACAAGGTGCACCTGTGTAATGATCATGCTGTTTAATCAGCTTTTTGTTATGCCACACCTGTCAGGTGGATGGATTATCCCCAACAGGGATGTAAACAAATGTGAGCACAACATTTGAGAGAAATAAGCTTTTTGTGCGCATGGAATTTTTCTAGGATTTTTTATTACAGCTCATGAAACATGGGACCAACACTTTACATGTTGCGTTTATATTTTAGTTCCGTGTATATAGTTCCAATGGTCCAGTTAGTTAGAGCAGGGTGGATGTGTAGCACATGGGTAGCACAGCGAATAGCTAGCTTTTCACGTGGTAAGACAAGGCGGTCTTTTAAATACCTCAAGATGTGTTATTGCACATTGTGTCAATGAAGGTTTGCCGGAAAGGTATCTTATTCATCTTCAGAAAATATTCACTGCATTGTAATCCTTAAATGTTATTTCAGACAGTCTGGCCCAATATGTTGTCTGGCTGTGTTTTATATAGAGCTGTTGTCTAAGTAGATTGATTGTGTATATGACCTTGGGTTGTCTAGCCAGCAACCACCACATAATCCTATAAAGAGAAGCGGAACAGTCAAAGCATCAAGAGGATAAAGAGCCTGGCCTTACACACACACACACACACGCACGCACACACGCACACACGCATACATACACGCACACGCACGCACACACACACACACACACATGAACACACGCATACACGCACACGCACACACGCACACATGCACACACGCATACACACACACGCACTCGCGCGCACACACACACACACATAAATACACACACACACACACACACACACACACACACACACAGTGTCTGCACCTACGACCTCTCTGATTCACTAGGGTGAAATAAATACAGCCGTGGTTACACGTAATTGCATCCCCCGGAGTGCGGGGAATGTCAACACGATTAGTTCCACGTCATAGTTTCGTAACTCAGGCCTTTGCGGCAGTGTGTACCATTATAAATTATACTCTAGGTGGTAGGAAGTCTGGGAATACTTAATGTACTTACTGTTTTAGCCTGAGCTAGGCAGGCAAAGTATGCTGCTAGCACAGGAAGCTATAGGGCAGAAAGAGAAGGATGCTTACTTAATGATATGAATTGGAGACTGGGCTTGGCTAAATAGTAAGCTTTCCGCGCTCTCTTGTTATTGGGCTTTTATCGATTGTTTACTACCTCTTACTTACTCTCTCTCTCTCTCTCTCTCTCTCTCTCTCTCTCTCTCTCTCTCTCTCTCTCTCTCACCCTCTCTCTGTGTAGTGATGGGGGGAGTGGAGTCTCGTGGGGTGCTTAGGAAGATCAGTGACATGCTGGAGGTGATCCTGAAGAGGATGGACAGCCTCTCCAAACTGGACAACAGCACCACCAGCGACACCCGCCGTCTGAATGAACTCAGCTCGGCCATCAACAGGTACGGTCTGGATGGAGTGGTGGGCTTAGGACAGACCTTCCTTGTCTTCCCTTTTTCTCACTCACTCTTTCCTCCTCTCTTGTTGCCCGTCCTCCTCTATGCTCTTGTTTGTTTTCCTCGTCAGTTCTTCCTCCTTTTCTTCCTCCTCATCTTTTTCCTCCTCTCTCGTTATTTTCTTCATACCCTTCTCTTTCTCTCCTCTTTTGGCTGCCAGGCAGTCTTGCCTGATCTCAGCAGCTTTACTATTTGATGCAGGAAACAGGGTTGTCTGAACTTGTTCCCAGCACCTTCTTCCCAGCACAGATCCTCTTTCAGTCCCTCTGTCTCACCAATGTCCAATTTGACTGTCTGTGCTCTCCTTTCAATCCCTTTAACTGCATTTCACATCCAACTTCTAAGGGACAGGTTCAAATCTGTGGAAGGACAGTGACAGGACAGACAATGAAAGAGGAATGACAGCTAGGAAGTCCAAGGTTGGGAATGGCACATACAATGGGCTGAACCAAAGCTGCCGTGGGGCATACATGCACGTGGTCCAGGAGCCGAGAGCGTTACCACTCGATCAGACTCCGGCTCTAGAATCCCTTGTGTCTATAGCCACCAGAATCAGGCCTGGTTAAATAATGCCAGACAAACACTTCGGTTCAGCACTGCATGTGAAAATGGGAACGGAGGGTGTGATATGTATTGTCTGGAGTAGATGTTACCTTGAATCAATATCTGGTCATGTTCCTCTCTTGCGTAAAGACTGTTTCACTCTACCTACTAATTTGAGCCAGTTTGCTACAACCGGAAAATATTCCTGCAGCAACAACAAATGCCATTTGTTATGTGGATTATAAATAACCCCCTAGAGTCGATTGACACACCAGTGCGTCAATCTAAGTTACATAACAACAACAAAAATCCCCATCAAAATCAGTCAGTTTAAGCGAAAGATATCTGTTTCTTTGCATTGGACGTGTCTCAATCCACCACATCCGCCCGTGTCGCACTTCCGTATCTGCTGTGAAAGGAGGCGGAGCTAGAGCGGTGTTTGTCAGACCATGAGACATCCCGAATGTCTTCTCACGTAAACGTCTGCAGTGTACGAACGGTTTAACCTTACGGCTTAACGAACGGTTTAACCTTTGACCCCCGCAAGTGTCAGGAGACCCGTCTAAAGTTGGTACCATCGATGTGCCAACTTCTGTTTGGAAGCATCCGAACCGTTTGGGCTACAAACTAAAGGGAAACGGGGGATTCTCACAAACACGAGGGTGTTCTCCGTTTTGCTCTACGAACCCTAAAGTGTCACAGGACTCTTCTGAAGGTAACCCGTAATAGTTTTAAAAAACGGATGGAAGTATGAAGGTAGTTTTGTGCCTAACCCCAAAAAGAGGTTAAATATGTGTAAAAATAAATAAATATCTATATACAGTACCAGTCAAAAGTCTGGACACACCTACTAAGGATAGGGTTTTTCTTAATATTTTACTATTTTCTACATTGTAGAATACTAGTGAAGACATCAAAACTATGAAATAACACATAGAAGAATCTAAAATATATTTTGATTTCTTTAACACGTTTCTGGTTACCACATGATTCCATATGTGTTATTTCATTGTTTTGATGTCTTCACTATTATTCTACAACGTAGAAAATAGAGATAAATGAAGAAAAACCTTTGAGTGAGTAGGTGTTTCCAACCTTGTAATATATATATATATATATATATATATATATATATATATATATATATATATCATCATGTTTATTTTTGAATGGCCAAATGAATCAGTCAGTTAATCAATAATACATTTCCATCTACTGTATGGTCAATGCATCTTTAATTACTGGAGGTAGTGTGAGTACAATTACTCTGCTTTGTAATATCCCTGTTGAGTTGTCATGGTGACCTAAAGAGCTGAGCTGTCATTGGACCAGATCCCCTGAGTGGCCCCCAGGGAGAGTTTGGCCCCAGGCAAGGTGTCCCTATGGCCCCTAAGGCTTAGAACTCTGTGACTTGGTGATGTGCCCTCTAAAACACATGACCTACACCACTCTATGTATCTGTCACTGTGACTTGGTGATGTGCCCTCTAAAACACATGACCTACACCACTCTATGTATCTGTCACTATGGGACTGTGCTAACAGACATGAGTAAGAAAGTGAGAGAAAAGAGAGCGATAGGGGAGAGGGGAAGGGAGAGAAATAGGCTGAAAGAGAAGAAACAGACCGATGAGGAGATTGAGAGGAGGATAGTGGAGTGGGCAGAGAGCAGAGAGAGCAGAGAGAGGAGAGAGAGCAGAGAGAGAGAGAGAGAAGAGAGAGAGAGAGAGAGAGAGAGAGTAAAAGAAGAAAGAAGAGCAATACTGTTGTGAGGCAAAAGACGGCGGGAGAGATTAATAACCAGAGAGAGTTCTCCGTATTACGTGACATCACGCAATCAAAAAATATCCCATCGTTTTTGGCCCATGCCTTATGAGGAGGGAAAATTGTTACAGAGACACATTAAAGGATAATTATGATGAAAGATTACAGGCGTATACATATTTGATGTACTGGGATGGCACGCTCTTCAGAATAACATATTCCTCTGGATTGAACGGAGGCAGACGCCTCCTTTACTATTAAACAGACAAGCTAGAGAAGAGAGGGAGAAAAAGAGAGAGCAACATGGAGGAGGTTATAGGTTTTGGTGATTCAATCATTCAATTCCGTTTCCCCTGTTTGGATTCGTTTGGTTTGTTTCTTGTGTGTTCCCGGAAAAGGAATAACTTGACGGAGCGAACTCAGAGGGAGGGAGAGAGAAAAAGAGAGAGAGAGGGAGGGAGAGAGAAAAAGAGAGATAGAGGGGGTGAGAGAAAAAGAGAGATAGAGGGGAGAGAGAAAAAGAGAGGGGAATTCGACAGCTAATGATAGAGTGTAGAAAGTAAGTGAAATAGAGAAAAGAGAGGGAGAGGGAGATTAGAAGTAGAGATGAGTGATGTAATAGGAATCACAGTCCACTGGAGCAGAGAGAGACGTGGCTTGATCCTTCCGCGGCAGAGTCGCCGACTGTAAATGTGTGCACGTTCCTCTGCGTACAGTATGTGTGAGCGTGCATGTGTATGTGTGTGTGTGTGTGTGTGTGTTCCTCTCTGTGTCCTTTGTGTACCGCCATTAATCCTCATGTGCTCCGTCAGAGGGCTGTGCTCTGTGCTTTGGTCCTGTGCCCAGCCTAGCAGCCTTTAACCACCTCAGGTGAACCATCTAACCCCCTCAATGAGACTGTCCAACAACTCTCCTCTCCCTCCACTCTTTAAGAAAAAGTGATTCCAAATCATGTGTCCTGCTGTTGGACACCAAATCTAACTGGGCTTCTGGCTTTAATTATTAGAGACACCTCAGGAAATCCATTTATTCTAGTCCAAGACAAAGACAGCTGTCCATCCAATAAGGTAGGCCACAAAGCTCCAGGAATTGTCTTTTGCTCATAGATAACAAATCCTGGCTGTTCTATGCCCTCTACTAAGCCCCTGCTTAGAGCCCCTGCAGATGTAGGATCTTAATTCGATCCCTCTTTTGTCGCTGAGAATTTTCCTGCAAAGCAGGAGATGCAAACGTGTAGTGTATTTCATTTATAAAAGGTTTCTAAAGTTTGTCATTTCCGCTTTGACATTTCAGACTTGAGATGCCCTAAAAAAAAGAGTTGGGGGAAGGGGTGCTAAGCTGACATATGGAATTGTTTTTAAGATTGCCAAACTATGGATCAGTTAGCTATTTGATTTTTCATTTTAGGACCCCTTTAGGTAGAAAAAAATGAATAGAATATGTTTTGATTTGTTTAACACTTATTTTGGTTACTACATGATTCCATATGTGTTATTTCATAGTTTTGACGTCTTCACTATTATTCTACAATGTAGAAAATAGTAAAAAAAATTAATAAATTAGGTCTCGGCTTTTTGTATCCTTTACAGCTGTCTACAGCTTGTACTTTAAGCCAGCCACAGCCTGAGAACACTAGTCTAGAATGAGTTTAATTTCCTCCCCTGAGACCGTTTCTCTTTCTGGAGCTAACTCCCCATCACTGTGGACAGACAGTTAGTCAATTAGGCAGCTCAGCAATCTATCCTCTACCTCATTTACAGAGAGCACACACACACACACTCCCTGATCCTCTCTCTGATCATTATCTGTTAGTGGGGGTTAATGCTGCCTGCTGACTGGGCAAAACAGTTAGTGGGTATTGCGCACCTCTGTACACTAAAACTCCGTCCCAAACCGCCCCTCCCTTCTCCCTTCGCTATCTCATCTGAACTGGGGACTGGTGTTAAATATGCAAGGGAGCCGTCTTATCCTGCAGAGGAAATTGTATTGGCTGTTACAGCAGGCGGTATGGGGCCTTTTCTATTTCACGCTCCAACCAAGTGCCTCACAATTAGCCTCTTCGGCAGCCTGTTAACACTGTCTTACATCTGTAGGAAAGAGAAAGAGGGACAGAGAGAGAGAGAGAGAGAGAGAGCAACAGAGAGACTGAGAGAGAAAGCAACAGAAAGAATGAGAGAGAGAGAGAGAGAGAGAGAGAGAGAGAGATGTATAAGTACAAGCTCTTTATTCTGCTCAACTTTTATTAGCGCTGTTAAGTCATCCAGTCAGATGGTACAGTAAGGAGTTTGAGGTGACACTGATGTTGTTCTCTGTCTGTCGCTACACAGTGTGGGATGAAAGAGCAGCCCAAAGTCTGTTTCTCACTTTGTATGATTGTGTCTTTTCGGTCTGTGTGTGTGTGTGTGCAGGTTCCAGCCAGCAGGCCTGGTAGAGAGGATCCAGGCTATAGCTCAGAACGTGTCCAACATGGCGGTCAGAGTGGAACAGATCCTCCAGAACAGCATGGCCGCCGGCAGAGGTACAATATCATAACGCTAATATTACAGACTGTGTTGTTGCTGTGCAATACATATTGCACAGCAACAACTGCCCATGTCTAATTCACATCATTGCGGTGGCCTAAACCTCACTCTCTATGAACATTGTCCTTTCCAGCGCGGTTCCAACAACTAAGGTGACAACTATGGTGGATGGCTAACTAGGACAGCTCCGTGCATCTTGACTTGGCTCTGGTCGGTTTGGCTCAAGCGGTGTGAAAAGGTTCTTACCACTCTATATGAAAACACTCGACACTGTAATCCTTCGGCGGGTGATCAGAACATCAAATCCAAACTTTCAAACGGCAATACAGGTCAGACGTTTGCACCTCAGATCTAAAAAAAAAACAGCAGCCATTCAAAGTGCGACAGAACAAGTGATTCGCGTATGAAAATGAGTTGGTGTGTGGGAAATGAAAGTAAGATCTACTCTAATAAAACAGGTCGACAGTACAGCCAGCCGTAGAGTCTTCCTTTATTCGCGTCTCCATCTTATTGCTTTCCCTCCACTGCTGTTGACTTCTTCTGCCCATCTCCTCCTTTTTTTAATCAAATCAGAAATAATTCCGCTACTGGCACAAATGATGCCGATTGCGCTGGAAACATACACACAGGAAGAGGCACACGCGGGCGTTTAATCAAGGGAACTCGGTCGACAGTCCTTAATCAACTCTTCTTCCCTCCTTCTCCCTCTCCTCAACCAACAGCAAAATCGTTATCAGAGGTAATTCGTTTTTTATCTCCCTTTGCTTTCACGGTGAAGACGTGAGGGCAGAACCACAACCGCTTTTTTATTAATCACAGATTAATACAAACCACACTAGGCGGACGTTATTGTGCGTTTCGACTCGAGCACATCGGGGATTCATCGCGTGGCTGAGAGAGACACACATGACGATGTGCTCGGAAGTTGCAATTTGCCTCAAGTTTTTATGGAATTAGTCCGCCGCACATTTAATGGTGGCCATTGCGATGGTCGTTATTGTTGTAACCAAATAGATGGCGCTGAAATGTGTCGCTGGGAAATATGTGGCGTGTTTAAGAGGAGAGAAACTTGAGGGATGGAGTGACTGAGATGGAGAGAGACAATGTTAGACATATGGAAGCAGTCAGATAATGTTTTGGTCCAGAGAGAGGAGTGTATATATATATATATAGAGAGAGAGAGAGAGGGATAGACAAAGGGGTAGGGGAGATGGAGAGAGTGGAAGTGAAGTGAGAGGGCGGGTGAGGAAGCAGGAGATGTCTCGCCTTCCTGAGTCCAAGACGGAAACCCCATCAATCTTTCTTCCCGTCTTTCTCCCATCCATACTGCTGGAACTTCGAGTTTCAACTCCAGTCTCTCTTCCTAGCTGTAGGCCCCCAGCTGCAGGGAGGCAGTTAGCCAACACAATGGACCAATTAATGCAGTGAGTGCAGCGTGAGTGAGCGGATACACATTGTACCGTTAGCCCGGGAGGAGGGGGTGGCAGCAGTGACGAGGGGTTGTATTTCTGTACCCCACGGTGAACAGTGTGCACCAAAGCTGGCCTGATGTTGCATGGGAACTGATGGTACATATGGTTTGCTGAAAATGTTGTTAAATGTATGTTTTAAGGATGTCTATTGTCTTCACAGAATAAGTATTCTGTTGCTATTCAAGGTGATGTAGGCATAGATATGAGTCTCTGTCAAGGCCGTCAAAGGAAGTGGACCAAAGCGCAGCGTGGAGAGCGTACATAATCATTTTATTTAGGTGACACGAACAAAAACAATAAACAATACAAAACAACCGTGGAGCTTAAGGGCTATGTGCCACAAAACAAAGTTAGCTTTCCACAAAGAAAGGAGGGAAAGGGCTACCTAAGTATGGTTCCCAATCAGAGACAACGATAGACAGCTGTCCCTGATTGAGAACCACACCCGGCCAAAACATAGGACAAAATACATACAAAATCATAGAAAAACAAAACATAGAATGCCCACACCAAGCCAAATAGAAACATAAAAAGGCTCTCTAAGGTCAGGGCATGACAGGCTCAAAGAGTCTGTATGAATATGATGTGTTTTCTATATCTCCACAATATAACTATGATGTGTGTGTTCTGTATCTCCACCATACGTATATCTACATTGCTCCAAAAAATAAAGGGAACACTTAAAGAACACAATGTAACTCCAAGTCAATCACACTTCTGTGAAATGAAACTGTCCACTTAGGAAGCAACACTGATTGACAATAAATTTCACATGCAGTTGTGCAAATGGAATAAACAACAGGTGTAAATTATAGGCAATTAGCAAGACACCCCCAATAAAGGATTTGTTCTGTAGGTGGTGACAACAGACCACTTCTCAGTTCCTATGCTTCCTGGCTGATGTTTTGGTCACATTTGAATGCTGGCGGTGCTTTCACTCTAGTGGTAGCATGAGACGGAGTCTACAACCCACACAAGTGGCTCCGGTAGTGCAGCTCATCCAGGATGGCACATCAATGCGAGCTGTGGCAAGAAGGTTTGCTGTGTCTGTCAGCGCAGTGTCCAGAGCATGGAGGCGCTACCAGGAGACAGGCCAGTACATCAGGAGATGTGGAGGAGGCCGTAGGAGGGCAACAACCCAGCAGCAGGACCGCTACCTCCGCCTTTGTGCAAGGAGGAGCAGGAGGAGCACTGCCAGAGCCCTGAAAAATGATCTCCAGCAGGCCACAAATGTGCATGTGTCTGCTCAAACGGTCAGAAACAGACTCCATGAGGGTGGTATGAGGGCCCGACGTCCACAGGTGGGGGTTGTGCTTACAGCCCAACACCGTGCAGGACTTTTGGCATTTGCCAGAGAACACCAAGATTGGCAAATTCGCCACTGGCGCCCTGTGCTTTTCACAGATGAAAGCAGGTTCACACTGAGCACATGTGCTAGACGTGACAGAGTCTGGAGACGCAGTGGAGAACGTTCTGCTGCCTGCAACATCCTCCAGCATGACCGGTTTGGCGGTGGGTCAGTCATGGTGTGGGGTGGCATTTCTTTGGGGGGCCGCACAGCCCTCCATGTGCTCGCCAGAGGTAGCCTGACTGCCATTAGGTACCAAGATGAGATCCTCAGACCCATTGTGAGACCATATGCTGGTGCGGTTGGCTGGAGTGTGTCAGCAGTTCCTGCAAGCGGAAGACATTAATGCTATGGACTGGCCCGGCCGTTCCCCAGACCTGAATCCAATTGAGCACATCTGGAACATCATGTCTCGCTCCATCCACCAACGCCACGTTGCACCACATACTGTCCAGGAGTTCATCAGGAGCATACCCAGGCGTTGTAGGGAGGTCATACAGGCACGTGGAGGCCACACACACTACTGAGCCTCATTTTGACTTGTTTTAAGGACATTACATCAAAGTTGGATCAGCCTGTAGTGTGGTTTTCCACTTTAATTTTGAGTGTGACACCAAATCCAGACCATGGGTTGATACATTTGATTTCCATTGATCATTTTTGTGTGATTTTGTTGTCAGCACATTCCACTATGTAAAGAAAAAAGTATTTAATAAGAATATTTCATTCATTCAGATCTAGGATGTGTTATGTTAGTGTTCCATTTTTTTTTTTGAGCAGTGTATAATGAGTGTGTTCTCTATCTCCACAGTGTGTACCTATGATGTGTGTGTTCTATATCTCCACAGTGTGTACCTATGATGTGTGTGTTCTATATCTCCACAGTGTGTAACTATGATGTGTGTGTTCTATATCTCCACAGTGTAACTATGATGTGTGTGTTCTATATCTCCACAGTGTGTAACTATGATGTGTGTGTCTCGTCTCTTCAGCAGTGAGAGACGGCTCCTCAGGCCAATGTGAGGTACCCAGAGACCCCCACTACCCAGACTGCCCTGGAAAAGTCGATGTGAGTTTCTTTCCGTCTATCTAGCTAGGGTATAAGAGATTCTCCTGATATCTCCAATGTTCCCTCTAAGCTCCCGAGGACTGCAGTGCAGAATAAATATCAGCCCGCGCAGAGAAGCACGGGATTGAACTTCACTCAATTTTATAGAGGTTTCCCCCTTTGTTAACACTTTCAACGTTTCCCTTTGCCTTGGGAATTGTGATTGAATCAATGCAACATACCGAAACAAAACAAAGAGATTTTGTTGTAGGGAGAACGCATTGGAGTAGGATTCTATTGCATTGAAATGCATGACTCACTCAATCAATCAAATGTATTTATAAAGCCCTTTTTACATCAGCGTATGTTACAAAATGCAGATGTAGAAGCACGGTGGCTTGTAAAAACTCCCTAGAAAGGCAGGAACCTAGGAAAAAACCTAGAGAGGAACCAGGCTCTGAGGGGTGGCCAGTCATTTTCTGGCGGTGCCGGGTGGAGATTATAACAGTACATGGCCAAGATGTTCAAACGTTCATAGATGACCAGCAGGGTCAATTAATAATAATCACAGTGGTTGTAGAGGGTGAAACAGGTCAGCACCTCAGGAGTAAATGTCAGTTGGCTTTTCATAGCCGATCATTCAGAGTTAGAGACAGCAGGTGCGGTAGAGAACTCAGGCCGTACTCTACACAGACTTGTGAGGCATAACCAATCAGAGCTGGAATAGGCTTACATGCAAACAGACCATTGCCATATATGGATCCATGCCAATCATTTTAAACTGGACTATGTTTACAGCATGAGCGGTCGTGAGTAGATGTGCTTGTTTTGAAATTAAAGAAAGAGCTGCATGTAGCCATGTGTGCACACTTGTTCATATCCTTTGCTAGGTAGTGAGTTATTAGCCCAGTTATGGATCATTTGTAGTCAGCAATGGGGGACTGATTGCTTCCTGTAAGAGCACAACACGTGTACATTTCTAGCAATCTTTGAAAAGCAAGTCAGGTAAACAGTATTTTTTTGTCTTAACGGGGCAGATTTGTATTTTGAGACAGGCTTGAATAAGCTAAGTAGCCAATAGGCAGAGGTTAGCATAATTTGTCTGATTCTCTGTAATAATGGTGCATTTTAATAATGCATTTTTTTTGGAAAGAGGTTTCTTGTATCCAACAACACAACAACATTTTCAGTCACCTCCTTGTCTGAAGGACAAGTGGATAAACAGGTTCATGTCAAGTCCTGCATGTTTTTTTTCTCTCAAAAGCCTCATGGAATGTAGGGCATCATTGAACACCACACATTGGCAGCTACTGTAGGCTGAATGATAGAACAGCTATTTCCATGTTAAAATGTGATGGGATGCATTTTCTTCATTATTTTTGATGGTAGACCACTCTGGTAGGCCTTCATTATGATCAACTAGCTACAGTAGCCTACTTGGCCACTGTTATAACCGTGAGTTAAAGCGGGTACAGCCTCAGTGTTCACAGTCAACGTGCGCTGGAAGTTGCACAGAACTTTCACAACATTCAAGTTCGCGCTCAGCAGACCTGTAATTAGCTCAGTTTTTAAAAAAGCAGAGGGAAAATGACTTATAACCTGCAATTCCATCTAACTGTACATTTGTACTTCAGTACATCTAATCTATGACCAAGGAGTAGGAAACTCCCTTTTGTTTTATTATTTTATTTGTGTTTAACAAAGTCAAAGTAACCTGACCATTGAACTTTGACCTGTGTATCACCAGTGGATGCGTGCCCGCTGGACGTCAGACCCCTGCTATGCCTTCTACGGGGTGGACGGCTCCGACTGCTCCTTCCTTATCTACCTGAGCGAGGTGGAGTGGTTCTGCCCCCCTCTGGCCTGGAGGAACCACAGCAGCCCCCCCACCGTCCACACACACACACACCAGACCACCACCACCAAGAGACAGGTGAGACACACACACACAGAACCCTTCCTACCATCCATACACACACAGAACCCTTCCTAACATCCATACACACACAGAACCCTTCCTACCATCCATACACACACAGAACCCTTCCTACCATCCATACACACACAGAACCCTTCCTACCATCCATACACACACATAACCCTTCCTGCCATCCATACACACACAGAACCCTTCCTACCATCCATACACACACAGAACCCTTCCTACCATCCATACACACACAGAACCCTTCCTACTATCCATACACACACAAAACCCTTCCTAACATCCATACACACACATAACCCTTCCTACCATCCATACACACAGAACCCTTGCTACCATCCATACACACACAGAACCCTTGCTACCATCCATACACTCACAGAACCCTTGCTACCATCCATACACACACAGAACCCTTGCTACCATCCATACACACACAGAACCCTTGCTACCATCCATACACACACAGAACCCTTGCTACCATCCATACACACACAGAACCCTTGCTACCATCCATACACACACAGAACCCTTGCTACCATCCAAACACACACAGGCACCGAACAACCACTGTCAAGAGACTGGTGAGAGGGACACACACACACACAAACAAAGGAATACTCATGCACTCACAAAAGCAGATGCCCGTATACGCACGAGCCCTGCAAAGAGACGCATGGCTAATGCTTACATGTTTAAGCACTTACACACACTAATTCACACTCAAAAGTGCACAGCCAATAGTCAAATGAATCTTCATACTTACACTGTATAAGCTTGCATGGTAAATATGAAAACACGTTCATATGAGCACATGACCGCGTTCTCTGCTAATTGTTTTACTGTGTTCATCTCTCTCCTCCACCTCCTCCCTCAGCTCCCTCCCTCATTGTACTGCTGTATAGCCAACTCCAGACGCAGCACAGATGAACTCTTTACCCTCAAACATACAGCTCAGTGCCTGATACTATTTGCAGAACGGTGTTCAAGGCTGAGTCAATATGTGCTATTTTTTCTAAACAATCCCTGCACAGCTATTAACCAGGTTCAGAGATACCTACACACAGAGAGTGATCCCTGAACACAAGGTGTGTGTGTATGTGTCTGTGTGTGAGTATGATCTGAGTGTGTGAATGCTGAATGTGTGTGTGTGATCTGAGTGTGTGAGGGTGAATGCTGGATGTGTGTGTGTGATCTGAGTGTGTGAGTGTGAATGCTGAATGTGTGTGTGTGATCTGAGTGTGTGAGTGTGAATGCTGAATGTGTGTGTGTGATCTGAGTGTGTGAGTGTGAATGCTGAATGTGTTTGTGTGATCTGAGTGTGTGAGTGTTATGTGAGTGTGAATGCTGAATGTGTTTGTGTGAGTTCTCTGCTGTACTTTAGTATTGAATAGCTTATTAGTGTTTGGCAACATTCCTAATTACAGCAGTGGCTCTGTTAGCCAGATAATCTAGGCTATTTATAGCAGGGTATTTGAGTGAGCGTATGTGTGTGTGTGTGTGTGTGTGTGTGTGTGTGTGTGCGCGTGTGTGCGTGTGTGCGTGTGTGCGTGTGCGTGTGCGTGTGTGTGTGTGTGTGTGTGTGTGTGTGATGGACAGAGAGAGAAAGCCTTTTAGACTACATAGTCATATCCGTTTAACTAGCACAGGTTCCTCTAGAGACTTAGCTTGTAGTACTATCTCCCCCAGAGAACACAGGCTGCACACACTCCTCTGAACTACTGTGTTCCTATTGCAGAGGGAGTGTGGGAGAGGAGCCTGTGTGGGTAGCTATCATGCAATGCCATATTCAGTATATCTGTAGGCTTGCTCCAGTTGACCTCTCTTCTCATCCTTCTTCCCACACTTTCTCCATCTCTCACCCTCTTCTTGTGTCTTTCTTCACTACTTACACTCTCTCTGCATCTCTGTAAAGTTATAGGCTTTTATTGTTTAGGGTTTTAGATAATATAAATTTTTTAAAGATAAAAATGGGGGGGAAATTAACCTCTGTCTCGCTCTCCCTCCCGCTCCCTATAGGCTGCATTCCGCACAGACCTGTCATCTCTGCTAGACCAGGTTGGCACGGGCAAAGAGTCCCTGAGCTTCATGAAGCGCCGTATGAGGAGGCTGGCATCACAGTGGGGCACGGCTGCCCAGCGCCTCCACTCCAAGCTGCGCCAACGCTGGAGGGAACAGAAGAAGGTAGCGATGAGAGAGAGAGATTGAGAGTTTTGAGTTTTAAATAACCTTTATTGGGTCTGGGAACCCACAACACAATAAACACTCAAACAAAACCATGGTTACACATCAATTAAAAACACAACACCAAATCTTCCTCCACAGTAACTAAACCCATCAGCCTCTGAATAACCAATATGCTCATAAACAGATCAATGTTGTTAACCATTTTGCAATAGGCAAACTCAACCCTTAGTCTTTCGACCAACTTCCCCTCCAGCATTCCCATCCACAGACCGCTGTCCCCGAATACTGTTCTTTTGGGTCTTCCATATTTCTAATTTAGCTGCCCCTGACACAAAATTAAGGAAAATGACTACCCTCCTTCGACCAAACCTGTACTTTAGCCCAAATTTGAACTGTTGGGAAGTGAGAACCTCTCACAGAGCTGAGAACCAGCTAGTGATCAGATCAATCATCCTGACCAACCTGGGACACCAAGAACAGATGTGCCAGAGTTTCAGACTCAGCACAGAATGGACACCCTTCCTCAACAGTAGGATCCAGGTGGACCAGATGCATGTTGGTGGCTATGTCTCCATTGGAGGTCAGCTGTCCCCCTATCAATAGGCAAACACACCCGCCCACCTTGTCGATTTGACCCCTTCCAGGGAAGAAACACAGGACACTTTTACACATATTCTGTACATGGTCTTCTTTCCCACCGCCTTGAACTCCCCTAGCTCCGGGGCATCGAAGGAAAGCAGCATCCCCACGTCCTCCTCTAATGCCCCCGCCGCAGCACTGACATTCAGCGCAGGGAACATATAATCCAGACCCTCCGTCCATCAATCAGAATTGGAAGTGTCAGTAAACATACTGCCGATTGAAGTACTGGCACGGAATCACAGACCTCGGCGACGACCTTCCTCAGTAGGCGAGCTGATCGGATCCCCGCTCTGTCTCCCAGCTCCTCCAACGATCTGCTCCTGCTCCGTGTCAGATGACCCAGCTTGGTACGCCCCACACTTAACAGGCATGAACGTAGGATGGCTGAACCCAGAGCGCGGGACTGGATGGCAGAGTTGTAAAAAAAGGCTCTTCAAAAAGCCACATCTCTGGTGGCGTGCTGGCCTTACGGGACTTGACAAAAAACTCCCCAAGCCTGCATAACAGACTCATAAAGTGTAGTCAAAGCCAGACAAATCCCTCCCCTCTAGCTTTCAGAGGAAAATATGTGCAGGCTGTTGTCGACCCAGCTAGAACCGTCACTGTACAACAGTCTCTGGGCTCCTTGAAGCCGGAAAGCCATGATCCTGGAAGAAATGTCCACCAGGCCTTGCCCACCCTCGTGCAGTAGCAGGTACAGGGCTGCAGCTTTAATCTAGTTTTGTCCCGACCAGAGGAAATTGACAAGGGTCCTCTGAAGCTCTTGCATCAACAGCCTCTGATGGCTGTAAAATCATTAGTCTGTGCCACAGGGTAGAGACAACTAGATTATTGGCTACCAGCGCCCTTCCCCTATAAGACAGCTGAGGTAGCACTTATTTACACCTTGACAATCTGGCACACACTTTCTCCACTACACCCTCCAGTTCCTTTTCTGAAAGACATCGGTGCCTAGGAAAAAACCCAGTCTTCATCCCATCTCTGCCATACTAAATCCCCCCTGATAACCGTGGAGCGGACCCCGTCTGAAGCTGACCTGCCCACAGCAATTCGCTCTTTCCCCAATTGACTCTAGCTGAGGAGGCCCCCTCATACACATTTAAAGCATTTGAGAGAATCTTAACATCCTCAAACCCTATAATATTAACTGTCAGGGCATCTGCATACGCAGACAGTGCTATCGTGGGACCCTTCATTACCCTTGGCACAGAGAAACCAATAAGCCTCGCCCTTAAAAACAAAGCATTGGTTCCATTGCCTGATACCCTTTGGACGGGGATGGGGCAACTCAAACCAGTCAACAGTAAACTTATCCAAGATAAAAAATGTAAAAACATCCCCAAACCCAAAGGCTTTCATTGTTTTGAACAAGGACTGGTGGTCCACATGGTCAAAAACCTTCTCCTGATCCCAAAGAAAGTAAATCCACACATCAGACAGTTTACAAATGTCTAAAACGTCTTTTATTAGAAACGAGTTATCAACAATAGAGTAACTGTCAGGTAAACAGTAAGACTGGGCCCGTTGGACCAACAGCCCCAGATATTCTTTCAACCTGTTTGAGAGACATTTAGATATGTTTTTTTATTCCGCACACAGCAATGCAACAGGTCGCCAATTTTTTAGAAGAGCCAAATCCCCCTTTTTTGGCAATCAAGAGAACCCTCATGAAAATATTCACACACCACTTCATAAAAATACCCCCCAATAGACCCCCAAAAGTCAGATGGTAAACCATCGATGCCAGAGGCTCGGCCTGATGAAAGCTGCATAACTGCAGTGGACAGCTCCTTCAGAGTAATGCCAGAGTCCAAAGCAGCTCTCTGCTCAGGGCCCAATTGAGAAAGTCCATGTAACAACTGTTCAGCTCACAGAGAATCACAATCCTCCGCCTTATAGAGGGCAGAGTAGAAATCTACGGCATGTTGGCGCATTTCACTGTCATCTGTGGTCACCTACCGTTCAGGGGGACGAAGGCAATACGCTCTGTACCCTCATTAGGAACATAAACATAAAAAAAAAAACACAAAATCTGTCACGAGCATCATCTTGAAAATGACCGGACCAAGGTGCAGTGTGGTGAGTGTACGTTCTTTTTTTTAAAAATGTCGCCAACAAAATAATAAAAAACAAAAGCGAACGTGAAGCTCCGTAAGGCTATACATGCATTAAACGAAGACAACAACCCACAAATGAGAAAAGGAAAAAAGGCTGCCTAAGTATAATTCCCAATCAGAGACAACGATAGACAGCTGTCCCTGATTGAGAACCACACCCGGCCAAAAACAAAGAAGCAGAAAGCATAGACCCACCCGAGTCACACCCTGACCAAACAAACGTAGAGAATAAAAGGATCTCTATGGTCAGGACGTAACAAAAAAAACATAACATCCACCTTGACCAATAAAACCCGACCCTTGACAATCTTTGTTGTAGATACTACAGTCACCGCTAAGCCTCAGGAAAGCTAAATTGCCACCCCAGCACTGAAATGTGTACCATGACTGAGTAAATGCTGCCCCTCCCACCACATACCCCAGTCAACCACATTAGCCTCATCACTATGTGTCCCCTGTAGAAAAACTACATGAACTACATTTCTGTTTTATTACTTCTAATACCAAAGCCCTCTTAATCCTGTCCCTCCCCCCATTAATATTGAGAGAACCTACCCTTAGTACTTCCATGTTGAAAGGAAAAGCAGAAAACACCACAGAGAAACACGACAAAGAGAGAAAAAAACACACCCTATGAAGCATGAGCATCATCAGTTTTAATTTTCTCTTAGCCTTACCATGTTTCCCACTACCTTTTGCTGCCGTGACAGCAGTAAAACATTTCCTCAAGGGACAAAGCTTCTTCACACTCAACTTGTCTAACCCCACTGTTTTCTGTAACACCACAGCTGACCTCACAAACTCATCAACATAAAAAAAAAAAATGGCCAATTTCACAGACTTCCCAAAAGTCTGCTCCAGGAACCCATTTATCTCCTCTAGATGCCACATCCCTCTCAACACTCCCCACTTGCACCCCATCACTCGTACCAGGCATCTCCACTACTACCTGGGAGACTATCTCCACATGAACCCCCTCTTGTACCCCATCACTCGTACTGGGCATCTCCTCACCAGTCTGAGAAAATGGCTCCCCAGATCTGTCTTTACCTCCTACAACAATCTGTTTCTGCTGCGTAACAGATGCATAACATCCGGGTGTTTGAAACAACATAACCTGTTTCAACGCCGGGTGTTTGCAACCCAATGGGACAATCTTTTATTTTATTTTTTTTAATTATTTTTTTGAATTTTACCCCTTTTTCTCCCCGATTTCGTGGTATCCAATTGTTGTAGTAGCTACTATCTTGTCTCATCGCTACAACTCCCGTACGGGCTCGGGAGAGACGAAGGTTGAAAGTTATGCGTCCTCCGATACACAACCCAACCAAGCCGCACTGCTTCTTAACACAGCACGCATCCAACCCGGAAGCCAGCCGCACCAATGCGCCGGAGGAAACACCGTGCACCTGGCCACCTTGGTTAGCGCACACTGCGCCCAGCCCGCTACAGGAGTCGCTGGTGCGCGATGAGACAAGGACACCCCTACCGACCAAGCCCTCCCTAACCTGGGCGACGCTAGGCCAATTGTGCGTCGCCCCACGGACCTCCCGGTCGCGGCCGGTTACGACAGAGCCTGGGCTCTGGGACTCTGATGGCACAGCTGGCGCTGCAGTACAGCGCCCTTAACCACTG
Source organism: Oncorhynchus mykiss (assembly GCF_057628025.1). Lineage (NCBI taxonomy): Eukaryota > Metazoa > Chordata > Actinopteri > Salmoniformes > Salmonidae > Oncorhynchus > Oncorhynchus mykiss. Next base: position 11,039,264 of record NC_143038.1, on the reverse strand, counting down.
CGCCACCCGGGAGACCCACCCAATGGGACAATCTTAATTGAACTTGCAAACTTCCCAAACCTCAATAACTCACGCTCCAATAGCTCATTGGGAATAAATGGTGGTACATTTGAAATCGTTAACCATACGATCAACAAGACCCTCTTCTTTAAGAAAAACCACCACCGCTTTACTCATCTGCGACACATAAGCAGCATTCTCATAGCCTACCGTCTCTCTGGTGACCAGAAACACCTCCACCGTGACAGTAGCTTCAGCAACACACCTAAAGCCTTGCCGAAGTGACTTCTACCACAACAAAGAAATAATCACCTTAATCATGTATAGAAAACAAGAAGGAAAACACAAACAAAAGTGAAAGGGAGAGAGAGGGAGGACCGGAGAAATCGAAAGATGGCACGAACAAGAGGAACATCTTGTCTCTGCCCGCTTCTCTCTCTAAAATAAGCCAACAGGCCTCAGATGGGCGTCCATCCACACAGAGCCTCCACAGTATTGATTAATGGAGCCGTCTTGTGCCTCAAATGCATGACTTGGATTTGTTATTTTAGATCGGTCCTCTCCTCCTCTCTCTGACTATGAGATACTGTGCTATCTCTACACCAGATGTTTCAGTGCTTTAACTGCAGTTTTAGTGCGCTGGTCCAACGCTGTTTATCATGGCGTAATTGGTAGACAGAGGCTGCTGTGTGTGCTGATTAATACTGATAGGGGATCAGTGTACAGCCCCGTAATGGAGTGCTTAATATGTGGATAATATCTGATCCCAGATCAGGTGTTGACTGTCATCCTCTGGTATGCTTGTGTGTCTACCCCACCAGTAGACAACATGTCAGGAACTAAAGAAGTAAATAATAAAACACTTGGGAGTCCTCTTAATTGAGGAAAAGCAGCCTGCCACCGTTTAACTCTGACCCCTGTGCTTCCTACCTTTTCCTCGAACCTGCTCTTCCTCCCTCTCTGCCTCTTGTCTCTGGCTCTCTCGACTGATGCAATCCCAATTTAGTATTCCTCTCCGGGTTCACTTTTTAACCTTCCAAAATGTTCTGGGGATTAAATTCTATTTCCCTTGATTGAGTTTGTTTGGTTTGTTTATTGTGTATGCTCTGGGAAAAGAAATGACTTCCTGGAGCGGAGAGAGACAGAAAGGGAGTAAGGGAGAGAGATAGAGAGAGCGATAGGGAGAGAGATAGAGAGAGCGATAGGGAGAGAGATAGAGAGAGCGATAGGGAGAGAGATAGAGAGAGCGATAGGGAGAGAGATAGAGAGAGCGATAGGGAGAGAGATAGAGATAGAGAGAGATAGAGAGAGCGATAGGGAGAGAGATAGAGAGAGCGATAGGGAGAGAGATAGAGATAGAGAGAGCGATAGGGAGAGAGATAGAGAGAGCGATAGGGAAAGAGATAGAGAGAGCGATAGGGAGAGAGACAGAAAGGGAGTAAGGGAGAGAGATAGAGAGAGCGATAGGGAGAGAGATAGAGAGAGATAGAGATGGAGAGGGGAGGAGAGAGCGATAGGGAGAGGGGAGGAGAGAGCGATAGGGAGAGAGATAGGGAGAGATATAGAGATAGTGAGAGTGATAGGGAGAGAGATAGAGAGAGCGATAGGGAGAGAGATAGAGAGAGCGATAGGGAGAGAGATAGGGAGAGAGATAGAGATAGAGAGAGCGATAGGGAGAGAGATAGAGAGAGTGATAGGGAGAGAGATAGAGAGAGCGATAGGGAGAGAGATAGGGAGAGATAGAGAGATAGAGAGAGCGATAGGGAGAGAGATAGAGAGAGCAATAGGGAGAGAGATAGGGAGAGAGATAGAGATAGAGAGAGCGATAGGGAGAGAGACAGAAAGGGAGTAAGGGAGAGAGATAGAGAGAGCGTTAGGGAGAGAGATAGAGATAGAGAGATAGAGATAGAGAGAGCGATAGGGAGAGAGATAGAGAGAGCGATAGAGAGAGGGGAGGAGAGAGCGATAGGGAGAGAGATAGAGAGAGCGATAGGGAGAGAGATAGAGAGAGAGAGATAGAGATAGAGAGAGCGATAGGGAGAGAGATAGAGAGAGCGATAGGGAGAGGGGAGGAGAGAGCGATAGGGAGAGAGATAGAGATAGAGATAGAGAGAGCGATAGGGAGAGAGATAGAGAGAGCGATAGGGAGAGGGGAGGAGAGAGCGGCAAAGAGAGAGGGAAGGAGAGAGTCAGAGAGAGAATAACCATTATTTCACCTGTCAGTGGGAGAAACAGGGACAGGGAAGGGATCCCAGGAGAGCATGGAATAGAGGAGTCTTTGTGTGTGTCTTGTGTGCACCGTTTTACATTTTCTATAATATATGCCACTCAACAGAGGCTGTTATCCAGAGAGACTTACAGTGCAGTGAGTGCATACTGAGTGCATATAGTTCTGGTTCATGTATGTGATCCCTGAGGGAATTGAACCGACTACCTTTAGAAAGAGTGGGGTTTCAAAAAGTTCCATTCCTGCTCTGAACCTCTAGAGAGTGTGTGTGTGTGGGGGGGGGGAGGGGGGGGGGGGGGGGGGGGCAGAAGTCCCCACAATAGTTAAACACGTCCACACACTATATGCGCCACTCAACAGAGGCTATTATCCAGATAAACTTACAGTGCAGTAAGTGCATATGTCTCTAGTTCATGTTTATGAATAGTAAACAAACATTTGACCAACTGTGGACATTTTGTTGGTCCCCACAAGGTCAAATGCTGTCTCTGGGGGGTTTAGGGTTAAGGTTAGAATTAGTGTTATGGTTATAATTACGTTAAGGGTTATTGTTAGGAGCTAGGGTTAGTTTTAGGGTTACGGTTAGGAGCTAGAGATAGATTTAGGGTTAGGGTTAAGATTAGGTTCCCCGTTCCGCTAACCCCTCGCCAACAGCCAATGAAATTGGGCGCCAAATTCAATCAACAGAAATCTCATAATTCAAATTTCTCAAACATATAATCCAACCACAGTGTCCGATTTCAAAAAAGCTTTTTGGCGAAAGCAGAACATATCATTATGTTAGATCAGCAACTAGTCACAGAAAGCATACAGTGATTTTCCAACCAAAGAGAGGAGTCACAAACAGCAGAAATAGAGATAAAATTCATCACTAACCTTTGATATTCTTCATCACTCCCGGGAGAACATGTTACACAATACATGTATGTTTTGTTTGATCAAGTTCACATTAATATCCAAAAACCTCAGTTTACATTTGGCTTTGCCTACAAAACATCCCGTGAATTTGCACAGAGCCACATATATTTACAGAAATACTCATAATAAACATTGATAAAAGATACAAGTGTTATTCACAGATTTAAAGATATACTTCTCCTTAATGCAACCTCCTTGTCAGATTTCAAAAAAACTTTACGGAAAAAGCAAACCATGCAATAATCTGAGAACGGAGCTCAGAAACCAACACAACCCCAAAAGATATCCGCCATGTTGGCGTCAACATAAGTCAGAAATAGCATTATAAATATTCACTTACCTTTGATGATCTTCATCAGAATGCACTCCCAGGAATCCCAGTTCCACAATAAATGTTTGATTTGTTCCATAAAGTCCATAATTTATGTCCAAATAACTACTTTTGGTTTGCGCGTTCAGAACACAATCTAAACTCACGACGCGCGGGCAGGTCCAGGCAAATGTTCAGACGAAAAGTCATATTACAGTTCATAGAAAATGTCAAATGAAGTATAGAATCAATTTTTAGGATGTTTTTAACATAAATCTTCAATAATGTTCCAACCGGAGAATTCCTTTGTCTTCAGAAATGCAATGGAACGCAAGCTACCTCTCATGTGAATGCGCGTGACCAGCTCGTGGCACCCTGCCAGACCTCTGACTCAATCCCCTCTCATTCCACCCTCCTTTATAGTAGAAGCATCAAACGCGTTTCTAAAGACTGTTGACATCTAGTGGAAGCCATAGGAAGTGCAAAATGACCCAATAGACACTGTGTATTCGATAGGCCAAGAGTTCAAAAAGTACAAACCTCAGATTTCCTACTTCCTGGTTGTATTTCTCTCAGGTTTTTGCCTGCCATATGAGTTCTGTTATACTCACAGACATCATTCAAAAAAGTTTTAGAAACTTCAGAGTGTTTCCTGTCCAAATATACTAATGATATGCATATATTAGCAACTGGGACTGAGTAGCAGGCAGTTTACTCTGGGCACGCTTTTCATTCAAACGTGAAAATGCTGCCCCCTAGCCATAAGAAGTTTTAAGGTTAGGGTAAGGTTAAGGGTGAAAGTTGGGATTAGGTTTATGAAAAATAGGATTTTGAATGGGACTGAATTGTATGTCCCTACAAGGTTAGCTGTACAAGAGTGTGTGTGTGTGTGTGTTAGTTAGTTAGTTAGTCACACACTCACACACTCACACACACTTAAAACACAAAGTTTAGAATCACACATTCTCACACTTAAAACACTAAGTTTAGACTCACTCACTCACACATAAAACACTAAGTTTAGACTCATTCACTCACACATAAAACACTATGTTTAAACTCATTCACTCACACATAAAACACTATGTTTAAACTCATTCACTCACACATAAAACACTAAGTTTAGACTCATTCACTCACACATAAAACACTAAGTTTAGACTCATTCACTCACACATAAAACACTATGTTTAGACTCACACACTTAAAACACTAAGTTTATACTCACACACTGACACACTGACACACACGTTCAACACCTCCATTAGTTTAGACACTCACACACTGCGACACACACTTCATTTGACACACACGTACCCAAACACACACCCATCAAGGTCACCGACTTGTCAGTGATACACATCGGCCGCAGAGCAAGACTGGTACACAGTGCTGTTCCCTCATGTCCTCCCTCTGCAGCTTCACAGATTACTTCTCTTCCTCACACTGCGCTCCACTCCACCACTGTGCTCGTGTGCGTGCGTGTTCAATCTCACTCCAAAGTTCCTATCAGCAATAGACATTCTCTTTGCCAGTCCTACAGTCACTTTATCACTATTAGAGACTATAACAATTATATTGTAGCAGTGACACTGGGAGGAGGAAGTTGAATTTAACACCATAGAAGGTGTAGCAGTATGTGTAGGTGGTAAGATAGTGTGTAAGCGGTACAGGGAAGCAGGTAGGTGAGTTGAAGATAAGGTGTTCTCTGTTCTTTCACCGTCTGTTTCGTAGATGTCTTTGCCTCTGGATCCATTGTGGTTTCCTGTTGCAGAGAGTGTTCTTCCTGCTTCGTTCCTCGGGTTCTTCTGCTGTTAGAGGGAGAAACAGACGCATGGGTGCACAAATGTTCACACATACACAGACAGAGACCCTCAGGGAGTGGCAGAAGTCCACTGTATAAACAGATACCTCCGTATGCGTGTTCAGACTCCTTAGGGAGTCACAGGGGGGGGGGGGGGGGGGTGAGATAACTGAGTCTCTGTGTGCGCATGCATGCAGGCACGTACAGTATGTGTAAAACGTGTAATCGGATCTTACGCCTTGATTACACCAATAGCGGTCATTGTGCAAAATGGTACGGGGCATCATCTGGATATGTGTCGCAACAAAAGTTCAACATTCACCTTCTGCTACCATTTCTGTCAAGTCGTCTACGCACACAGTTTGACGCCATACGTTTGATAAATCCAACGTATGCACCACACCGAACGCCCCGCAACTGCCTCCTGCAGTCGACAACCTACTTCAAGGTTAAATGTCAAGGTTACATTTCCAACATCATTCCAGTATGTTTCATAAAGCTGCCTCCTATTTTTACTTCCGTGGAGGGGAAATCACTTTGGAAATTGAGATGAATGCTACCCATTAGCCAAAAGACAAATTTTTCTACAGTACCACACCAGCACTACCAGAGCCAACCCAGTAGGTTACTCACTCAGCAATAGAGTGCTGTCTCCAGCGTTCCCACCACACTAGTGTTTCTGCATTAGTCCATGGTTGCCAGATCGGTGTGATATCCCCCTTTTTGGCCAAAGGCATTCTCAGGGCTGAAGTCATCTGCCATCTGCCACCCAAACTGTAATTTAATTGCACTTAACTGTTTTTTATGAAGCACAAGTTTAACATAGAAAGCTTATTAAATCAGTGTGATATTTCATTTCATACCAGTCGCGTATTCGCTGGCCCTCGATTCGCTCGACTATGCATCCCATAGACACTCTCTCGACACACACACACCCACACACACAGACACAACACATATAGGGGCTTAGAAGCCAGCATAGATGAGACATGGATAACTGGTATGAGCTGGTTTTGAGGTTTGTCTATGGCAGAGATGTTTCTATGGGTCTGTGTATTACTGTGTGTCTATTTCAGAATCTATTTCTATCTCCTGTCCTTGAGGGCCGCTTTGTGTAACTGTTTTCATCCTAATTACTTTCTAATAACAGACTACTTTTTAATTCGACCTGGGCGACCAGGAGTGTGAAATCGTTTGCTTATTAATGAGACAAATCAATCTCATCAGGATCATTAATTCCACTGTTTTGAATTCCGTTCCCTCCATCCTGGCGCTCAGACGATCTGACGGGAGATGGCTAGAGGAGGAGGAGGAGGAGGAGGAGAAGGTGGTGGTGTGTGCCAGTGTTGTTGTTTAGCATCCTGCCAGCCGCTGACTATGACTTTTAGCGCATAATTAGACAGTGACTCAGGCATCACACACAGGACAGAGAGAGAGGGGGAGAGAGAGGGGGAGAGAGAGGGGGAGAGAGAGAGGGAGAGAGAGAGAGAGAGAGAGAGAGAGAGAGAGAGAGAGAGGGAGAGAGAGAGAGAGAGAGAGAGAGAGAGAGAGAGAGAGAGAGAGAGAGAGAGAGAGAGAGAGAGAGAGAGACGGGTAAAATAGCCTCCAGGAACTTAATGAGGTATGCCCCGCTGAGTGGAGAAAGGGCTGTTAATCACTTCCACAGCAGTTCAGACTGACACACACATACTCATCGAAACACGCTGCTTACACACACACACACACACACACACACACACACACACACACACACACACACACACTCTCTCTCTCTCTCTCTTTCTCATGCACACACACACACACTCTCTCACACCACATACACACTCACACACACACAAACTCACCACTCTCATAAGCTCATTATGTAAAAGCCAGTGAAAGTTTGTCTCTGTGTGTCTATCTGGGGCAGAAGGGCTTTTCATGCTGTGTTAGGATTACTCTGCACAGCACCTCTCTGACATGACTGACTCTGGATGCATCCCAAATTGTGCCCTATTGCCTACATAGTGCACTACTTTTCACCAGGGTCCTTAGGGCTCTGGTCAAAAGTAGTGCACTATGCAGGGAATAGGGAGACATTTGGAATGCACCTCTGTCCAATACACAGTAGGGATGTGTTCTGTCTCTGATACCATAGTGTATTATTACAGAAGCATGTTTTATTACAGCGAGAATCGGATGTATGATTAACAGTAATGTACGCAGATGTCCATTGTCTATTGAAAATATTTGATTGATTAAGGATGAACATGTGCTCTTGTGTGTCTGATGCTGATTACTGTATTATTACAGCTACAGTTGGGTTCTGAACTGGTATGAATGTTTTCTTGATTTCTAATACAATGGGAGGCAGGGTTGGGGTTAATTTAATTCAATTCAACCTGTGAATTTAAATTTAAATTTAAATTTAAATTGGACACACCCCACCGAAAGCAGAATTTAAATTCTGTTTGAATGAAAGGAAGTCAAATTTAATTCAAGGCTGTTCATAGAAATTCAACTGAAAAGTGAAGCATGAAAAGTATTTCCTTTGACACATGTTTAACCCAAAGAACATGTCAATTATTCCTTAAGAAATATTTGAAATATCAAATAGATTATCACTCATAGATGTATTTTATTATACTTTTATTTGTCATGAGATGTGAGATTGTTCCCTTCCATTCTGGAGTGTTTGGTTTGAAATTGAGTTTTTCTGACTAGTTTTTTTATAACATGTTAGTGAAGTATGAATTATTATAGACAACCTACAAAATGATCTTAGAATATTTCAGTCATATGTTTAACATAGTATTGGTTATCATAGAAGATGTCAAAATTAACATTGTATAGTGTTGTGTTCACATAAATAATATCCATTTGAATAGCTAAAATCCATTTGAATTTCATTGAATAAAAATTATACTTCCTTTAATTCAAATTCCATTCAAATTATGCTTCCTATGGGGTGTGGTTAATTCAAATTCTGCTTCATGTGGGGTGTACTCAATTCAAAGTCTGCTTCCTATGGGGTGTGGTTAATTCAAATTCTGCTTCATGTGGGGTGTAGTCAATTCAAATTCTGCTTCCTGTGGGGCGTAGTCAATTCAAATTCTGCTTCCTGTGGGGTGTGGTCAATTCAAATTCAATTCAAATTCTACAATTGAAATTGTTGCAACTCAATGGCGAAGGTGCATAAACATGTTGGAATTCAGATACGACGTCATGGTTTTATCACTATCCATATAGTTTTATGTAACGACGGCGCGCTACATAGTTCAATGTGCCAATACATCAACACTGTTTACTTTTAGCGTTTTTTTCAAATTGCCTGCTTCTTGAAGCTTAAATTGGGACCATGTATACTGCGCTAATGATGCTTTAAAAAAAAGAGTACCAGAGAGCATAGTACAATACGGCGAACTTAGCAAGCAAGGCATTTGTGGTAAGTACACGGGGGCCGCCATCTTTATGCACCTCCGCTATTCAGAATTGCTAGGACGATGAACATGTGTTCATGTCTGATACTTAGAGAGCCATGTCTACTGTATTATTAAGGCCAGTTGGATGGCTGATGATCACTAAAGCCGAGAGTAACCCCAGACAAAGTCACCTGATTTAACTCATTGCGGGCTTGATGACTAGTTGAAAAGTTGAATCAGGTGTGCTTGTCCCGGGCTACAACAACAATGTGTGCTGCTGGGTGTACTCGAGAAGTTGGGGAACACTGGTCTAATGTAGATGTTCAGTGCCTGTTCTGTGTATGCTAGCAATGACTGACTGGCTACGTCTAGTACACTGGGAGATTGAACACGTGTTCATGTCTGATACTTATAAAACCATGCATTACGGCTGGAGTCGGGTGTTTGACGCCTCTGATGAGCACTAAAGCTCTGTTAATGATGACAACGTGATGATACCGTATGCCATGTAACGTATACAGACGTTCAGATGTGTAATTTATCTCAGGTTTCCTTCTTTTCTTTTTTCAGTAATGATATAAAAATAGTATATAAATAAACATTTCTATTTTCCCCCAGATCCTGGTGCACGTGGGCTTCCTGACAGAGGAGTCAGGGGATGTGTTCAGCCCCAAGGTCCTGAAGGGAGGTCCCCTGGGGGAGATGGTCCAGTGGGCCGACATCCTCACAGCCCTCCATGTTCTGGGACACAACCTCAAGATCTCCATGTCTGTTAAGGAACTGCAGGGGTGAGTCAGCATGTTATAATGTTACAATGATGTTAATGGGTTAACTGCATTTTGATTCGATCATCTCTTGATTGATTGAATTTGTTTGGGTGGTTTAGTGTGTGGTGGATTGGAAGCGGCTTCATTGATCTGACCACAGCCATTTCCTTCCATTTTGTTCAGTTTGTCAGCTACTGGCCAATACACACAGTAGGGCAATTAGCAGGTGCTTTTATCCAAAGCGACTTATAGATCCTCCAAGGTGATGGTGTTAAAAAGCGCTTTGTGATCAATGGACAGACGGTGCTCGTTTTGTATTTGATTGCTGTCCATTTCATCACTGTGACTTATTCCTCATGTTGATCCATAGAATTACAAGGGGAACACTTACAGTGGCTATAGAAGGTCTACACCCCCTTGAACTTTCCCATTTTGCTGCCTTAAAAGTTTATTTAAAAATGGATGCAAATGGTTTTTCAAAGTGAAATAAAGTTCTAGGAAGTTGTCCAATTAAAACAAAAACAAAAACTGAAATATCGTAATTGGATAAGTCTCCACCCCCCATGAGTTAATACTTGGTGGAAGGACCTTCGACAGCCATTACAGTTGTGACTCATTTTCATTGAGCATCTACCAACTTTGCACAACTTTTAGGGAAACATGCATGCAGGCTCAGCATATTTGTTTGGGGATCACTGATGGACAGCGTCTCAGGACTGAGACGAGACCACTCGGGAACACTAAACAGCTCTTGGAAAGCCAATTGGGTGTCTTTTGCATAAACATTTGTGTAATTGTCCCACAGAAAATTATAACCCTATCTCAGGGTTAGGTTTTCAGAAGACTGAGGTGGGTTCTTCTCAAACTTTTTACCTTGGCTTTGCTCCTTTCATATTTATTTTGATCCTAAAAAAAAACTATCCAGGCCCTGTCAGATACATTTTCTATAACTTCCTTTCACTTTGAAAATGTGGAGTAGGTTGTGTAGATCTGTAGGATCAAAAATCTATTTGAATTCCATTTTAATGCAGCAAAATGTTAAAAAAGTTAAAGGGGTTGACTTTCTATAGGCACTGTATTTTAGAACCAATTTTCAGGTAGAAAGCAAGTGATATTATCACTGGGCCCCTATTCACCTTAAACAGTTTTATATTGTTTTAACCACATCAATATACCCGCTCTACCACCCCAGTTAACCCAATACATCAGCCCATCAGAACCTCAGACCTGGGCTGTGTCCCAATTGACAAGGATTCTGCCTTTTTAGGCAGCTTTTCTAGGCAGGATGTCCCAATCCCAATGTACCTTAAAATGCTGATTTCTAAGGTGCCTTCATCAGGCACCTTAGCATCCCGTGTGTCGTTCCCTGAGGAGGCTATCCCATAACCCCTTTCGGCACACCGAAAATTCAAAACAATTCTGAATTAAGGGTGGACACATGTCCTCACTTGGGAGAAGATGTTCCAGAAGAATAAGGAATAAGAAGAAAAATGTAAGTATAACGTTTATTTATTCACAAAATTATGTTAAAATTTTCAACAAATTACTTTCATATAAAATGTTGAATTCAAATGTTGAGTAACTTGTTTATCAGCCCATTGCCAAGCTAGCTAGCTACCTAACACATCATCGTTAGCTAACATTAGTAGGTGATCTCATCCTGCTTATCAGCTGTTTAGACATGCACAACTAAACTAACTAGCTCTAATCGTAAATTCAACAATCTGTCAATTGTGAAGACCCAGACAGTTTTTAAATCTATGAATTGATCAACTTGCTGGCCAGCTAAAAACATGTACTGTAGCAAATTTGTTTTCGGGGACAAAAGTGGACACCTGATCGCGTATTACTCCATTGCATTGGCTTGACAGGAGAAAACAGTCCTGCCCGACCCGTTTGGAGGTCAGACCTGTTACGTTTGTTTTACAACATCTAATGACAAAATGTAGGAAATGCAGCCAGCTGTGTTCTGTTCCTTCTAGGCTTGCTAGCCTGCCAAGTTATTTGTGCATTCTGTTAATGGGTCTGTTTAGCAAGCTTGCTTGCTAGCTAGCTAGCTGCATGTAGTGTCTTTTTACGTAACATTAACGTTAGCTAACTTTCTCTTGTCGCTTTCCCTTCCCCTATTGTGTTGCACGATTTGGTTGGTTGTTACTAGTTAAAATTAGAGGCTAAGTTATTCTACTTTTACTTGATTTAAAAAAATAAAAAAATGATTTCATATTTATAAAGGTAGTTGTGGCTTCAGTGACTTGAACCAGCACTGACATTTGAGCAATGAGGTTCATTTCTCCCCCCATTTCCCTCTGCTTGTTCCAGCTCTCACGTTCAGACCCTGCTGATGTAAAGAACGTGCTGGGAACCTCCAAGCCACCATGATAATCACCATATCCCAGGATGTGATTAAGGACTGTGCATCATCACAATGTTAGATAGAAAAAGATTCACCCATGTTATTGTTAATCACACAGATTTCTCAGGACATTGTAACCTATGAATCTCATTCTAAAATACAGATGTCATTTTCTGTCCCACGGGATTGCACTGTGGGCAAGTCTTCACTTTAGACCACAATTAGTTGAAATGAAGCATTAGTAAAGGGCTGGAACAAAAATGTGTAAACTCCTGTCCTCTGTATAAAATGACAAAATTTGCCCTCATGTAAAGAACAAGTTTTTGAATGTTGGAGGTTAATCTCCTTGAGATTTCCCTCACTTGGGAATGACTTATTTTGTAGAATGGACTGTGCTTTAAGGACTAATGCACAGATACAGGAAAACAAATGCAAATGTTAAACATTTATTCAAAATGACAAGTGTTGATGTCTCCACATGTTTCTGGTTTTGAGGCTTGGGCCTCTGGTACCTGTTGCTCATCTGTCTAATCCCCTGCAAGGAGAGAGGATGTCACGCCCTGACCGTAGAGATCTTTTTATTCTCTATGTTTGGTTGGTCAGGGTGTGACTCGGGTGGGGAACTCTATGTTCTGTGTTTCTACGTTTTGGCCTGGTATGGTTCTCAATCAGGGACTGCTGTCTATCGTTGTCTCTGATTGGGAATCATACTTAGGCAGCCTTTTTTCCTTTTGTATTTGTGGGTAGTTGTCTTTGTTAGTGGCCTGTATAGCCCAAGTAAGCTTCACGGTCATTTTTGTTGTTTCTTGTTTTGTTGACGACATTTATAATAAAGAAAAATGTACGCTCACCACGCTGCACCTTGGTCTGGTAATTTTCAAGACGACGTTCGTGACAGAGGAAGACATCAATCATATTGCAATGCTGTATTCATTTCATTGAACACATATTCCTGTTTGATATGCATTCATATAATTACATTGGACATGGTATCTTTTATCACGCCAGTATTCGTATCCAATGCATTTAGCTTACATTAGGATGAAGTAGCTTAGGCCCTCTTATCTAGTTAGATTGCATCATATCACCTTAAAATATTAGTTATCAACAAATATAAAACCATGTTATCCTGAACATCAGTGTCTTTAAATAATATGCACAGGTATGATAGTTGTATGAATTAATCACAATGTCAGCCTACTCATAGAAAATCATTAGCGGCTGAAATATAATATTAGTTTAACAGTGAACCATCACTATTCTTGCTATTAATCATTCTTAAACAGTCAGTAAAATGTCTTATTTAAGCTATCTCAAAAAAAAACGGTATCCCGTATCATGCGTGCAAGCTTGCTTGCTGTCCACAAAGATGGAGAGGAGAACCCTATACTGCAGGATAATTATTCTGGTCGATGTCAACTTAACCTATGGACAGGTACTGAGGGGATGGATTCTGTTACTTTTTTACTTGTTATTCGTGTCAGCTATTTCCATTTTGGGACAGTTGTTCAATGAATTGCTAGCAAACGCCTTGCGCTAGGTGGAATGCAAATGCATTGTCACATGATGCTGCCTTCCAAATCCCGTCCAGATTGGCAGTTACAGTACCTACTGGGAAAGTGCTACCTACTAAGTTAGTTGCCTTTGGAGGCAGGTAGGCAGCAGGCAGCTGCCTTTTGATTGGGACACAGCCCTGCAGTCTTCTTGAGTTATTTAGTGACCCCATCGATCGTCAGTGACCTCCTCTCCAGTCAATGGTGCAATGTTGTGTCTCTTTCCGCTCCCCTCATCCAGTCAGCACCTCTTCATATATCCCTTTTTTGTGCAGACGGATACAGTAGTCGCCGTCTCCTGGCCGGCTACGGGCGGACCAGTAAGTCTGTCTCATTGGTTAAGACACTCCGGGGCCGGTGGCCAGTGTTTGGCTACTAAAAGCAGGGCTAAAGACTCTGTAAATCACAAGAGATTGTCAAACACCGTCAGCCAGGTTTAGTCATATGGAGATGGATTGGGTAGTGTGGTTGGCTGCCAACCTGTTGGGGATTATGAATTGAGTTGTCTTGGAGTCATTATTTTTTTTAGCTTCTTTGATATAAGGAGATGTTTGGAGCTGAGTCATGGTTTGTTGGCTTAGCCAATTCCACTGTTTTGTGAGATTCTGACTAAGTGAAGTGCCCCACTCAATCCAACTCTCTGTCTCTTTCTCTACTTCTCCTTTCCAAACATGCCCTTTGTTTCTCTCTCTACCTGCTTGTATATCCTCCTCTTCTCTGTCTGTCTCTTTTGTTCTCTCTTTCATATATTGTCTTCTCTCTCTCTGTTAACACCTTTTTCTCTCTCTCTCTCTCTCTCTCTCTGTGTCTTTCTCTCTCTCTTTGTGTGTCTTTCTCTCTCTCTGTGTGTCTTTCTCTCTCTCTGTGTCTTTGTTTCTCTCTCTCTCTCTCTCTCTCTCTCTGTGTATTTCTCTCTCTCTCTCTCTCTCTCTCTCTCTGTGTCTTACTCTTTCTCTCTCTCTCTCTCTCTCTGTCTTTCTCTCTCTCTCTGTCTTTCTCTCTCTCTGTGTCTTTCTCTCTGTCTTTATTTTTCTCTCTCTCTCTCTCTCTCTCTCTCTCTCTCTCTCTCTCTCTGTGTCTTTCTCTCTCTCTCTCTCTCTGCGTCTTTCTCTCTCTCTGTGTCGTTCTCTCTCTCTCTCTCTCTCTGTGTCTTTCTCTCTCTGTGTCTTTGTTTCTCTCTCTCTCTCTCTCTCTCTCTCTCTCTCTCTCTCTCTCTCTCTGCGTCTTTCTCTCTCTCTGTGTTGTTCTCTCTCTCTCTGTGTGTGTCTTTCTCTCTCTCTCTGTCTTTCTCTCTCTCTTTATCTTTTATTACATTCGCCACCTCTCTTGCTTCAAGTGCTATCGAACAAGGTTGTTTGCTATAACCCAACTCACCATTGTTGACTTGAAACTCTGCACCTCGCCCCTATTTCCCATGACCCCATGCTTTCAACAGGACAAAGAACATTGGCCTTTTGGATTCGACAGATGTGATATTAGTAGCAATTTCGCTGTCACTGGGGGATATGCAATTATTTTTGCTATCGGTCTGTCTTTAGATTTGGCTTTGATAAACAGAAATGGTTCTATTGATATTTTTTGGGTGAACGCTTCACTGGACAAAATAATTGGGACATACAAGAGGTTGATATCACGAAGAATAAGAAGACGACGCTCTCACGATGTCGGCGCAAGAGAGCGTGAAGGGTCGTCATTTATTAATATGGGTTTGTGGAAAGGTGTTGTTTCTTCGTCACATGTTTTCTGTAGCTCTCTCTGCCTAAGTGAGGACACAGAGAAGTGGGCCACTTAAAGATGGCAGATTTGCTGTTTGAAGAGTAAGTGTGGATTTTTGTTGGCAGCCAAGTGCGACACAACGACATAAAAATGTTTTAGTTTCGCCGCCAAGTCGCAAAAAGCCCAAGGCATTGTTTTGAAAAGCTTTTCTTGTTTATTCATTTGTCTTTTATCGCAGAAGGAAACAGAAGCCACTTATCATTGAGGCTTGTCTGAAATGTTGGTTTCGCTCGTATCTCTCCGTTTTTCTGCTGACAAATTGCAATCAGCGTTTTTGTCAGTAATCAAACGTGGCAGAGAAAGCAACGAGGCAGACAGAATACTCAGCTAAATAATTTGCCTTTCAGATACCGCTTTTACAGATTGGATTCCATTACATTTAGCACATCATCTGATTTTGAAATCAGCTCAGTTCAACAATGTACACTATATAGGAAAACAGCCCACATAAAGAAGGCTTGAAGGTTTGCCAGATCCTCACGGCCCCTGTCTGTCAATGAGGTAGACGGATGGATAGATGATTCTATTAGGATTGACAGATGAATGAGTGGACAGGGAGAGCCTATAGGGGGGAGGGGGAGGGGTACAATAGCAATGATTCAGCAGTGGGTGTGTGGGGGTTTTGATTGTATTTACTGTGAACTAAGAAACCTCATGTAACCCTATCTGTTGTCCATTGCATTGTTACAGCTATGAATGTGGAATCACAGAGGTCTTCCACTAGTAATCCATTATTCTGGTTGTGGTAGCTACTGCACGCACGCACGCACGCACACACACACACACCCACACACACACACGCACACGCACACGCACACATACACACATACATACATACATTGAATGTAGCCCATGCCTGTGTATTCTGCTGAGTCTACATTCTCCTCTATGGGCCTATAACATAATTGCATAATGTAGATGAGGGCTAATTTACAGACAATTAGATAGACTACAGGCCAGATGTATTTCAATAACAATTGTCAAAGACTCCAGCCACCCAAGTCATAGACTCTCTCAGCTATCGCACGGTTTGGAACCAACAGGACCCTGAACAGCTTCTGCCCCCAAGCCATTAGACTGCTAAATAGTTAACCAAATAGCTACCCGGTCTATCTGCATTTGACCCCTTTTTCCACCAACTCTTTTGACTCATCGCATACACATCTGCTACTGCTTATTATCTATCCTGTTATCCCTACCTATATGTACATTTCTACCTCAATTACCTCGTACCCCTGCACATCAACTCTGTACTGGTACCCCGTGTATATAGCCATGGCTCATTGTGTATTTCTTCCTCGTCTTGTTATTTAAGTATTTTCTCCCTGCATTGTTGGAAAGTAAGTAAGCGTTTCACTGTTAGCCTGTTAACCTGTTATTTTACTACCAGCACTACGGGAGAGGACTGCTATCCATCTTATACACCTTATTTACATATATACAATCCACTTCAAATGTGTGGATTCGGCTATTTCAGCCACGCCTGTTGCTGATAGGTGTTTAAAATTGAGCGCACAACCATGCGATCTCCATAGACAAACACTGGCAGTAGAATGGCCTTACTGAAGAGCTCAGTGACTTTCAACATGGCACCCTCATATGATGGCACCTTTCCAACAAGTTAATTGGGCAAATTTCTGCCCTGCTAGAACTGCACCGGTCAACTGTAAGTGCTGTTATTGTGAAGTGGAAACATCTAGGAGCAACAACAGCTCAGCCATGAAGTGGTAGTCCAGACAAGCTCACACCAAGGGACCGACGAGTGCAACACTCACTACTGACTTCCAAACTGCCTCTGGAAGCAACGTCAGCACAACATCTGTTCGTCGGGAGCTTCATGAAATGGGTTTCCATGGCCGAGCAGACGCACATAAGCCTAAGATCACCATGCGCAATGCAGTCCGACAGACTAATCTAGGATTGGCGGATGCCAGGAGAACACTACCTGCCCCGATGCCATGTGCCAACAGTAAAGTTTAGTGGAAGAGGAATAATGGTTTGGGGGTGTATTTAATGGTTCGGGCAAGGCCCCATAGTTCCAGTTAAGGGAAATCTTAACGCTACAGCATACAATGACATTATAGATGATTCTGTACTTCTAACTTTGTGGCAACAGTTTGGGGAAGGCCCTTTCCGGTTTCAGCATTACAATGCTCCTGTGCACAAGCGAGGTCCATACAGAAATGCTTTGTTGAGATTGGTGTGGAAGAAAATGACTGGCCTGCACAGAGCCCTGACCTCAACCCCATCTAACACCTTTGGGAATAATTGAAATGCCGACTGCAAGCCAGGGCTAATCGCCCAACATCAGTGCCCGACCTCACGAATGCTCTTGTGACGTTCGACAAGCAGGTGTCCACAAACTTTTGGTCATGTAGTGTGTAAGTGTCTGGGTGTGGAGGGAAAAGGGTGAGGTCTTTATATTAGATGACAACACTGCATCATAACCCGTCTCAAAACTAAATCTGACGTTAAACAGTTGAGAAATAGTTGTGTCTCCATGGTAGTGCACAGCAATGCTATCTTCATATTACATGGTCGTTGATGCATACATATTTTGTAACTCAGTGTTTTGTAACTCAGTTTTTTGTAACTCAGTGTTTTGTAACTCAGTTTTTTGTAACTCAGTTTTTTGTAACTCAGTGTTTTGTAACTCAGTGTTTTGTAACTCAGTGTGTTGTAACTCATACTGCATGTGGTTCAGTCTGTGAAAAGAAGGCTTGATAGGTCTCTTTGGGCAGCTGTTGGTCATGAAAAGAGAGGAAGGACAGAGGAGGGAGAGGCTCTAATTTTCTGCCTCCTTTATTCACAACCCGATTGGAGGAATGACTACTCCTCTCATCCACTCGGTCTTTTCATTCACTTTCCACAGTACATTACTCAGAGAAGTCTTTTCCCCTATTCTTCACGTTGCCTCTCTCCCCTCTCCATTTCTACTTTAAATCTCCTTACATCACTTATAAAATCAACTCCTGATATTCAAGACTGATGCGAGTTTGCACTTATCTGAATTGGCAGTACCGGCTGAAGGCTTACTGTAACAAAGACATTAGTTCAGTGGCTCCGTAGAGAGTTGTTAGACAGAGACTGTCCGATGAAGGAAGGCAGTCAGGTGAAAGAGAGAGAAAGCCTATTGAGCCGTAAGGGAGGACACTAGAGAAGCTGGGAGAGTGGAGCGAGAAAGACAGAAAGGAAAATTCAGAGAGAGACAAATCTGTTGTCAGTCAATCTAAGGCATGTCAGGCCCTGTTAGGCCTCTCTCTCTCTCTCTATCTCTCTCTCTCTCTCTCTCTCTCTCTCTCTCTCTCTCTCTCTCTGTGTCTTTATCTCTCTCTCTCTCTCTCTCTTGGTGTGTGGGTCAGCCCAACGATATGCACTTCTGTCACCACCACCTGGTGGTCTACCATCTCCATGGAGAAAGGTCACACAGGTCACCAGATAGGTCACAGGAGACTTACATTCTAGAAATCAGCATTTCAAGCAGAAGGGCAGTGATGGCATCAGGTGCATTGGGGGTTAGATCATGCTGGTGCGCATATGAAGGTGTTTTGATCCTCATTTTGACACATTTGTATGACCAGACGTTGACAATTCCCACAACCCCATTCTTCTAACGGTGACCAAGATGGCGGTGATGCCCTATGAACAAATACAGTTGAAGTTTACATACACCTTCGCCAATTACATTTAATCTCAGTTTTTCACAATTCCTGACATTTAATCCTAGTAAAGATTCCCTGTTTTAGGTCAGTTAGGATCACCACTTTATTTTAAGAATGTGAAATGTCAGAATAATAGTAGAGAGACTGATTTAGTTCAGCTTTTATTTCTTTCGTCACATTCCCAGTGGGTCAGAAGTTCACATACACTCAGTTAGTATTTGGTAGCATTGTCTTTAAATTGTTTATCTTGGGTCAAACCTTTCGGGTAGCCTTCCACAAGCTTCCCACAATAAGTTGGGTGAATTCTGGCCCATTCCTCCTGACAGAACTGGTGTAACTGAGTCAGGTTTGTAGGCCTCCTTGCTCACACACACTTTTTCAGTTCTGCCCACAAATGTTCTATAGGATTGAGGTCAGGGCTTTGTGATGGCCACTCCAATACCTTGACTTTGTTGTCCTTAAGCCATTTTGCCACAACTTTAGAAGTATGCTTAGGGTCATTGTCCATTTGGAAGACCCATTTGCGACCAAGCTTTAACATCCTGGCTCATGTCTTGAGATGTTGCTTTAGTATATCCACAGAATTTTTCCCCCTCATGATGCCATCTATTTTGTGAAGTGCACCACTCCCTCCTCCAGCAAAGCACCCCCACAACATGATGCTGCCACTCCCGTGCTTCACAGTTTGGATGGTGTTCTTCATCTTGCAAGCCTCCCCCTTTTTCCTCCAAAGATAACAATGGTCATTATGGCCAAAGTTCTGTTTTTGCTTCATCAGACCAGAGGGCATTTCTCCAAAAAGTATGATCTTTGTCCCCATGTGCAATTGCAAACCGTAGTCTGGCTTTTTTATGGCGGTTTTGGAGCAGTGGCTTCTTCCTTGCTGAGCGGCCTTTCAGGTCATGTCGATATAGGACTCGTTTTACTGTGGATATAGATACTTTTGTGCCTGTTTCCTCCAGCATCTCCACAGGGTCCTTTGCTGTTGTTCTGGGATTGATTTGCACTTTTCTCACCAAAGTACGTTCATCTCTAGGAGACAGAATGCGTCTCCTTCCTGAGCGGTATGACGGCTGCGTGGTCCCATGGTGTTTATACCTGCGTACTATTGTACAGATGAACGTGGTACCTTCAGGCGTTTGGAAATTGCTCCCAAGTATGAACCAGACCTGTGGAGGTCTGCTTTTTTTTCTGAGATCTTGGCTGATTTATTTTGATTTTCTCATGATGTCAAGTAGGGATGCATTGTGTTTGAAGGTAGGCCTTGAAATACATCCACAGATACACCTCCAATTGACTCAAATTATGTCAATTAGCCTATCAGAAGCTTCTAAAGCCATGACATAAACTTCTGACCCACTGGAATTGTGATACAGTGAATTATAAGTGAAATAATCTGTAAACAATTGTTGGAAAATTACTTGTGTCATGCACAAAATACAGTGCCTTGCGAAAGTATTCGGCCCCCTTGAACTTTGCGACACTTTGCCACATTTCAGGCTTCAAACATAAAGTTATAAAACTGTATTTTTTTGTGAAGAATCAACAACAAGTGGGACACAATCATGAAGTGGAACGACATTTATTGGATATTTCAAACTTTTTTAACAAATCAAAAACTGAAAAATTGGGCGTGCAAAATTATTCAGCCCCCTTAAGTTAATACTTTGTAGCGCCACCTTTTGCTGCGATTACAGCTGTAAGTCGCTTGGGGTATGTCTCTATGAGTTTTGCACATCGAGAGACTGACATTTTTTCCCATTCCTCCTTGCAAAACAGCTCGAGCTCAGTGAGGTTGGATGGAGAGCATTTGTGAACAGCAGTTTTCAGTTCTTTCCACAGATTCTCAATTGGATTCAGGTCTGGACTTTGACTTGGCCATTCTAACACCTGGATATGTTTATTTTTGAACCATTCCATTGTAGATTTTGCTTTATGTTTTGGATCCTTGTCTTGTTGGAAGACAAATCTCCGTCCCAGTCTCAGGCCTTTTGGTTTCATCTGACCAGAGCACCTTCTTCCACATGTTTGGTGTGTCTCCCAGGTGGCTTGTGGCAAACTTTAAACAACACTTTTTATGGATATCTTTAAGAAATGGCTTTCTTCTTGCCACTCTTCCATAAAGGCCAGATTTGTGCAATATACGACTGATTGTTGTCCTATGGACAGAGTCTCCCACCTCAGCTGTAGATCTCTGCAGTTCATCCAGAGTGATCATGGGCCTCTTGGCTGCATCTCTGATCAGTCTTCTCCTTGTATGAGCTGAAAGTTTAGAGGGACAGCCAGGTCTTGGTAGATTTGCAGTGGTCTGATACTCCTTCCATTTCAATATTATCGCTTGCACAGTGCTCCTTGGGATGTTTAAAGCTTGGGAAATCTTTTTGTATTCAAATCCGGCTTTAAACTTCTTCACAACAGTATCTCGGACCTGCCTGGTGTGTTCCTTGTTCTTCATGATACTCTCTGCGCTTTTAACGGACCTCTGAGACTATCACAGTGCAGGTGCATTTATACGGATACTTGATTACACACAGGTGGATTGTATTTATCATCATTAGTCATTTAGGTCAACATTGGATCATTCAGAGATCCTCACTAAACTTCTGGAGAGAGTTTGCTGCACTGAAAGTAAAGGGGCTGAATAATTTTGCACGCCCAATTTTTCAGTTTTTGATTTGTTAAAAAAGTTCTAAATATCCATTAAATGTCGTTCCACTTCATGATTGTGTCCCACTTGTTGTTGATTCTTCACAAAAAAATACAGTTTTATATCTTTATGTTTGAAGCCTGAAATGTGGCAAAAGGTCAAAGTTCAAGGGGGCCGAATACTTTCGCAAGGCACTTGCCAAAACTATAGTTTGTTAACAAGAAATTTGTGGAGTGGTTAAAAAACAAATTTGAATGACTCCAACCTAAGTGGATGTAAACTTCCAAATTCAACTGTACATGTATATGTTTACAATCATTGGTGCCTTTTTGTTCCGCCTCTTCCTATAGCCTCTAAGCTCAGGGCTGTGTGTGTCTGAGGTGGTGATGACGGTAGCTGGCCCGGAGGCTGGATGATTCCCTGTTGTCTCGATGTCATCTCTCCTCTCCTCTATCCCACCATTCCCCTCTCCGTCTCCTCCCCCGGGCCCGTCTCCATCTAGCAGTGTTGTCTTTCACGGCTTGGGGTCCCCGGTGCAACCGGTTAGCCTGCAGACCATTCATCTCTCTCTCTCTCTCTCTCACACAAACACACGCACACAACGCATACATTTGCACTATGTACACGCACAGACACACACGCCATGATTGGAATTGGGCTCCCCACTCTCTCTCTAGTTTACCTTTCTCTGTCTTGTTTTTCCTCTCCAGCGAGGGTGTCCTCCCATCGTCCCAGGCACACACTCATGCATGCGTCACACACTCCAAAAACACGTGTGCCCGAACACAAATGGCACGGATGGGTTAAATGCTTTCAGCGACGGGACCCACACACGGCAACTGTATGTTCACTACCATCCCTATTCCTTCCAGACGTCCATCCCATCTCTAAGTAGGACTGAATAGAACAAGTCTGGTGTGAAAACATCTCCGTTTCTCCCTAAGAATACCTCGGTGTTAGAAAGCATTGCTTTTCGGTCCACCATGTTAATATCTAAAGGCAGAGGACAAGTTTAGAGGAAGGCATGAGGAACACTCAACAGCCATAGGCTGTTTACCCAGTCTCGTTCTACTGTAAATAACATCCTTTCTAACCCTTTGAAGGACCATGGTCCTTCTGTTATATAAGTATTTGGGGCCCTAATGTAAATACAGCCATTTCGTTCTCTCAATGTGTCTTCGTTAGTCTGGCGTCATCTCTCTTTCTTTTGCTCACTCGCTCCATCCCTTTCTGTCTCTCTTTCTCCCCCAGTCTCTCTGCTTTTCTCTAGCCGTTTCACTCACTCAATCCCTTTCTGGCTCTCTTTCTCCCCCAGTCTCTCTGCTTTTCTCTAGCCGTTTCACTCACTCAATCCCTTTCTGGCTCTCTTTCTCCCCCAGTCTTTCTGCTTTTCTCTAGCCTTTTCACTCGCTCCATCCCTTTCTGTCTCTCTTTCTCCCAGTCTCTCTGCTTTTCTCTAGCCGTTTCACTCGCTCCATCCCTTTCTGTCTCTCTTTCTCCCCCAGTCTCTCTGCTTTTCTCTAGCCGTTTCACTCGCTCCATCCCTTTCTGTCTCTCTTTCTCCCCCAGTCTCTCTGCTTTTCTCTAGCCGTTTCACTCGCTCCACACTTTCGTTTGATTGCTCTCTCCATCCTCCATTCATTAACGTGTTCTAAAGCGAGTTGAGACTCCTCAGGCCCTGGTTCACCTCCTCTC
Organism: Oncorhynchus mykiss; assembly: GCF_057628025.1. Classification (NCBI taxonomy): domain Eukaryota; kingdom Metazoa; phylum Chordata; class Actinopteri; order Salmoniformes; family Salmonidae; genus Oncorhynchus; species Oncorhynchus mykiss. The sequence goes on along the minus strand of NC_143038.1, from coordinate 11,016,151 downwards.
AGATTCAACTCCTCACTGTGAACATTGATATCACATACAGTGCATTCGGAAAGTATTCAGACCCCTTGACTTATTCCACATTTTGTTACATTACAGCTTTACTCTAAAATTGATTTAAACACAAAATGTTCCGCATCAGCATACACACAATAACCTGTAATGACAAAGCAAAAACACGTTTTTAGAAATGTTTGCAAATTTATAAAAACAAAAAACTAAAAAACTGCTATCACATTTGCATAAGTAAAAGTTTGTTGAAGCATCTTGGGCAGTGATTACAGCTGTGAGTCTTCTTGGGCTTGATGCTACAAGCTTGGCACACCTCTATTTGGGGTGCTTCTCCCATTCTTGTCTACAGACCCTGTCAAGCTCTGTCAGGTTGGGTGGGGAGCGTCGCTGCCACCACCATGCTTCACCGTAGGGATGGTGCCAGGTTTCCTCCAGACGCGATGCTTGGCATTCAGGCCAAAGAGTTAAATCTTGGTTTCATCAGACCAGAGAATCTTGTATCTCATGGCCTGAGAGTCCTTTAGGTGCCTTTTGGCAAACTCCAAGCGGGCTGGCATGTGTCTTTTACTTAGGAATGGCTTCCATCTGGCAACTCTACCATAAAGGCCTGATTAGTGGAGTGCTGCAGAGATGGTTGTCCTTCTGGAAGGTTCTCCCATCTCCACAGAGGAAATCTGGAGCTTTGTCAGAGTGACCATCGGGTTCTTGGTCACCACCCTTCTCCCTTGATTGCGCAGTTTTCCCGGGCTGCCAGCTCTAGGAAGAATCTTGGTGGTTCCCAATCTTCTTTCATTTAAGAATGATGGAGGCCACTGTGTTCTTGGGGACCTTCAATGCTGGCGAAATGTTTTGATACTCTTCCCCAGATCTGTGCCTCGACACAATCCTGTCCCGGAGCTCTACGGACAATTCCTTGAACCTCATGGCTTGGTTTTTGTCTCTGACATGCATTGTCAACTGTGGGACCTTATATAGACAGCTGTGTGCCTTTCCAAATCATGTCCAATCTATTAAATTAACCACAGGTGGAGTCCAATCAAGCTCTAGAAACATCTCAAGGATAATCAATGGAAACAGGATGCACCTGAGCTCAATTTCGAGTCTCATAGCAAAGGGACTGAATACTTATGTAAATAAGGTATTTCTGTTTTAATTTACAAAAACAGTTTTTGCTTTGTCATTATAGGGTATTGTGTGTAGATGAATGAGGGGGGGATATATGATACATTTTAGAATAAGTCTGTAACATAACAAAATGTGGAAAAAGTGAAGGGATCTGAATACTTTCCAAATGCACTGTATATACACCTCCCCTACGGGGGTTAACACACACACATACACACACACACACGCGCGCTGAGTCAGGAAACAAAATGGAGGACTTGGCTAACTTCAATAAATGCACACATGAAAATCAGCTGCTATTGCCTCACTTGCAATGCTATTTCTAGTTTCTAGAACAGCTGTACTTCTTTTGTGATGACGGACTTTTGGGAAAGCAGCTTACTGTAGAATTGATGATTACTTGTTTGTGACTGCGGTAGAAAATATCGTATTAAAATACCCATTTGTGAGATGTGTTTTTTGCTTGGCATATTAAAGATTTGCAAAACTGCATTATTTAGAATATAATTTATGACTGCGGCAACTTTGTTGCAGATTCTGAAATAACATCAGTGTCACATTAATCAGTGTGTGTGTGTGTGTGTGTGTGTGTGTGTGTGTGTGTGTTGTTCGCTCAAGCGCAAAGCAACATTCTGTCTGGTTAAAGTGTGTGAGTTAGCAGAAACAAAATGGCTAAATTATGTTATTTCCCTCCTCTCTCCCCTCTCTCTCTCTGTATCTTCCTCTGTATCTCTCTCTCTCTGTCTCTCTCTCCCCCTCTCTCTCTCCCCCCCTTCTCTCCATCTCTCTCTCTCTCTCCCTCTGTCTCTCTCTCTCTCTCCCTCTGTATCTCTCTCTCTCTCCCTCTGTATCTATCTTTCTCTGTATCTCTCTTTCTCTCTTTCTCTCTCTCTCTCTCTCTCTCTCTCTCTCTCTCCCCCCCTCTCTCTCTCTCTCCCTCTGTCTCTCTCTCTCTCTCTCTCCCTCTGTATCTCTCTCTCTCTATCTCTCTCTCTCCCTCTCTCTCTCTCCCCCTCTGTATCTCTCTCTCTCTCCCTCTGTATCTCTCTCCCTCTGTATCTCCCTCCATCTCTTTCTCTCTCCCCCCTCTCTCCCTCTCTTTCTCTCTCTCTCTCTGTCTCTCTCTCTCTTTCTCTTTCTCTCCCTCTGTCTCTCTCCCCCTCTCTCTCTCTCCCCCTCCCTCTCTCTCTCTCTCTCTCTCTCTCCCTCTGTCTCTCTCTCTCTCTCCCTCTGTATCTCTCTCTCTCTATCTCTCTCTCTCCCTCTCTCTCTCTCCCCCTCTGTATCTCTCTCTCTCTCCCTCTGTATCTCTCTCCCTCTGTATCTCCCTCCATCTCTTTCTCTCTCCCCCCTCTCTCTCTCTCTCTCTCTCTCTCTCTCTCTCTCTCTCTCTCACCCCTCTCTCTTTCTCTCTCTCCCTCTGTATCTATCTTTCTCTGTATCTCTCTCCCTCTCTCTCTCTCTCTCTCTCTCCCTCTCTCTCTCTCTCTCTCTCTCTCTCCCCCTCTCTCTTTCTCTGTCTCTGTGTGTATCGCTCTCTTTCTCTGTCTCTGTGTGTATCTCCCTGTGTGTATCTCTCTGTGTGTATCTCTCTGTGTGTATCTCCCTGTGTGTATCTCTCTCTTTCTCTGTCTCTGTGTGTATCTCTCTATGTGTATCTCTCTGTGTGTATCTCCCTGTGTGTATCTCTCTCTTTCTCTGTCTCTGTGTGTATCTCTCTGTGTGTATTTCTGTGTGTGTATCTCCCTGTGTGTATCTCTCTCTTTCTCTGTCTCTGTGTGTATCTCTCTGTATCTGTATCCCCCCCCTCCTTCGGAACTTGAAGCTCAAATTAACAACTCCTCAGCTTTTTACCTTTCACCTACGCTACAGCTGCCTTGACACACACACATATACAGGCACAAACACACCTTCACTCGCCCGATAATGACTTCCCTCCTCCTAGCCACGGATTTGGAGAAAGGTATAAAACCAGAGCCTCTGGATGCCATTGTTCAAAGTGTCAGAGTGCCCAGCGGAGTCCACACACATGGGGCTTAAATGGAAAGAGCAGGCAGGTATGGCACGCTATGACGGAGTGCCCCTACTGCTGGGGAGGGCAGAGCTGGGGCAGCTTAATGGCTGGCTTCAGGCTGGTGGAGTTATAGTGGCTGGCTGGCTGGCTGGCTGGCTGGCTGGCTGGCTGGCTGGCTGGCTGCAGTCACGCTAGGGGAATGTAAGGTGGCTTTATTGTGGTTTCAGGGGCTGGTTGTTGGCTCTGGGATCGGTTGATATACATTGTTATTTCTTTGTCTTTCTTCATTTCACTCTCTCTCATAATCCTTCCTCTCAGGGTTCTGAAACTATACTGACAAAAATATAAATGCACATGCAACAATTTCAATGATTTTACTGAGTTACTGTTCATACAAGGAAATCAGTCAATTTAAATAAATAAATTAGGCCCTAATCTATGGATTTCACATGACTGGGCATAGGCCCACCCACTGGGGTGCCAGGCACAGCCAATCAGAATGAGTTTTTCCTTGCAGAATGACTTTATTACAGACATTGTTACTCCTCCGTTTCATCAGCTGTCCGGGTGGCTGGTCTCAGACCATCCCGCAGGTGAAGAAGCCGTATGTGGAGGTCCTGGGCTGGCGTTGTTACACATGTTCTGTGGTTGTGAGGCCAGTTGGACGTACTGCCAAATTCTCTAAAACGACATTGTAGAGAATCAAATCAAATTGTATTTGTCACATGTGCCGAATACAGCCGGTGTAGACCGTGAACACAATAACATAACAATACCGAGGCTCTATACAGGGGGAACCGGTACTGAGTCAACGTGCTGGGATTCAGCCGGTGTAGACCGTGAACACAATAAAATAACAATACCGAGGCTCTATACAGGGGGAACCGGTACCGAGTCAATGTGCAGGTCAGTCAAGGTTATTTGTACATGTAGGTAAGGGTAAAGTTACTTTGCATAGATAATAAACAGTGAATAGCAGCAGTGTAAAAACAAAGGGGGGGGGGGGGGGGGGGTCAATGTAAATAGTCCGGGTGGCCATTTGATGAATTGTTCAGCAGTCTTACGGTTTGGGGGTAGAAGCTGTTAAGGAGCCTTTTGGACCTAGACTTGGCTCTCCGGTACCACTTGCCGTGGGCTAGCAGAGAGAACAGTCTATGACTTGGGTGACAGGAGTCTCTGACAATTTTGACAATTTTTAAATGAACATTAAATGCTCTGGTGGACATTCCTGCAATCAGCATGCCAACTCCACATACCCTCGAAACTTGGCACATCTGTGGCATTGTGTTGTGTGACAAAACTACACATTTTAGAGTGGCCTTTTATTGCCCCCAGCACAAGGTGCATATGTGTTTTTTTTGTTGAATATTTTATTTTTGCATTTTCCAATTAAGAACATTCAAAACAAAAGTGAAAAGATATTAGACAACGATAGGACAAAGTGACAGTAACAGACGAGCGTAACAAAAATAAATAATAATAATAATTATATAAACAAACATACAATAAGAAAATAAAAAAATAAAAAAATAACGAGACATTGGATCACCTGCCGTAGGCTACATATTATACATTACGTGTGAAACATTATGTAAGGATTGTATATAGATTCAATCAATGAGATGTGGGGGGAGATTCTCCATATAGTCAATAAAAGGTTGCCAAATTCTGTGAAATGTCTCACTTATTCCTCAAGCAGTAAGTGATTTTCTCCAAAGGGATACAACTAATAACTTCTGATAGCCACATTGCAACTGGCAGGGAGGAATCCAATTTCCATTTCAAGGCAATACATTTCTTGGCGATCGCTAGCAATATTTCTGTTAGCTTTATAGTATCGGCTCATGCTGTTTAATCATCTTCTTGATATGTCACACCTGTCAGGTGAATGGATTATCTTTGCAAAGGAGAAATACTCACAAACAGGGATGTAAACAAATGTGAGCACAACATTTGAGAGAAATATGCTTTTTGTGTGTGTGGAACATTTCTGGGATCTTTTATTTCAGCTCATGAAACATGGTACCAATGCTTTACATGTTGAGATGATATTTTTGTTATTGGCCAAGGTAGGATCTTGTACTTTCTTTCTGTCTGTCTGTCTGTCTGTCTGTCTGTCTGTCTGTCTGTCTGTCTGTCTGTCTGTCTGTCTGTCTGTCTGTCTGTCTGTCTGTCTGTCTGTCTGTCTGTCTGTCTGTGTCTCTCTCTCTCTCTCTCTCATCTCAGTCTCACTTTCTCTCTCTCTGTCTGTCTCGCTTTCTCTCTCGCTCCTTCTTTGTCTCTCGCTCATCTCTCTTTCCCAGACCGGGCAGCGAGGGCCTGGTGGTGGTGAACAGGTTCCAGGCGCCTGCAGACATGGCGAGCGCTGCAGAAACCAGGGAGATCAGTAGTAGTGCCATTCATCAAACACCTGCTTCTCACAGAGCTGTATTCCTCATCTGACAGAAAAGAGAGGGGGTCCGGGGAGAGAGAGAGAGAGAGAGAGAGAGAGAGAGAGAGAGAGAGAGAGAGAGAGAGAGAGAGAGAGAAAAAGCCATGCAGACTCTGAACCTAGACAAGAGTGAGGGGGGATCGAAAGAGAAACGGAGGGAAATAGAGGATGGAAAAAGAGAACGCGAGGTATAGTGAGAAGGATATAAAGGGTGAGCTGGTGAGAGAGAAACACAATAACATGGAGCAAGAAAGGATGAGTTTTCAGTCTCACCCAATCGATGGTGAGTTATGTGTGAAGTGCTTCGGTGGAGCCCTGTGGTGCTGTGCTAGAGCTAAAGCTGTGGCTAAAGGGAACACAGATCCCTTCTAAAGGCCAGTTACATCAAACCCCACTTATTTAAAAGCTCAGACAGAGCAACTGCTGCTACAGCTGGCTCTAGACACTAATTGGGTACAGAGAAGTAAAGGCGGCCCTGCTGTCAAAAGCATCACATGAACTCTGATTCTGAACTGGATGAAGTTGCTCCATAGGCACTGATCTGAGATCAGTTAAGAGTTTCTTCCAAATGGCCAAAGTTAGGATAAGGAAGTGTAGCTGATTGTCTGTTAAACGATCACATACCTCAATGTGAGCTAGCATGAGAGCCCCATAACCATCCATTCAGACGACTGCCCTATGGCAGATAATAAGTGAGTAATTGGCACTGAATTTGACATGCTATTACCCCCGGAATGCGGCGTCAGGAATATTGCCTTCCTTCCCGTCGCTCCTGGAGGGTCGTTTCCGTCCTTTCTCCTCACCGCCACGAATATTGAAATATTGTAATCTCATTTTCACACGACTTCTAAAAACTAATTATGGATAATGACGATGTTCCATATTTTCCATTGGCTCGGAGAGAAAAAGGTCCTTCAAAATCAGGTCAAACTAGGGCTGGAGTTTTCTATATCCTCACTAGGGGCAAACTGGCCCATTTTGGTGCAGCCAGGCTTGAAATGAAGTTGAGTGGGATGAGGGGTTGATTTTACTAAGAGGAAATACGTTGCCCTCTCTTTCTTTCCCATTATTTCTCTCTCTCTTTCTCTGAACTCTGCGCCTCTCTCTTTTTCTCTCTCTTGTTCGTGCAGTTAACAGAGGAGGCTGTAATTGAATCATGTGAGATGAAGATGCAGAACATAATGGCAGTTGTGTGTGCTTTTGTATTAGATTGGTGCAGCAATGGCTCTCCTCTCTCCACTCTTCAGATAACCTAAGAGGGGAAATTGGCATGTTTACCACGTTGGATGTATCTGTCCGTGTCAGTGTACAGAATGTGCTGTGTGAAATATCTAATGACCCGGAGTTTTTCCTGCTCATGCTTGTGTTCAGGAATAACTCCCACCCCCCTAGTAATAGAACACAACGTGTTGTGTATGTTGTGCCTGTTCTTCACCACCACCTCTATACCTGCTGGCTAAAGTGCATAACCTTTCCACAAATCTTTGTTCCTCCCCCTGTTCCCCAGTTGAGTGTCTACAGGGGATTCTAGAGGGCTTACCTCAGCTCAGTCCCCTGTATAATCACCCTCTCTCTCACCAATCAATATATAGTAATTATTACTCTTGTGTTTGTACACTGCCCTGTCAGCAGCCGAGGTGTGTGTGTGTGTGTGTGTGTGTGTGTGTGTGTGTGTGTGTGTGTGTGTACACCAGTGTATGTGTGTCCTCTCCTCTGTGGCCCCTTTCACAACCAAACGAGAGGCTCGTTCGTCATGATTTAAGGGGAATTTTAGTGAAACAATTGGATTTGCTGACGTGTAAAACGGCACTCAGCCAAAGTGGAGACAAAGCAGAAGCAGGATCATTATAAACGGAGGCATATGCAGGAGGAACGCTGATCTCAGTCAGAACAGTCTCCCTCTCTCTCGGTCTCAATGTGTCAGGTCTCTCATTAGTAAGCTGTCAGAGGAGAGAGAGAAGAGGGCTGTGTGTGGAGGAGGAGTGTTGGAGGGGTGAGAGAGCGTGGAAGAGAGAGGGAGAATCACATACCCAGAGGCCCGACTGGAACCCATGGATGTCGGTTAAGGAAGCGCTCCGCACCTCTCTGATTCAGAGGGTTGGGTTACATGCAGAAGACACATTTTAGTTGAATGCAGTCCCCTTTCCCTTTTCCCTTCTCTTTCTCTCTGTCTCCACCATTCTCTTTCTTTCCTCCGTCCCCCTCTTTCTCTCTGTCTCCACCATTCTCTTTCTTTCCTCCCTCCCCCTCTTTCTCTCTGTCTCCACCATTCTCTTTCTTTCCTCCGTCCCCCTCTTTCTCTCGCCCTCTCTGTTACTCTAGGAACCAGGCAGACAGTTTATCCCTTCACTCCCTCTGACAGAGGAGGTGGAGTAGGTTCTCTCTTTCCTCTCCTCTCTGTTACTCTAGGAACCAGGAAGACAGTTTATCCCTTCACTCCCTCTGACAGAGGAGGCGGAGAAGGTATTCCCTCTTTCCTCTTCTCTCTTTGACTCATCTAGCGCTCCTCTCTTCCTCCTCTGGCTGGAGTTAATGGCTTTAGCATCTCCCTTATCTCAGACACACTGTCACACATGTGATACACACACACATGCATCCGCGCACACACACACACACACACACACACACATAAATATACACGCATGCACGGCTGCACACACACACACACAGCGTAAACTAGAACCAATTAGCAGCATGTCATTTCACTGATTTGTTCCACAACATCCAGTTTCATCACACCCTCCATCAGCGGAGGGAAGACAGCAGAGCAGCAATCACACACTCAAACCATCCATGTAATTATCTAATCATCTGCTCCAGCATCCGCCTGTTTGTCCGTATAGGGCCTGCGTGTGTGTGTGTGTGAGAGAGGGAACATGCGATACACATGCACAAGTCTGGCTGTGATACATGTACATACATTAATGCCCAATATACCACAGTGCTGTCACAGTCAGACTTTCATGGCCACTCCCCCCCCCCCTCCCTCCCCTCCCACTCTGCCTGACCCTGTCCTCTAGTCAGCCGAGGGGACGATATGACAGCCTGCTGACAGGCCTGATGGGGCGCCCCTCCCCCCGCTGCTGCTCACACACGCACAGACACAGACACGGTCGCTCACACGGTCACACACACACACTCTTTCTCTCTCACACACACACACACACACACACACACACACACACACACACACACACACACACACACCACACACACCACACACCACACACCACACACCACACACACACACACACACACACACACACACCCATGGCTCATCTCATCACCCTGAGCTGCTCCCACTGCGCAGGAGACCCTTCACCCTGCACAGACGTTTAGCCAGCTGACAACCTCACACACACAGTTGGACACACACACACACACACACACACACACACACACACACACCCATAGCCCTTTCTTATTTGAGTAGAGTAGAGAGAGAGAGAGAGAGAGAGAGAGAGAGAGAGAGAGAGGGAGGAAAAGGGAGGATGAAAGGGGTGGGAGAGAGAGAGAGAGAGAGAGAGGAAAAGGGAGGATGAAAGGGGTGGGAGAGAGAGAGAGTAAAAGGGAGGATGAAAGGGGTGGGAGAGAGAGAGAGAGAGGAAAAGGGAGGATGAAAGGGGTGGGAGAGAGAGAGAGAGGAAAAGGGAGGATGAAAGGGGTGGGATAGAGAGAGAGGAAAAGGGAGGATGAAAGGGGTGGGAGAGAGAGAGAGAGAGGAAAAGGGAGGATGAAAGGGGTGGGAGAGAGCGAAAGAGAGGAAAAGGGAGGATGAAAGGGGTGGGAGAGAGAGAGAGAGAGAGGAAAAGGGAGGATGAAAGGGGTGGGAGTGAGAGCGAGAGAGGAAAAGGGAGGATGAAAGGGGTGGGAGAGAGTGAGAGAGAGAGAGGAAAAGGGAGGATGAAAGGGGTGAGAGAGAGAGAGAGAGAGGAAAAGGGAGGATGAAAGGGGTGGGAGAGAGTGAGAGAGAGAGCGGAAAAGGGAGGATGAAAGGGGTGGGAGAGAGAGAGAGAGAGGAAAAGGGAGGATGAAAGGGGTGAGAGAGAGAGAGGAAAAGGGAGGATGAAAGGGGTGGGAGAGAGCGAGAGAGAGGAAAAGGGAGGATGAAAGGGGTGAGAGAGAGAGAGAGGAAAAGGGAGGATGAAAGGGGTGGGAGAGAGAGAGAGAGAGAGAGAGAGAGAGAGAGAGGAAAAGGGAGGATGAAAGGGGTGAGAGAGAGAGAGAGGAAAAGGGAGGATGAAAGGGGTGAGAGAGAGAGAGAGGAAAAGGGAGGATGAAAGGGGTGAGAGAGAGAGAGAGAGAGAGGAAAAGGGAGGATGAAATGGGTGAGAGAGAGAGAGAGAGAGAGAGGAAAAGGGAGGATGAAAGGGGTGAGAGAGAGAGAGAGACCCCATCTTAATTCACATAATGTAGATATTATCCAAGGTTTTACAAGTACTGAGAGATGTTTGACCTCTGTAGACATGGGGGACCTTGGATTCTCACAGAATAATGATCAGCAACAGAGCACTTCTCTATATTACCCCTATCTGTATCCACCAAAGCCTAACTCACTCCCATCTTCACATAGGCCTACTATGTGGTCACAGTGTTCATTCATAGGGGCTTGCTGATTGGATGCCAGCCCAGAGACAAGGAGGACGCTGGGCGATTGGGCGCCTCTGTGCCCCTGAGTGTCATTGGACATGTGTGTCCTGGCCCTCTGCCATTTCATTTTAAACGAGTGTGTTTGTGTCCCTCGCTTGTCGTAACTCAAACCACATGCCCGCTCTACACAAACAACACTGGCAATGCCAGTCGCTCACTGTGCCATCCTGGAATCATAATCGGTATTAGTAAGGGGGGGGATAAATTAATCAAAAGACTCCCTCGTTTTCCTCTCGTTTCCTCTCTTGCATGATTCTGACAACGTTAGTCACGCAACAGTGGCGTTGACGGGCTGAACGGCTGCCAAGAAACGAGGGTATAAAAGCAGAAAAAAAGCTAGCCTTTCTGAATGAAGAACAGGTTTTAAAGACTGTTGCTCTGTTTTGTGCTAACTGGCTGTTACGTACGCCTCTTGGAGGAGGGAACGCAACACCCTGCTACAACTCAACTCCCCATGGAGTGAAAAAAGGAACGTGATTGTAGGTGCGGATGACGGAGGCAGAGAATATTACCGTTTACAGGGAATTTATTCTCCCTTCACACGGTAAGGTGGGGAAAAGGGGCTGGACGGAACCAAAGCAAAGAAAGTTCAAGTTAAAGGTCCCCCTCTCCTACCTTACCTGCCTACACACTGGTTACCTATTCTTAGCACCACCTGGCGCTAACCAAAATACAGGGGGTGGTCCGCCCAGGTCTTACCTAGTGTGTATAGACAGAGTAAATACTACAGGTATATGTATGCCCGCAGGCCTCTTGCCTAAACACTCCCAAGGGGCCTTCCCCTTCCCCCCCGGGAACAAATGAAACAGAATAATTCACCAAACTTAGTGAACAATTTGAATAAACCAAAAACACTAGGTACTATGGTATACACATACCTCTACAGGAGAGGCTACAAAACACTTTCCACATATTTACCAGACCAACAACCAACACAGGACACACAAAGAAGCTCTCTCCCCTGGGGAAGGAACACTGGCTTTTCAAGCTGCAGAAGGAGTTGGTGTTTGAAGATTCAGCTGTTTCCCCTGACAAGAGGGCGGGGTCAGAGCTCCAATCTGCAATGAGACTGGCCAATCAGCTGCTTGGAATCCAGGAAACCATCCTGAAATACACACACATACAAACCCACAACACAGAAACTGGGGAACATAACACTGGCTCCAAGTGATGGCTAACAACGTTGACTGGATTGCATTGGTTTTGAGGGCAGTTAGTGTGATTAGCGCAACGGCGGCCATTTTGTCTCCGTCACACGTCTCCAGTTTCCTCCCGGGCAGGAGGTTACGGATGGGAAATATCGGAGACAGATAGCCATCTTAGGGCAAACAAAAGCTTGATTGAAGTCCTGCGGAGTGCAATAAGAAAGGATCACAGCTCTGTAGCCGACAGGAGCCTTTTCTCAATGCATCGTGGATGTGTCACATAATGATATTCATATTATGATATATGATATTCGTCATTAACAGTTCAGGTTTGACTGATAATGCAGACAACATGAAATGGAATCAGAATATTATGCAGGATTGATTTGATTCCTAAATAATCTAGTTAGATTGAGGCCTGCCGCCCTCACACGCTGTCTGCTCTGCTTCCTGTAAATATCCCAGTATGTCTCCCAAATGGCACCCTATTCTATTTTTAGTGCACTACTTTTGACCCGGACCCATAGGCCTCTGGTCAAAAGTAGTGCATAGTATGGTATCATGACACAAGGCGAGACCCAGATGCAGACACAGGAGGCAGATGGTTGGAGTCTTACAGTGTTTATTAATCCAAAAGGAGCAGGCAAGAGAATGGTCGTGGACAGGCAAAAGGTCAAAACCAGATCAGGAGTCCAGGAGGTACAGAGTGGCAGACAGGTCATGGTCAAGGCAGGCAGAATGGTCAGGCAGGCGGGTACAGAGTCCAGAACAGGCAAGGGTCAAAACCGGGAGGACTAGAAAAAGGAGAATAGCAAAGGCAGGAGTATGGGGAAAATGCTGGTTGACTTGGAAACATACAAGATGTACTGGCACAGAGAGACAGGAAACACAGGAATAAATACACTGGGGAAAATCAGCAACACCTGGAGGGGGTGGAGACAATCACAAGGACAGGTGAAACAGATCAGGGCGTGACATATGGGGTACAATTTGGGATGCACACCCTCTATTTCCTATGCCGCTTACTTAGCGTCTGATGTGCTGCAATGTTTTTCACCTATTATTTGAATTCCGAGGCAATAGAACTCAAAGGGGAGGGGCATACACTTTCAAGGTGTCGTCTGAAGACAAAGTGAAACGTTTTCCGCAATGTTTTGTTTTTTATTGCCTCAAAAGAACAGGTGCAGATGCTCAGTAACCCAGACCATAGCCATCACATCGTTTGTACATCCTTCCTATTTTTACAATAAACTGACGTAGGCTACAATATTACATGGAGTTATGTATGTTACTAGAACACTAATTTAGAAAGCTTGTTTAGAACGGTCTGTTTCGAATGACGCAACAATCAGCGTTTGAGCTGGCCACACTTTTTTCCAGAAACTATTTACACAAACACAGTCCTTACAAAGTTATGTCCAGAATGTGAGCAGTTTATTTTTGGATGCAATGTTCAGATATTCACAGAAGTATCTATTGCATAACACAATCATCCAAACCAGAAAAATGTAGGCTACATTTGTCCTAGCAACACAAACGGTCATATTTTTATAACTCTCGGCTGACATAAACTACAATAGGAATTAGCTAATGACTGCCTTGCCTGGTTCACCAACTACTTTGCAGACAGAGTTCAGTGTGTCAAATCGGATGGCATGTTGTCCGGTCCTCTGGCAGTCTCTATGGTTGTGCCACAGGGTTCAATCCTCGGGCCGACTCTTTTTTCTGTATATATCAATGATGTTGCTCTTGCTGCGGGCGATTCCCTGATCCACCTCTACGCAGACGACACCATTCTGTATAATTCTGGCCCTTCCTTGGACACTGTGCTATCTAACCTCCAAACGAGCTTCAATGCCATACAACACTCCTTCTGTGGCCTCCAACTGCTCTTAAACGCTAGTAAAACCAATGCATGCTTTTCAACCGTTCGCTGCCTGCACCCGCATGCCGGACTAGCATCACCACCCTGGAATATGTGGACATCTATAAGTACCTAGGTGTCTGGCTAGACTCATCAAACATCTCCAATCTAAAATCAAATCTAGAGTTGGCTTTTTATTCCACAACAAAGCCTCCTTCACTCACACCGCCAAACTTACCCTAGTAAAACTGACTATCCTACCGATCCTCGACTTCGGCGATGTCATCTACAAAATAGCTTCCAATACTCAGCAAACTGGATGCAGTTTATCACAGTGCCATCCGTTTTGGTAATAAAGCACCTTATACCACCCACCACTGCGACCTGTATGCCCTAGTCGGCTGGTCCTCACTGCATATTCGTCGCCAGACCCACTGGCTCCAGGTCATCTACAAGTCCATGATAGGTAAAGCTCCGCCTTATCTCAGTTCACTGGTCACGATGGCAACACCCACCCGTAGCACAAGCTCCAGCAGGTGTATCTCACTGATCATCCCTAAAGCCAACACCTCATTTGGCCACCTTTCCTTCAAGTTCTCTGCTGCCTGTGACTGGAACGAATTGAAAAAATCGCTGAAGTTGGAGACTTTTATCTCCCTCACCAACTTTAAACATCTGCTATCTGAGCAGCTAACCGACCGCTGCAGCTGTACATAGTCCATCGGTAAATAGCCCACCCAATTTACCTACCTCATCCCCATACTGTTTTTATTTATTTACTTTTCTGCTCTTTTGCACACCAGTATCTCTACCTGCACATGACCATCTGATCATTTATTACTCCAGTGTTAATCTGTTAAAATGTAATTATTCGCCTACCTCCTCATGCCTTTTGCACACAATGTATATAGACTCTTTTTTTCTACTGTGTTATTGACTTGTTTATTGTTTACTCCATGTGTAACTCTGTGTTGTTGTCTGTTCACACTGCTATGCTTTATTGGCCAGGTCGCAGTTGTAAATGAGAACTTGTTCTCAACTAGCCTACCTGGTTAAATAAAGGTGAAATAAAATACAAAAAAATAAAAATAGCAATTACTATGTATAATTAATCACATCACGAGTGAGCTCACCATTGATCTAAATGATAGAGTAAAACACTTTCTAGAAATCAAAAGTAATCCGACGATTAGTTAGTTTAGTTTCTGTTTATTGGTCTGTTTATAGTATGCATGTTGAAGGGGTGTGTCGTCTACCATCGTTCACATCCCACCATTCACTTCCTGAAGTTCTCAAAAAATGAGTGAACCCTTACTCATCTCGTTTTGTTATAGCATCTTTGGTCCGACAGACGATTACGTGAAACCCAGAATGCATTGTATGTCAACAAACATGGCTCCACACATAGCTGGAATTAGCTTAGCTCATCATAATCAGTACAACCTTTCAAAAAGTATTTTACACACATAACATGTGCCCATTACAATCGATGCAAGAATCGAAATGTATGATTTATCACCGGTACTTGAAAACATGAGAATAAAATAGTAAATATATCAATAATGACCTAAACAAAATATTTTCTGATAGTGATTTATTGATACAAATGGCGCGTGCCAGCAGTCAATTACGTAACCTCTCACTCCCACTCTGACCCATTCAGTGTTGTTGTTTATGTATGTATCTAGTGAGCTAAGCTGTAGCATTAACAATGTCTTTCAAAAGGAGACAACTCACAAATGCGGAAATTCTGGAGATTTCTTACAATTCTGACAATGAGTCAGTATGAAAGTCAGGAATCAGAGTCCGACAGTGACAGTGAGGAGCTGCCCCCCCCCCCCCCCCCCCCCTCCCCAGCCATTGAGAACCCTGAATCTGAGGACCACTTGTCCACTGACAAAGTCCCAGTTCCCTTTGAAGATGCTGGTGGTGATGGAGGCAGACCGATAGTGGATGACGTACAGGAGTTCTGTGGTAACTGGAAGGCTGCCAGCCATTTCACCCCTCCTGGCCCTGCTGTTTGCTTTGATGAGTCCCAGTCTGGAGTGCCCCTTTGCCATTTCCATCTGAGGCAGAGTGCTTCAAGTTGTAACTGACAGAGAGGCTGGTGGGAGACATAGTAGAGACCAATTGCTAAGCCTTGGAGCTACAGAAGAAGAGAGAGCCAGGAGTGGGGTGGACAACCACAATTAGTGAAATGTATACCTTCCAGGTGACAGTCCTTCTCATGGGGATAGTAAATAATAACTCCCTAAGAGAATACTGGAGCGCCGATCCTATGTTTGCATCTCCCTTCTTTGCCACCTTCTTTTCCCCAGACTGCTTCCTAGTTCTGCTGTGATGACTGCATTTCGTCAACAACGCTACTGCCATCCTAAACGACCCGTTATACAAAATAAGAAATGTTCCTACCAGCATAACAATAGCACTTGGTTGAGTGTGCCATACAAAGACCTATGCATTGATGAGCACGAGGGGCTCGGGGTGTCCTTGTCCGTGGTGATGACCATGCTGGCTCCTCACCTCAGCAAGGGACACACTTTGTACGTGGACAGCAGTCCAACACACTCTTCCAGCATCTGCTCTCCAACAACACAGGGGCTTGTGGCACGGTCAGGTCAAACAGGAAGGGGATGCCGGCATTCAGATGCAAGAAGATGCAGAGAGGGGAGGTGGAGTTCAAGGAGAACGGTCAACAGCTGGCAGTAAAGTGGCATGACAAGCGAGACGTCCATGTCCTCTCCACTGTCCATATAGCAGCCATGTCGGCCTCAGGGAAGGTGGACAACCTGACAGAAGAGAGAAAAATCAAACCAGACTGCGTGCTTGACTATAACCTCAAAATGGGGGCAGTGGATATGGCAGACATGATAAACAGCTTTGTGGAATGCACTCAGAAAACAACCAGGCGGTATAAAATATATTTCTCCATCTGATCAACGCAGCCCTCAATGGCCACATAGTTCAGGTGATGATGATTACTGAGCAAGGGAGTTTTTGTAATTGGACGTACAGTTCACATGCAAGTCACATACAGAAACTATTAACGTAATAAGGCACTTACTTTGATAGAAACGCAGCCTGGATTTGAACCAGGGTGTCTGTAGTGACGCCTATAGCACTGAGATGCTGTGCCTTAGACCGCTGGGGAGTCATAAGGCTTCAGAATACAGCGCTAGCTAATACTTCTCTGACGCAATTAGCTACATCAGCCCGATTGAGTATAACACCATAAAGGTTATGAAATGAGTAACGTTACCTCGCGTGTCCGCGGTTATAAGGAATATACACAAATATATTGTGCTCCATACATACAGTGAGCTACAGTAGAGCTACAGTAGAAACATCCTAAGATGACAGAAACTATTCTAAGATAATAAGGCACTTACTTTGGTAGAAACACAGTCTGGATTTGAACATGGGTGTCTGTAGTGACATCTCTAGCACTGACATGCTGTGCCTTAGACCGCTGTGCCACATGGGAGTCATAAGACCAGGGTAGCTTCAAAATACAACACATGCTAATACTTCTCTGAAGCAATTAGCATTGTTTCCCAGAGCTAATAGAAGAATGTAGAAAATATTTTAACTTAATAAGGCACTACCTTTGATAGAAACGCACACATTTCCAAAGTTGTTATTGGTAACGAAAACAACTATGACTGCGATGCAGGCGACAGACGGAGAATGTGAACATGTGTGTGCAGGACGGGAGATGAGCAAATGTCTGCAGACTTGAACTGCACTAACAATTGGGAAGTGTTTGGAGAATTTTGTCCGGGTCAGAAATGTCAGAAAAATGAATCGTAAAAAATGACTACTTTTATGTGAATGAATGAGCCGGAACACACCTCAATTCAAACTGTTCTCAGAAAATAAAAAAACTTGCTCGAAAATCATTTGAAATTGACAAATTGAAAAACAGCCTATAATTAAAAACAGGCTGCGTGCCTTGGTTTGTGGGCAGCGCGGATTAAATGTACTGATGCGTAACAATCACATTCTGGAATGGAGAGAACATTCTAAGAGTTAGAGATATTTGGAATGCAAAGTTTATCTCTTTCTCCTATGCCGAGTATCCTCCTCTATATCTGAACTGCCAATGCATCTCTGTTGCTAGACAGAACCTTAGTGATATATCTTCCTCACTTCATCTGACCTGACCTCTGCCCCCTAGTGCTCGCTCCTCCCCAACTCACAGCGGTCGTGGTGACAGGTACCAGACTGTGTCTTTCCTCCTCTATATCTGAACTGCCAATGCATCTCTGTTACTAGACAGAACCTTAGTGATATATCTTCCTCACTTCCTCACTTCATCTGACCTGACCTCTGCCCCCTAGTGCTCGCTCCTCCCCAACTCACGGCGGTCGTGGTGACTGGTACCAGACTGTGTCTTTCCTCCTCCCATATGATCCCTGATGGCTAACGATAACACATCCTGACAGAATGGAAACGTTTTATACTCCCCTCTCTCCCTCAGTGACACGAACAAGTATATTTTGTGATTTCACAAGTCAAGAAATCAGAACCCAACACTGTCAACACAGGTACAAAACACACAGCCCCCCCCCCCCCACACACCACACAGTGTGTTCAACAAAGTACACTACATACAGACGCTCCTATTGGACTCAGTACCACCAGCCTTATGTAATGTATCATTAAAGCTTAAAGCTTATGCTCTTTCATGTGTTAATACTTTACAGTAAAAGCCTCCACTAGAGATTGTCTTCCATTAGGCTCATACTCTGGCAAAATGTAGATTTATTTGTATTCATACAGTACGTGCATGTCTGTCAGTACAGTAAAGAACAGTACTTTCGTTTGTCTTTGCTTGTTATGTGAAATAGGCTACATGGGAGTGTGAGCGATGTGAAGGACAGAGAGAGTTGGGGGATATGTTGGTTGGATGGGGAGGGGGATTCTTGATGGGGGAAGGGCTCAATCCTGCCATTCAGGGCCGGACGGACGAGTGTGGGTGAAGAGGTGGAGGAGGGAGACAGTGGCAGCTCATCTTGTCTGCGGTGAAACCTCTTTCAGAAATCCCATCAAATTGCAGAGGCGCACGCACACACACACAAACACACACACACACAGATGTCAGCCACACTTATCTCCTCTCACTCTCAAGGATGAGATTGAGACAGACTTACAGTATTAGACTCACATCCTCTCCTCTTTCTAACAAGAGCTCTCAGAACTATATTTACTGCATAACAGGGCCTGGAGATAGTAGGTTATGGACAACAGCATCCTGTCTCACTCCATACAAATGACCCTCTCATCCCAACACATGACATGCTGTACGGGCTGTGTTTGGCGTGAGAGGCTTGTTAAAGGGTTCTGTGTTTATAGTATATTCAACAGTGGTGTCCTTGAGTCTGTAGGGAAACAGATGAGCTAGCCAGAGGAACATGTTGTGTCTGTATCGTGTGTGTTTCGGTAATAAATGTGTGTGCGTGTGAGTGTGCGTGTGTGTGTGTGTGGTGTTTGCTGTCTGAGCTCCAAAACACACATGCATGGAGACACACTGTCTCTTTCTCTCTCTTTCTCTTTCTCTCTCCCTCTCCCTTTCTCTCCTTCATTATAGCGTTGGGATTGTTACTTCAAATGAGTGTGTGTTTTATTTGCTCGTATTACAGTTTGCGGTCATTCATATCAACTTCCTTTTCCAAATGCACTTATTGTAAGTCCCTCGGGATAAGAGGGTCTGCTCAATCAAATCTAAAACATAAGCGTGTTCTGTAGAGAGAGGAAATTGACTGTAGCCCACCTCCACCACCATGTCCATTAGCCTTGTCTCCATCTGTCACGATGGGCACACACACACACACACACACACACACACACACACACACACACACACACACACACAACCCCTCAGATCTCTCACCCAGACCACTCACAGGTCAGCTGTCCAATAGGGACTTGGTCGGCACGGTAACGCCGAGGTTTTAGCCAATCGATGCGAAAGAAAATGGAGTCAAGTGACGGGAGTGAAAGCAGACACAGCCCTGTGGTCTCAGGGGTGATCTCTACTTCTTCACGTCTAGTAGGAGGAAATGGATACAGTGTAAATTGATGAGGGAAAGACATGAGAAACATAGGAGAATCCTTCTGCCCAGTGGGGTATAGCAGAAATCAGTGAAGGCAAGGGTTTTGGGTTGCGGTAGATTCCTTTTATTTTTAAATGGTAAGGAGTTTGGAATGTTGTGGGGGGAATCAATGGTAGGATCACTGTACCGTGGAGAGAGCAATGTGTGTGAGAGACACACACACTGACACACAGAAGTAGACCGCACACACACACTGACACACAGAAGTAGACCGCACACCCTCACACACTCACACACTGACACACAGAAGTAGACCACACACACACACACACACACACGCACACACGCACGTGCGCACGCGCACACACACACACACACACACACACACACAGAAGTAGACCGCACACACACACTGACACACAGACACACACATCCTCTCTCTCACAGGCTCCAACTATCACTCTTCCTTAATAATGCAAAAAACTAAACCACCCACTGGCAGGGAGTCTCTCTGCATCTCTCTCTCTCTGACACACACTCCTCTTTCGTCCTCTCCCTCGCTCCTCTCATCTCTGAAACGGACACATGTCTCCCCGGTCGGTGCCCCTTTGACCGTATGATGTGTAGATCTCCCTCTTTTTCTGATGCTGTTGCCCGCTCACTGTTCTGGCCATCTGCTACTCATACAGTTTGGATCACACTACTGAGCGGTGCTTCACCCTCATCATCAACGCAGTGCTGTCGTTTGATCTAGCTGATTGATTGATGTTTCATTGTGTTTCTCTAATGCTCGGGGGCTTGGAAGCAGGTTCAACGTCTCTCTCGTCATAGTACGATAATGAGTTGGTGGTTTATTCAAAGTGACTTACAGGGAATGCAGTACAGGACCGAAGGTGTTTTGACCTGACCAGGATCGACTTTTGACCCTACATTCCAGGGCACAGTGTTTCCTGGTCAGGGTTGTGGTGACCTGGTCAGGGTCATGTGGTCAGTGACTCCTGGTCTGAAGTATACAACAGGTCCCCATGCAGGCATCAAACAGGGCAGCAGGTAGACTTGTGGTTAAAGCTGGAGCCAATATCTGAGCTGACAAGGTAGAAAATCGGTCGATGTGCCCTTGAGCAAGCCACTTCACCGTAACTTTCTCCAGCGGCACCTTACTACTATGGCTGACCCTGTAAATCAACACTTTTCACTGCACCAATCCCGTGTATGTGACAATAACACATTTAAATCTCATAACCTTCTTCAGCCAACTGTTCCATGGAAACCATAGTTAATGTAACCTCTGCTCTGTCTGTGTGCTGTGTGTTTGAAACACACGGTAGTTAATGTAACCTCTGCTCTGTGTTTGAAACACACAGTAGTTAATGTAACCTCTGCTCTGTGTTTGAGCCATACGGTAGTTAATGTAACCTCTGCTCTGTGTTTGAAACACACGGTAGTTAATGTAACCTCTGCTCTGTGTGTTTGAACCATACAGTAGTTAATGTAACCTCTGCTCTGTGTGTTTGAACCATACAGTAGTTAATGTAACCTCTGCTCTGTGTTTGAACCATACAGTAGTTAATGTAACCTCTGCTCTGTGTTTGAACCATACAGTAGTTAATGTAACCTCTGCTCTGTGTTTGAACCATACAGTAGTTAATGTAACCTCTGCTCTGTGTGTTTGAACCATACAGTAGTTAATGTAACCTCTGCTCTGTGTGTTTGAACCATACGGTAGTTAATGTAACCTCTGCTCTGTGTTTGAACCATACAGTAGTTAATGTAACCTCTGCTCTGTGTGTTTGAACCATACAGTAGTTCATGTAACCTCTGCTCTGTGTGTTTGAACCATACAGTAGTTAATGTAACCTCTGCTCTGTGTGTTTGAACCATACAGTAGTTAATGTAACCTCTGCTCTGTGTTTGAACCATACAGTAGTTAATGTAACCTCTGCTCTGTGTGTTTGAACCATACAGTAGTTAATGTAACCTCTGCTCTGTGTTTGAACCATACAGTAGTTAATGTAACCTCTGCTCTGTGTTTGAAACACACGGTAGTTAATGTAACCTCTGCTCTGTGTTTGAGCCATAGAGTAGTTAATGTAACCTCTGCTCTGTGTTTGAACCGTACAGTAGTTAATGTAACCTCTGCTCTGTGTTTGAACCGTACAGTAGTTAATGTAACCTCTGCTCTGTGTTTGAAACACACGGTAGTTAATGTAACCTCTGCTCTGTGTTTGAGCCATAGAGTAGTTAATGTAACCTCTGCTCTGTGTTTGAAACACACAGTAGTTAATGTAACCTCTGCTCTGTGTTTGAGCCATAGAGTAGTTAATGTAACCTCTGCTCTGTGTTTGAACCATACAGTAGTTAATGTAACCTCTGCTCTGTGTTTGAACCATACAGTAGTTCATATAACCTCTGCTCTGTGTTTGAGCCATACAGTAGTTAATGTAACCTCTGCTCTGTGTTTGAGCCATAGAGTAGTTAATGTAACCTCTGCTCTGTGTTTGAAACACACAGTAGTTCATATAACCTCTGCTCTGTGTGTTTGAATCATACAGTAGTTAATGTAACCTCTGCTCTGTCTGTTTCTGTCTCATAGATTTCTCGGGGTGCCCCCAGGCAGAGGGAGCTGCCCCTTGACAGGACCTCTGCCCTTTGACCTCATCTACACAGACTACCACGGCATGCAGCAGATGAAGCAGCACATGGGGCTTTCGCTCAAGAGACACAAGTATGTGCGCGTGTGTGTGTGTGTGTGTGTGTGTGTGTGTGTGTGTGTGTGTGTGTGTGTGTGTGTGTGTGTGTGTGTGTGTGTGTGTGTGTGTGTGTGTGTGTGTGTGTGTGTGCGCGCGCGTGCGTGTGTGTGCGTGCGTGTGCACGTACGTGCCAGTGTGTATAATATACATGTGTCAGTGTGTTATCATAGCTCAGGTTTACGGCCTGTGTTTATGAGTCCATAATGGCTGCTTATTAGATGCTACTGAAGTGCCTATCTGCTCGTAACTCACACAGTTAGTTAATCCCCT
Source organism: Oncorhynchus mykiss (assembly GCF_057628025.1). Taxonomy (NCBI): domain Eukaryota; kingdom Metazoa; phylum Chordata; class Actinopteri; order Salmoniformes; family Salmonidae; genus Oncorhynchus; species Oncorhynchus mykiss. Next base: position 10,993,837 of record NC_143038.1, on the reverse strand, counting down.
ACAGGTCAGTAAAACATCCCTCAGTCTCCGGCCAGACTGTCAGTCCTGTCTAATACTATGATGGAAGGGGAGGGGGAGGCATCAATACAAAAGGACAGCACCACAGCAGTAACAATACACACTCTCTCCGTCCGCTGAGAATTACATGACAGGTCTTCCTTTTGAAGTCCACACAGGCATAAATGCATTCAGAGAAACACAAACACACACATAGACAACAAAAAGCACATACAGTTGAAGTCGGAAGTTTACACACACTTAAGTTGGAGTCATTAAAACTTGTTTTCAACCACTCCACAAATTACTTGTTAACAAACTATAGTTTTGAAAAGTGCATGACACAAGTCATTTTTTCCAACAATTGTTTACAGACAGATTATTTCACTTATACAGTAAGTCACTGTATCACAATTTCAGTGGGTCAGAAGTTTACATACACTATGTTGACTGTGCTTTTAAACAGCTTGGAAAATTCCAGAAAATTATGCCATGGCTTTAGAAGCTTCTGATAGGCTAATTGACAGGAGGTGGAGGTGCACCTGTGGATGTATTTCAAGGCCTACCTTCAAACACAGTGCATCCCTGCTTGACATGAACCAGATACACACAGACATGTTCAGTGCCGTCTGTCTGACATACACCATTGGCAGATTGTTCTGCTCGGCAACAAACTAGAACGCATACAGCACAACGCTCATACCAGCTCATCTTCTATATACAGTATGCTCCGGCTCAGCTGTCAACAGCTTATTATTGCTGTTGTACTGGTTGGGTTCTGCGCCGAGGTTAACTATCGATTGTAGGGAGGCACTGAGAGAACGAGAGAGCGAGGTAGAGGGGAAGAAAGATAGAAGGGAGAGTGCAAATGGAAGAGTGGCAAGCCTCTTGACTCAAACTGACACCAGATAACAGCCGATGCCCACGCCATGTATTTTTTAAATCCAATTATGAATGAGGGATGAGAGAGTTTTGGTAGTCGTGCGTGTGTATGCATTTTTGTGTGTGTGTGTGTGTGCGTGTGCTCGTGCGTGCGTGAGTCTGTGTGTGTGTGAGCGCAAGAGCATGGTAAGTGAACCCTGAAATCCACCCAGCAGCCTCTCTGGCTGTGTATGTGTGTGTGGACGTGTTTAATTATACTTGTGGGGACCAGAAGTCCCCACAGGAATAGTAAACAAACAAAAAGTTAGTCAAATACTATCTCTATGGGATTTAGGGTTAGAATTAGGTTCAGGGTTAGGAGTTAAGTTAAGTTAAGTTGGGGTTAAGTTTAGGGTCAGGCTTAAGGTTAGGGTTAAACTATTTTGAATGGGACTGAATTGTGTGTCCCCACAAGGTTAGTTGTACAAGATTGTGTGTGTGTGCCTGTGTATCACGTTGCAGGGAAGACCCAGATGCAGACAGTGTCGAAGTAACAAAAGTGGGCAGAACAGGGGGCAGGCAAAACGACAGGTCAAGGGCAGGCAGAGGTCAGTAGTCCAGTGTGGTGTGACAAGGTACAGAACGGCAGGCAGGCTCAGAGCAGGCAGAATGGTCAAAACCCGGAAAACTATAAAACAGGAACTAGAAACAGGCAGGAGCAAGGGGAAAACCGCTGGTAGACTTGACGAACAAAAAAAAATGTCAACAGACACAGAGAACACAGGCATAAATACCCTGGGGATAATGGGGAAGATGAGCGAATCCTGGAGGGGGGTGGAGACCAGCACAAAGACAGGTGAAACAGATCATGGTGTGACAGTGTGTGTGTGTGCATGCCTGCCTGCCTGCGTGTGTGTTTGTCCGACTGGTCGGACTGTCCGACTGGTTGTGATAGTTTGCTGAGGTCAGCAGCTCTCCCAGACAGTGAGTGGCTGAATGGTTATGGAGCCGTGTTGATTTCTGCCTGGCCTTCTCGGATGTGACTTATAGTGTTGTGAGGCAAAGCGGCACATGTCAATCTCTCCCGATCAATCAAGGGTTTGCTGTGTATAAATCAACGTCCTTTTTTTTGTACAGCGTGATTTGAGGTTTCAAAATGTAATTAATATCGTAGTCCTAAACAAAGTCAGATGTAGCTATGGTAAACAACCTTTGGTGTTATTCTTTAATAAATCTCTCTTCAACACACAGGGAATAGATTATGAAATGTACGACCCATTCCCTACACGGTACATTACATGTATAAAGCTCAGTATTGATTTGTAAGACGAAACAAACTCCAACGCTTTCTTCCACACGGTACATCATCATATACATCAAGGCTTTTATACTACAAACATGAAGAACTTATCCGTCTAGTCCTCACCTTATTGGAGCCTCATACGCTTTAAAGGATGAAGTAGGCTTTAGACACAGACTTTTCTCCCCTACTTTAACCCCATATGTAGTAATTTACCCACAATCCCTAGAGGTTTTGTCGACAAGAATGAGATGCGAGCCTTTTATCAGCCCTATCAGCTGAAAGGCATATCATTAATCAAGTGCAGAGCTCCTGGGCCCTTCAGTCTCTGTTTAATTACTTTAGTTTGATGTTGCTCCCAACGTCCAGATGCATTAATAATGCCTGGCCAGCCAATACGCTAGTTTCCTGGGGATGGAGGGGGATGTGTGTGTGTGTGTGTGCGTTCAGGGGAAGAAGAAGAGGAGGGTGGGTCAGTGATAGGAAGAGGGCAGAGGTCTGGTAAAGATGCTGAAAACTGATATTGTGCGGCTTTAAATCACACCTCCCAACTGATCATGGGGGATACACTATTGATCACTATGTACTCCTCAGCCTGAAGTCTCCCCACTTGGGCCAGCTAGCTTTTCGCGTGGTGCCGTCTGGCAAGACGCTTCAGGAGGGCGGTGTGCTAGCAAGGCAGAGTGTGCTAGCAAGGCAGAGATCCTGAGTTTGTGCCAGGTATGGATCGAATCGGGAGGAAGTGGTACTCACTAAGCAAGCAGTGTGACGTCCTTTACATACGCATGGTGAATTTACTGCTCTGATAGAGCAGAGCTAGAAGAGGACTGCGAGGGTATACATACACGGGTGCGCACACACACAGAAAATGTTACGTAAGCAGACACACTTACTCAGAAACCCAGGCCATTTCTCACCATAAAATGGCGCCGGAGGAGATGGCCGCCGTTTTACGGTCTCCTAACTAACCAATTGTGCTATTATGTATTTTTTTCTCTCAATATTTGTAAATGATTTTGTACATGATGTTTCTGCAACGGTATCTTTCAAAAGAAAAGACCTTCTGGATATCAGGACAGCGATCACGATATTCTCCAAACACCCCACAGGGAAGACATCCCAATTATTCGCAAAAGGAAGCGACGCAGAGGACGAAGAGCCGGATGCCTCGTCCGGACCCGCAGAAGACAACTAGTAAAGCTGCCATTTACCGTCAATATTACTCGCCAATGTGCAATCATTGGACGAGGTAAGATCACAAATATTCACTGCACCGGCAGGATAGAACAGCACACTCCGGTAAGACGAGGGGGGCGGTCTGTGCATATTTGTAAACAACAGCTGGTGCACGAAATCTAATGAAGTCTCTAGATTTTGCTCGCCTGAAGTTGTGTATATTGTGATAAACTGCAGGCCACATTACTTGCCCAGAGAGTTCTCAGCTATACTTTTCATGGCTGTTTATTTACCACCACAGACAGATGCTGGCGCTAAAACCGCACTCCGTCAGCTGTATAAGGAAATAAGCAAACAGGAAACCACTCACCCAGAGGCGCTCCTAGTGGCTGGAGACTTAAATCAGTTCTACCAAATCTCTATCAACATGTTAAATGTGAAGGGCCTCCCGGGTGACGCAGTGGTCTAGGGCATTGCAGTGCTAGCTATGCCACCAGGCTCTGTCGCACAATTGGCCTAGCGTCGTCCGGGTTAGGGAGGGTTTGGCCGGTAGGGATATCCTTGTCTCATCGCGCACCAGCGACTCCTGTGGCGGGCCAGGCGCAGTGCGCGCTAACCAGGTCGCCAGGTGCACAGTGTTTTGTTTCCTCCAACACATTGGTGCGGCTGTCTTTCGGGTTGGATGCGCGCTGTGTTAAGAAGCCGGGCGGCTTGGTTGGATTGTGTTTCGGAGGACGCATAGACGCATGGCTTTCGACCTTCGTCTCCCCCGAGCCCGTACGGGACTTGTAGCGATGAGAAAAGATAGTAACTACTAACAATTGGATACCACGAAATTGGGGAGAAAATGGGGTAAAATTTCAAATAAAAAAAAACTTGTTAAATGTTCAACCAGAGGGAAAAAAATTCTAGATCACCTGTACTCCACACACAGAGACGCATACAAAGCTCTCCCTCGCCCTCCATTTGGTAAATCCGACCACAACTCTATCCTCCTGATTCCTGCTTACAAGCAAAAATTAAAGCAGGAAGCACCAGTGACTCTGTCTATAAAAAAATGGTCAGATGAAGCAGATGCTAAACTACAGAACATGTTCCGGGATTTTTCCGATGACATTGAGGAATACACCACATCAGTCACTGGCTTTATCAATGAGGGCATTGAGGACGTCGTCCCCACAGTACGTACATACCCCAACCAGAAGCCATGGATTACAGGCAACATTCGCACTGAGCTAAAGGGTAGAGCTGCCGCTTTCAAGGTGCGGGACTCTAACCCTGAAGCTTACAAGAAATCCTGCTATGCCCTGCGACGAAGCATCAAACAGGCAGAGCGTCAATACAGGGCTAAGATTGAATCATACTACACTGGCTCCGACACTCGTCGGATGTGGCAGGGCTTGCAAACTGTTACAGACTACAAAGGGAAGCACAGCCGCGAGCTGCCCAGTGACACAAGCCTACCAGACGAGCTATATCACTTCTATGCTCGCTTCGAGGCAAGCAACACTGAGGCATGCATGATGGCATCAGCTGTTCCGGACGACTGTGATCACGCTCTGCATAGCCAACATGAGTAAGACCATTAAACAGGTCAACATACACAAGGCTGCGGGGCCAGACGGATTACCAGGACGTGTGCTCCGGGCATGTGCTGACCAGCTGGCAGGTGTCTTCACTGACATTTTCAACATGTCCCTGATTGAGTCTGTAATACCAACATGCTTCAAGCAGACCACCATACTCCCTGTGCCCAAGAACACAAAGGCAACCTGCCTAAATGACTACAGACCCGTAGCACTCACGTCCGTAGCCATGAAGTGCTTTGAAAGGCTGGTAATGGCTCACATCAACACCATTATCCCAGAAACCCTAGACCCACTCCAATTTGCATACCGCCCAAACAGATCCACAGATGATGCAATCTCTATTGCACTCCACACTGCCCTTTCCCACCTGGACAAAAGGAACACCTATGTGAAAATGCTGTTCATTGACTACAACTCAGCTTTCAACACCATAGTACCCTCAATGCTCATCACCAAGCTAAGGATCCTGGGACTAAACACCTCCCTCTGCAACTGGATCCTGGACTTCCTGACATGCCGCCCAGGTGGTGAGGGTAGGTAGCAACACATCTGCCATGCTGATCCTCAACACTGGAGCTCCCCAGGGGTGCGTGCTCAGACCCCTCCTGTACTCCCTGTTCACCCACGACTGCATGCCCAGGCACGACTCCAACACCATCATTAAGTTTGCTGATGACACAACAGTGGTAGGCCTGATCACCGACAACGACAAGACAACCTATAGGGAGGAAGTCAGAGACCTGGCTGGGTGGTGCCAGAATAACAACCTATCCCTCAACATAACCAAGACTAAGGAGATGATTGTGGACTACAGGAAAAGGAGCACCGAGCACGTCCCCATTCTCGTTGACGGGGTTGTAGTGGAGCAGGTTGAAAGCTTCAAATTCCTTGGTGTCCACATCAACAACAAACTAGATTGGTCCAAACACACCAAGACAGTCGTGAAGAGGGCACGACAAAGCCTATTCCCTCTCAGGAATCTAAAAAGATTTGGCATGAGTCCTGAGATCCTCAAAAGGTTCTACAGCTGCAACATCGAGAGCATCCTGACCAGTTGCATCACTGCCTGGTCCGGCAATTGCTCGGCCTCTGACCGCAAGGCACTTCAGAGGGTAGTGCCTACATCCCTGGGGCAAAGCTGCCTGCCATCCATCGCCTCTACACCAGGCGGTGTCAGAGGAAGGCCCTAAAAATTGTCAACGACCCCAGCCACCCCAGTCATAGACTGTTCTCTCTACTACCACATGGCAAGCGGTACAGGAGTGCCAAGTCTAGGACAAAAAGTCTTCACAACAGTTTTTACCCCCAAGCCATAAGACTCCTGAACAGGTAACCAAATGGTTAACCGGACTATTTGCATTGTGTTCCCCCCCCAACCCCTCTTTTACGCTGATGGTACTCTCTGTTTATCTTATATGCATAGTCACTTTAACTATACATTCATGTACACACTACCTCAATTGGGCCGACCAACCAGTGCTCCCGCACATTGGCTAACCGGGCTATCTGCATTGTGTCCCACCACCCGCCAACCCTTCTTTTTACGCTTCTGCTACTCTCTGTTCACAATATATGCATAGTCACTTTATCGATACCTACATGTACATACTACCTCAATAAGCCTGACTAACAGGTATATAGCCTTGCTACTCTTTTTTCAAATGTATTTTTACTGTTGTTTTATTTCTTTACATACCTACACACACACACACACACCTTTTTTCCCCGCACCATTGGTTAGAGCCTGTAAGTAAGCATTTCACTGTAAGGTGATGCCATTCCAAAAACAACTTACCTCAATCGTTTGTTTTATCAGATCAGAGTATCTCAGGGACTAGCATCTTTCATATGAGGGTTGAGGACTTAACAGCATGTTAAGCACCAGCACCTGTTGTATTCGGCGCACGTGACAGATAAACTTTGTTATGATTTGACCTCACAAACTTACTCACCTCATAAACAGCTCCTGGGAGCACTGATCACAGTATTTGTGCTGTTAAAGCCCCTGTTAATTTTTCCCCCTTTTTGACCCAGATAGCATAATGTACACTGAGTGGGAAAATCATTAGGAACACCTTTCATAATATTGAGTTGCACCCCCTTTTGCCCTCAGAACAGCCTCAATTCATTGGGGCATAGACTCCACAAGGTGTCTAAAGTATTCCGCAGGCATGCTGGACCATGTTGGCTCCAATGCTTCTCAAATTTGTGTCAAGATGTCTGGATGTACTTTGGGTGGTGGACCATTCTTGATAAACACGTTGCAGTTCTTGACACACTCAAACCGGTGCGCCTGGCACCTACTACCATACCCCGTTCAAAGGCATTTAAATAATTGGTCTTGTCCATTCACTTTCTGGATGGCACACATACACAATCCATGTCTCAATTGTCTCAAGGCTTAAAAATTATTCTTTAACCTGTCTCCTCCCCTTTACACTGATTGAAGGGGATTTAACAAGTGACATCAATAAGGGATAATAGCTTTCACCTGGATCCACCTGGTCAGTTTACTGCAGGGGTTCTTACACTTTTTCAGCCTGGGACCCAAGTTAGAAATGTTGTGTTTTCCTGGGACCCAAGCTTAGGAAAATATGCAACTATACGTAAATATTCGGTACATTTCATTGCCTTTATGCTTAAATAAATGTAATATAGACAAACAAATAACAATGAAATCCCCATAAATATATTTTCATGGCCTCCCGGGTGGCGCAGTGGTTAAGGGTGCTGTACTGCAGCGCCAGCTGTGCCATCAGAGTCCCTGGGTTCGCGCCCAGGCTCTGTCGTAACCGGCCGCGACCGGGAGGTCCGTGGGGCGACGCACAATTGGCCTAGCGTCGCCCGGGTTAGGGAGGCCTTGGTCGGTAGGGGTGTCCTTGTCTCATCGCGCACCAGCGACTCCTGTGGCGGGCTGGGCGCAGTGTGCGCTAACCAAGGTGGCCAGGTGCACGGTGTTTCCTCCGGCGCATTGGTGCGGCTGGCTTCCGGGTTGGATGCGTGCTGTGTTAAGAAGCAGTGTGGCTTGGTTGGGTTGTGTATCGGAGGACGCATGACTTTCAACCTTCGTCTCTCCCGAGCCCGTACGGGAGTTGTAGCGATGAGACAAGATTTGGGGAAAAACATGAAAATATATATATATATTTTTTTTGTGTGTGAATTTTACCCCTTTTTTCTCCCCAATTTCATGGTATCCAATACAATCCAATACAACAATTGGATACCATGAAATTGGGGAGAAAAAAGGGGTAAAATTCACAAAAAAAAAATATATATATATATTTTCATGTTTTTCCCCAAATTAAAACCCCATTAAACCTGTCTAGGTTGGAAATGTTGCTGTTCAAATACAATAAATAAATTCATTCTGAACTCGAATAAACAGAGTGGTCACATCACACAGATGCTTAAATAACAGAACACACACACCTACAAACACACACACACACACGCACACACACACACACACACACACACACACACACACACACACACACACACCTACAAACACACACACACACACGCACACACACACACACACACACACACACACACACACACACACACACACACACACACACACACACACAGGCTTTTTGATCGTGCAACCCTAAGCAACAGTACAGATGAAAAATTATCAGGCCTACACTACATCTTACTGTAGAAATGATTGTTGAAAGAAAGTCAAGGTTGGAACTGTTTCTGTTAAAATACAATACATATTTTTTATTCTGAACTGGAATAAAGTGATTGATCACATCACACAGATGTAGCCCAGAAAACACACACAAACACACAGTCCTAATGAGAGGTTGTTTTCAATAAGCATGTCTATTCTGGATTCAGTTTTTCACAGTGCAACACTGAGGTCATGCTCAGCATTGACACTGTTTCTGTACTTGAGAACCCTGACTCACATAGGTATGTGGTGCCAAACTGGACCAGAACATCTACTGCTTTCTCAGTCAGGCAGGAGACTGCTTCCTGCTGTAGATGAGCAACCCAGAAGTGTATGAGTGTTTGACTCGAAAAGCATCTTGTTTCAATCAGTTTATTCCAGTTAAGAATAACAATTATTATTGTATTTTAACAGCAACAGTTCCAACCTAGACTAGTTTTCAACGTTCATTTCTACAGTAAGATGTACAGTAGGCCTGCATTTTTCATCTTCGTCTGTACTGTTACTTATATTTGCAGTAGCTAGCCTGTAGCTAGTAGCTAGCCTGCTTTGGCGAATGTTAGCTATTAGCTGTGTACAAGGCCAGGGGATTGTTTGAAAGAGAAACTCACATCCACTACTATGAGTTAGTTAGTACTCCCTTATTACTGCCTATCGCCTGTTATAAAATGACAACAATGCCTTGCTAGCTGACTTCCACTGTCGAAGCACTGTTTCCTGCAGCATTCTGCCCTGTTCTGAAAGAACTCCCTGGGTTTAAAGTCAGTCATGTTGTGGATGTTTGGTCAGGACGTGTCGTTTTATTAATTTGTTCATTATGCGAGTCTCATTACTGAGCACTTCCCCACACAAAACACATTGTGGGCGCTCCTCGTTATTTCTCAAAGTTTGTGTGAAAGACACAAAGTCATCACTGTATTTGCGTTTCATGACGATTGAGCTCAGTCAGAACTTGTGGCTAGCATGAATCCATTTTATGACAGCTGTGAGTTGATGGTGAGTGGGAATAACAAGCGCTGCAGCGTGTGGGTCACGGAGTTATCTTCAAGACAACTGCAGAAAAAGATCCGGTAAACCGCAAAGCACATGGGCATCTCCCTCTACCTCTCCCACTCCAAGCTGAGAGAGCACTGAACCGAGAGCGCAGTTGCCCAAATAAATTCCAGTAATTAATGAAATAATTATACATTTACGCCGCGACCCACGTCACGACCCATACTTTAAGAAACACTGGTCTACTATATGTCATGGAAAGAACAGGTGTTCCTAATGTTTTGTATACTCAGAGTTTTAGAAATGGAATATTTGTCTATATCAGTGGTTTGTGATGTAGAACACATATTTATCTACATCAGTGGTTTGTGATGTAGAACACATATTTTCTATATCAGTGGTGTCACGATCGTCATAGCGAGTAGACCAAGGCGCAGCGTGAATAGAGTTCCACATCATTTTAATATACTGAAACTCACCAAAAACAAAACAATAAATCACAAACGAAATGTGAAGCTACTGTTGTGCACTCAGGCAACTAAATGTAGAGAAGATCCCACAAATAACAACTGAGGAAATGGCTACCTAAATATGATCCTCAATCAGAGACAACGATAAACAGCTGCCTCTGATTGGGAACCATATCAGGCGACCACAGACATACATTTCATCTAGATGACCCACCCAAGTCACTATCACGCCCCAACCAACACCGAAAATAAACAGCTTACTATGGTCAGGGTGTGACAAGTGGTTTGTGATGTAGAACACATATTTATCTATGTCAGGGGTTTGTGATGTAGAACACATATTTATCTATGTCAGTGGTTTGTGATGTAGAACACATATTTATCTATGTCAGTGGTTTGTGATGTAGAACACATATTTATCTATGTCAGTGGTTTGTGATGTAGAACACATATTTATCTATGTCAGTGGTTTGTGATGTAGAACACATATTTATCTATGTCAGTGGTTTGTGATGTAGAACACATATTTATCTATGTCAGTGGTTTGTGATGTAGAACACATATTTATCTATGTCAGTGGTTTGTGATGTAGAACACATATTTATCTATGTCAGTGGTTTGTGATGTAGAACACATATTTATCTATGTCAGTGGTTTGTGATGTAGAACACATATTTATCTATGTCAGTGGTTTGTGATGTAGAACACATATTTATCTATGTCAGTGGTTTGTGATGTAGAACACATATTTATCTATGTCAGTGGTTTGTGATGTAGAACACATATTTATCTATGTCAGTGGTTTGTGATGTAGAACACATATTTATCTATGTCAGTAGTTTGTGATGTAGAACACATATTTATCTATGTCAGTGGTTTGTGATGTAGAACACATATTTATCTATGTCAGTGGTTTGTGATGTAGAACACATATTTCTCTATATCCGTAGTTTGTGATGAGGAACACATGTATCTATATCAGTGGTTTGTGATGTAGAACACATATGTATCTATGTCAGTGGTTTGTGATGTAGAACACATATTTATCTATGTCAGTGGTTTGTGATGTAGAACACATATTTATCTATGTCAGTGGTTTGTGATGTAGAACACATATTTATCTATGTCAGTGGTTTGTGATGTAGAACACATATTTATCTATGTCAGTGGTTTGTGATGTAGAACACATATTTATCTATGTCAGTGGTTTGCGATGTAGAACACATATTTATCTATGTCAGTGGTTTGTGATGTAGAACACATATTTATCTATGTCAGTGGTTTAAACCTCAACGGGAACAGTGGTGGGTGACAGCCTCCTACCCTGTCGTTCCTTAGGGACCTTTTCCGCTACAAGCAGCAATTTAACCAAGATTAGTCCCCACTCTGATCCTCTGCTAGATATGCTACCAGATATTCCACCAAGTAACTCCAAAGCCATTTCCCTCTTTCTTTTCATCCCTTCATCCCTCCTTCCCTCCATCCCACCATCGCTTCACACCTCCAGGGTAATCTTATCTGTTGGCAGAAAATGATCCAGTTTTTGAGACGATAAGGGAGGGAGGGAGGGAGGGAGGGAGGGAGGGAGGGAGGGAAAGAGAGAGAGGGAGGGAAAGAGAGGGAGGGAGGGAGGGAGGGAGGGAGGGAGGGAGAACTGAAAGTTACATCTCTCATCAATGTTTCATGACACCACTCTCTGTGAAAGCGCCCCCCTTGACTTACAGCTGCTCAAAGAAGCGTGGCACTTTTTAAGACGCTCCCGTGCAGATGAGATGTCGTCTTCAGACGCTCCCTTCAAGATATATCGCTGTCGATCTAATGCCCTGTGCTTATTCGCAGTCTTTCGGTGAAAAACGTACCAAAGTGTCACAGAAATACCTGCATCACCTTGTGCAGTATGATAAAGATATTATGCCTAAAGTGAAATGTGTATCAATCATGTTCACAAGCTTGAAAATAGCCAATTAGCATCACAACAATGCCTTGAATACCCACACAGTAAACACACACTAGACACCGCGTCTCTGAATATAGGCCCAGCGATCCTTGCTGTCGTGTTGACACAATAACAAAACAGTAATAACGTCAGAACAACGTTGCAAGACAATACCCAGTGATTACATGATGTGAGTCACTGCAGTGTTAAACAGGGCCCACGGTGCAGGCTGTTGTCTTAATGCAGTGAATATGATTTACTTTGAAATGGAGCCACCTCTGCTGACAGGGACACTCTGCATACACTCTGTCAAGGCGGCCTTGGTGACCACTGGTCAGGAATACAGACGCGTTATGAGCTATACATGGAAATATAAGATTCTAACTTGCATTTGTTTCTGGAAAATATGTTATCAGTAGAGTGCAGCTCTGCTTTATGTGTTTACTGTCTCAAACTGGGAGAACCCATGGGTATATCCATCCACACACGTACTCTGCTTGGTATTCCACAGTAACGGAATTACACTTTGACTCTGTTTTTCCCCCCACTTTAAGCCAAACAAAAACCATTGATTTCAAAGCTTAATAAACTATACAACTATGCAGAAGGATTACTTTTAACAATTTCCACATAAAATTAAACAAAAACGAATTGAGTGGTCAGAACTTTGCAGATACAACCGTAACGGAATTGCAGTAAAATATCACTCAGGTTTTTATGTGCCCACATATTCCAAAAACAAAATATCTGCTCCGAATTAAGATTCAAAGATGTCAGCAGAAAAAAAAGGGGGTGTCAGCTATGTCATGGTAACTTGAGTCAGCTATGTCATGGTAACTTGAGTCAGCTATGTCATGGTAACTTGAGTCAGCTATGTCATGGTAACTTGAGTCAGCTATGTCATGGTAACTTGAGTCAGCTATGTCATGGTAACTTGAGTCAGCTATGTCATGGTAACTTGAGTCAGCTATGTCATGGTAACTTGAGTCAGCTATGTCATGCTAACTTGAGTCAGCTATGTCATGGTAACTTGAGTCAGCTATGTCATGGTAACTTGAGTCAGCTATGTCATGGTAACTTGAGTCAGCTATGTCATGGTAACTTGAGTTTGAAAAAATCTATTTTTGTTATTGAAGTAAGTAATTAAAGTGTATTTACACACGGTAACAGAATTACGGTAACGGAATTACATCATGGGTCCCTGATCTGTACTACACAGAAATGCATAATTATGGATATGAATATCATTCTCTGTTTAGACATCACATCTGTTTAGCAGAGCACAGTAGATTACAGTACAATACAATACAGTACAGTACAGTACAGTACAGTACAGTACAGTACAGTACAGCACAGCAACGTAGAGTAGGGTAGAGTTCAGTACAGTGCAGCAGAATACAGTACAGTACAGTAGAGCAGAATATTGTTCAGTAGAGTAGAGTACAGAACAATATACTGTACTCTACTCTACTGTTCTATACTCTACTTTTCTTTACTGTATTGTACTGTACTGTACTACTGTATTGAACAGTACTATAATGTGCTCTACTCACTGTACTGTACTGTGCTAGCCAAACTTGTAAAACATATGTCTATGATAGGCTCAGATTTGGTCCAGTCCGGTCCGTCCGTGGACATCAAATTCAGGGTGGCCTGACCAAATCTCATCTACTTTTCAACGTCCATGGACGCCCAGTGTAGGTTGGTGCTCAGCGGGTGAGGGTGCTGGTTAAAGTAAATGGAGGGAGAGGTGGCTTGTGGGTAGGATGACAGAAAGACCAAGAAAGTTAACAGCTGAACATAACAGTATGCCAGCAGAAGGGAGAATAGTAGAAGGAAGACCCAACTGTGGTTTGTGACTATTAGGATTTCCCATTGTAGCCAATTCAGTTGCAGTAATGCCATTATGTATTTTTTGGTAATTTTGGTAAACAGATTGAGTTTAATCAAAATTCCTATAATTAAAATCACTATAACTAATTGGTGTGTCTACCATTATGTGTTACTTCTGTGATCCTGCATTATCCTCCCTCCACATGAAGGAGAGAAATTAGAAAATGATATTAAAGATATGTGGATTGTTGGTAACGGTATTACAAGGCACAAGGCAATATTTCTTAAACGTGCAGAAGGTAAACAATATCTCCAAAACTAAATATACGTCTTGATATCAGTTGGCAGGGGTATTTACGTCAACATGCTTGTTTTGACATACAGTACAAGTCAAACGTTTGGACACACCTACTCATTCAAGGGGTTTTCTTTATTTTTTGCTGTTTTCTACATTGTAGAATAGTAGTGAAGACATCGAAACTATGAAATAACACAAGCTCAAACCAGATGGGATGGCGTATCTCTGCAGAATGTTGTGGTAGCCATGCTGGATAAGTGTGCCTTGAATTCTAAATAACTCACCGACAGTGTCACCAGCAAAGCACCCCCACACCATCACACCTCCTCCTCCATGCTTCACGGTGGGAACCACAAATGCGAAGATCATCCGTTCACCTACTCTGCATATCACAAAGACACGGTGGTTGGAACCAAAAATATCACATTTGGACTCAACAGACCAAAGGACAGATTTCCACCGGTCTAATGTCCATTGCTTGTGTTTCTTGGCCTAAGAAAATCTCTTCTTCTTATTGGTGTCCTTAAGTAGTGGTTTCTTTGCAGCAATTCAACCATGAAGGCCTGATTCACTCAGTCTCCTCTGAACAGTTGATGTTGAGATGTGTCTTTTACTTGAACTCTGTGAAGCATTTATTTGGGCTGCAATCTGAGGTGGTTATTATAATGAACTTATCCTCTGCAGCAGAGGCAACTCTGGGTCTTCCTTTCCTGTGGCAGTCCTCATGAGAGCCAGTTTCATCATGGCACTTGATGGTTTTTGCGACTGACATTGAAGAAACTTTGAAAGTTGTTGAAATTTTCCAGATTGACTGACCTTCATGTCCTAAAATAATGATGGATTGTAATTTCTCTTGGCTTATTTGAGCTGTGCTTACCATAATATGGACTTGGTCTTTTACCAAATAGGTCTATCTTCTGTATACCTCCCTACCTTGTCACAACACAACTGATTGGCTCTAACGCATTAAGAAGGAAAGAAATGCCACACGTTAACTTTTAACATGGCACACCTGTTAATTGAAATGCATTCCAGGTGACTACCTCATGAATCTGGTTGAGAGAATGCCAAGAGTGTGCCTTGATTGAAAACCCTTGATTGTGTGTGAAGTTTTGACTGGATTTCTGATACCTTAAGACTTTTTCTGGTATATTTTCTAAGAAATCTTTTACATCTTTTTTTTTACCTTTATTTAACTAGGCAAGTCAGTTGAGAACAAATTGTTATTTTCAATGACGGCCTAGGAACAGTGAGTGAACTGCCTTGTTCAGGGGCAGAACAACAGATTTGTTCCCTGTCAGCTCAGGGGTTTGAACTTGCAACCTTCCGGTTACTAATCCAACGCTCTAACCACTAGGCTACCCTGCCGCCCCATCTGTTCATCCATAAATAAAAGCCTTTACTTATGCCAAGTTTTTTACATGGAAAATGGTTGAAAAATGTATCTATGCCTTCATTTCCCAAAATATAGACTCTTAGCTTTAATTTGACACCCAATTTGATATGCTCCTACGTACTTCACATGTTGGTGCGCGTGGGTTCTTTTCGATGGAAATGCCCTGGGCTCTCACAGGTCTTCAGCTCTTCTACTAATCGCCCCTGAGCTCAGTCAGTGGCAGCATTTAACACTCACTAGACTGGCAAAGCCCAGGCTAGAACATTTAGGGCTTTAGCGTGTGTGTCGGGAATCAGTGAGTTTACCCTGCTTCTTGATTCCAAGAGATAGTTTGCTGTTCACGACGCAAATAATTAACTTCCAAGTATACACTATTACCCGATTTCTCAGTATTCCCCATAGCCATTACTTTACCATGTTGCTTTTAGTTCAATTACCTGCCCTTACATTTCTGAGAGGGTGAACTGGGTTTTAATTCTGCTTATTTTACTTGGTTTTCCATTTCCACTCCCAAACAACACTTGGTAGCTTTTTCGAACAACAGAAATGATTGATGCTTCTCTCTTATCAACAGAGGCACAGCTATAGCTATTAACTTCTACTTAACAACAGTTCCATAGTGGGCTTTTGTCTCCGTAGTGTTGATAGTCTGTTCAGGATTGTGTGTCTTTAAGACCGGTATTGATGGTATTTAACCTTCGGCGCTTTTTATGTGTTCTCTCCTAACAGACACATAGACAGTGCTTGTCAACCAGACAGAGTTTCTTACACAGGCGTATGCACACAGATGCACACAGATGCACACAGATGTACACAGATGCACACACATGGACAGGGTACACAGCTTGTCAAACAGACACACACACACACACACACACACACTGCATATCGAACAGACAAATATACACACACTTTTTGAATGAGTGAATGACGTGTGGAACAGTGGATGAAAGGAAAGGCCGATTAACCAGCTCCACGTCCGTCTCCTATCTCAGTCTCTCCACTTGTGATTACGCCCTTTGAGAAAACACAAAGGCTTCGGGGGGAAAAAGAGCGGTGGTGATGCATTGTGGCCATTATTGAAATAATAAATGCGGTCTAAAAATCAATTGTGACATGTCATTTATTTAATTATTTACATTCATACAAAACATTCATGTCAAAAACAAGCATTCAGAAGTCGGGCTTCGTCTGTTCCGACAAGTTCTATCAGTTTTCAGCATATTCAGAAATACACATGATGTTTAAATGAATCTCAAATGTTATACCAGTACCCACTTTTGACAGGAAATGTCATTTGTGTAAATTGCTCTGTGGTGTCGTGTTAAAATGTGCTCCTCATTTCAGGTGCCACATCCGTGTGATTGACACCTTCGGGACAGAGCCGGCCTACAACCACGAGGACTACGCCACCCTGCACGGCTACAGGACCAACTGGGGCTACTGGAACCTCAACTCCAGACAGTACATGACCATGTTCCGTAAGTATACATCAATATGGATTATCACTCATTAGTATTACAACACAATGGATGGTTGCAGAGACTATGATTAAAGACCCAATCTGTAAGAGTTCCTGGTCTCAGATTGTTGATTCAGTCTACCGCAGTATTGGACGTAAACAACGTCATTATATTATAGCGATTCAGGGGGAGGAGTGCCAGGGTCCAAGGCAAAGCACCACCCATGAAACTTTCAGCAGATGTTTTGGGAAGAAAGCTACAGTTAGGACCTGAATAGAGCCATGTGCTTGTTGGGGGCTCAATTATTATTTGTTGTTGGAAAATGGCATATTAAAAAGGTTAGTTCCCTATTATTGGATGTCAAGTCCCATACTACTTATGGGAGAGTTAGGAAAGAGGAAGAGTTAGGAGGCCACAGTGATGGGAGAGTTGGGAGGCCACAGTGATGGGAGAGTTGGGAGGCCACAGTGATGGGAGAGTTGGGAGGCCACGGTGATGGGAGAGTTGGGAGGCCACGGTGATGGGAGAGTTGGGAGGCCACGGTGATGGGAGAGTTGGGAGGCCACGGTGATGGGAGAGTTGGGAGGCCATGGTGATGGGAGAGTTGGGAGGCCACAGTGATGGGAGAGTTGGGAGGCCACAGTGATGGGACAGTTGGGAGGCCACAGTGATGGGAGAGTTGGGAGGCCACAGTGATGGGAGAGTTGGGAGGCCACGGTGATGGGAGAGATGGGAGGCCACGGTGATGGGAGAGTTGGGAGGCCACAGTGATGGGAGAGTTGGGAGGCCACGGTGATGGGAGAGATGGGTGGCCACGGTGATGGGAGAGTTGGGATGCCACAGTGATGGGAAAGTTGGGATGCCACAGTGGGACACAGTAGGATTCCACCATCAAAGAGCCCGGGCCTTCACTATCTGACTGGCTCAGCTTTTCATAGCGTGTCATTGAGCTAACTGAGCACTTGACTTTACCCACCCTCTCCCACTCCATCCTCCACAGTACCACTTAGCATCGCTATATATTCTGCACCAGCAGTACAGAGGATCACTCATTTGCTGCTGAGAATTTTCCAGCAGCGATGGAAATGCAAACATGTAGTGTATTCAAGATTTTAAATGGCTTCTAAAGTTTGTAATTTCCATTTAAAATGTCAGACTTGATTTAGCCAAATGAAATATGTATCAACCCATACAAAAACAATGTCCATTAATTATAATCCACATAATATTTCACATTTCCTGTTGTTGCAGGATTATTTTCCTTCTGTAACAAACTGGCTCAAATTAAGATCTGTACCTATCCACCTGGCTATAATGCACCCACAATACAAGCCAAAACACTCAACATTGTAATGCTATGGATACCTGCAGAATCCACCTAGGTTTAACACACCACTTAACATTGTAATGCCAGTACTTTAGCATACAGACAGCTTTTAGAATAGCCACACTTACAATACCTTTTTTGAATTAGCATATTAGAATCAGACTGAGGCACAGGCCATATCAATAACAGTAGCACCTCTTCACATTTCAGGATATTGTTAAGCTCAAGTTCAAATGAGATGGTCTATACCTGTCTGTTTACTGTCTCTTCTGTATCTGTCTCACTCTTATCCCCTGTCACTCTCCCGTCCCCTCACTCTGCCCTTTCCCTCCTCCCTCTCTCTCACTCTCCTCTCCTCAGCGCACACTCCGGACAACTCGTTCATGGGCTTTGTGTCTGAGGAGCTGAACGACACAGAGAAGAGGAGCATCATGCAGAACAAGGTCAACAACATGGCTGTGGTTTACGGCAAGGAGGCCAGCATGTGGAAGGTAGGCAAAACACAAACACACACACACACACACACACACACACACACACACACACACACACACACACACAGTCCACTCACAGTGAAACATGGGTACAAATATTATGAATAATTTCAAATACCTGAGCTGTACTTGATTTAGCTTGCCCAGTCCCAAAAGTGCAAACCCCACCCACCAGGCAGGCTCAAACACTTAACGTACTTGAAAAATGTCCAATACTATTTCAACCCAGGTCTGGGTGCAGAGGGATAATTATCCCACTCACGTAGAAAGTTACACGTAGTCGGGCAAAGTGCTGGGGGATCAAATCTTTTTCGATTTTTGTAGAATCATAAAAATCCCCTTCACGAATAAAGCATACCTGATCTTTAATCTAGAGCTGCTTTATGTTATCCAGCTCGTACTCTAAATTGCACCCTTAATATCCCGGTGCTCTTAGAATGAATACTTAGGCATTTAGATTGATATGGATTTGACGTTTAAAAACATATAGATGAGCTGGTTAAAAAGCTACGATTTAAAGTTGGCTTTTTCAACAGGAACAGATTGTGCCTTTCTCTAAGCAGTAGAAAGTAGATGAATAAATCAACATTTTAACCTGTTTTTGATTATGGTGATACTGTTTATCAAAGAGCAGCTGCTACTACTCTTAAACCTTTGGATGCCGTCTACCATAGTGCCCTTGGTTTTGTTACAGGTGACAGTTTTGATACTCATCACTGTATCCTGTATCAAAAGGTTGGCTGGACTTCGCTAAAGACCCATAGATCTCCACATTACTCTCTTTTTCTTTCCAATGTCATACTTCATAAACGTTCCTCTTATCTGATCTTGCCTAATTTGGTTAACTCTTTAGGTTCCTAGGGTCTCCACCGAGCTAGCTCAATCTGCTTTTAGTTTTTAAGGCACTGTATTGCTGGAACAACATTCTAAAAAATGTTTCATCTTGATGTTCTGGTGCCGTTCGGGCAATTTAAACTATTTCACCTTTATTTAACCAGGTAGGCTAGTTAAGTTCTCATTTGCAACTGTGAATCTGTGATTTGTGATGTTTTATTTGTGCTTTGCATGACTGAGTTGTTGTATTTTAATGTGTGCATACAGTATACAGCATATATTCTGAACAAAATATCAACACAACATTTTAAATAAAATATCCCAGAAATGTTCCATAGGCACAAATGTTCCTAGCCGCATCCTCAGAGCATGCGCAGACCAGCTAGCTGGTGTGTTTACGGACATATTCAATCAATCCCTATCCCAGTCTGCTGTTCCCGCATGCTTTATTCGGGGCACAATTGTTCCTGTTCCCAAGAAAGCTAAGGTAACTGAGCTAAACGACGAAAATCACATTGTAGGATTTTTTATGAATTTATTTGCAAATTATGGTGGAAAATAAGTATTTGGTCAATAACAAAAGTTTATCTCAATACTTTGTTATATACCCTTTGTTGGCAATGACAGAGGTCAAATGTTTTCTGTAAGTCTTCACAAGGTTTTCACACACTGTTGCTGGTATTTTGGCCCATTCCTCCATGCAGATCTCCTCTAGAGCAGTGATGTTTTGGGGCTGTTGCTGGGCAACTCCCTCCAAAGATTTTCTATGGGGTTGAGATCTGGAGACTGGCTAGGCCACTCCAGGACCTTGGAATGCTTCTTACGAAGCCACTCCTTCGTTGCCCGGGCGGTGTGTTTTGGATCATTGTCATGCTGAAAGACCCAGCCACGTTTCATCTTTCCCCTCATCAATCTACACACAATAACCCATAATGACAATGCAAAAACAGGTTTTTAGACAGACCGGCCAATAGATACATGGAGACTCACAGACAGACTCAATATGGATGAGAAGCAGTACCCTGTTAAATCAGCTAATTTCCATTTGCTACGGTCAAGAACAAGAGGTTAAATCAATATAAACTACTAGAGGGGTTACAATCTCGTCCACATTCACATCCTCATCCACGCTATGTTACCCACAACCCTACAAACACACACACACACACACACTTCTCACTCCCCCGGTGTACACTACAGAGATGTAACCAATTAGAACAGAGCTGTTAACTGCAGAACAGATAAAGCGATCGACATGCCATGTGTCTACTATCTATAGAAGATATTACATTTGGCACACAGAGCCGCATGTGGATACATTTAACGGAATCATACAACTTTCATTTGCAGCCAAATTTCCTTTCAAAAGCAGCCTGGTTGCTCACAGTGGATATTCGATGAGGGACTCGACCTGGATTTTGTTTAAAGACGTGGATTAGCTGTAGCTTTGTTCCCTCTCTGTCTCTGTTGGCGAGCGGCAATTCCCATGGATTTTCATTCAACGGTTTAGTTTTGAGCCGAGACAGAAGATGCTTTAGAAACAGTGTGTGAATATGGAGCAATTGCCACTTTGTAGAAACAGAAGGAGGGAAATGTAATACATGACAGATCGAGTTGAATATTTATTTGTTCTTTTCTCTTGTCTTTCCTCTTCTCGATTCCCTATTCCCTTCCGTATTCTTCTCTCCTCTCTTCCTTGACACTCTGTCGACGCGTCTCTTCTCTCCTATCGCCCCCCCCCCCCCCCCCCCACCCTCCTGTCTTCCTCCCGTGCGTCTCTCCATTGCATCTTGGTGGATGATGTCTTCTGTTGCAGCTCCAGGTAAGATTCTTCTCAGTCGAAACACACCGTCCCTGTTCCCTCTCTTTTAAACCTCCTGTCACACATTCCGTTCATCATTTCCCTCCATGATCACACATCTACTAATACACACTCCTGTGAATGTCAGTTTGACCTCGCATAATGTTGCTATCACAATGTCACCGTGCCTTCCTTTGCCTTCTCTTCTATACATGTTTTATTTAGAGACAACGGTAAATTGACAAGACATAAGTGGTTTGAAAAGTCCACTGCTAATCTTAGCCTGCAGCTGTCCGTGATGAGAGAGAGAGAGAAACATGAATTATTGGACTGGAAAGCTGTGTGATGCCACAGATGTCTTTCTGAATTTTGAATACTGGGCGAGCGACTAGGACATCTGGTCCAATCAAATATGCTGGAGCAAACGCAGACTTCACATGCCCATTTTATGATGTAGTGGTTTCACCGATCTCAAGGCTCTTCAGAGAGTTTTTTTTGGGGGGGTTGACTTCTGCCCTCTCTCTTTCTGTCGCTTGAGACAATTTGTCAAACAAATCGATAGTTCTTGCTTGCACTATGTGGTATTGGGCTTAGTCGTATCATGGAGACATGAGTAGAGGAGAGGTGTGTGTTGGGTTTTAAGGGATAGTGCTAGTATTGATTTCTGAAATGTTAACCCTGTGAGTCGGGCCTGTAAGGTAGGCTAAAGCCGTAAACAATATTGTGATGACTCCATCTTCTATTCCAAAGGGCATAGGGGACTTCTTGTGCTTTTTGCCTAGGATACCGCTCCTTGTCTTGGCAACCAGCCTCTTCAAAATCCCGAGTGTTGGAGAGGGAGAGATGGGGAGTGAGTTGGAGAGGTATAAAGAGAGATGGTAACGGTTAGAGGGAAATTGTGAGAAGTATGGAGAGAGGACGATAGAGATTTATAGAGGCCTGCAGGTGCAGTGTGTTTTTGGAGCCAGTATGTTCATGCCACTCACCCCTTCCCACACACACACACACACACTTGCCCATGCTGGCCTGTGTCAATTCTTGCTTGCTGTGTGTGTGCATGCGGGCTACCTGCCGGATCTATGTACATACACTGCAGTGTGATGATGATGAGATATAAGGGCTTTTTCCTGTTAAACCCACAGGGGAAGTGCTCATACTTGGAGGACGGGCTCGTGGTAATTGCTGGAGCAGAATTACTGGAATGGTATATGCCATTCCATTCGCTCAGTTGCAGCCATTATTATGAGCTGTCCTCCTCTCAGCAGCCTCCACTGCTGTATGCTCACCCTGAAGAAGGCACAGTGATGCTGAAACATTGGTGATTTACTGAATAAATTACCCGGGAACTTGTATGTCGAGTGTGCAACTCTCTTAATTTATTTTTAAGCCTACTCGCCATTAGTCAGCACCTCTACCAACGTTTTGCCGTGTTTTTTGGGCAGCCTTTAGTTATTATGCCCCCAGCTTCTGGATTTGCCTACCAGAGAACCTGAGGGGGGGCCCAAACTGTGGACATATTTAAAAGAGACCTTAAAACGCCTTTTTTAATCTTTGCTTTTCCTTAGGGGGCTTTTTAGTTATTTAGTTGTTGTCATTTTTCTGTTTTGTATCTTATGTTTGTTGTGTAGTAAATATTCCAGCTTTTCTTTTCATACATTTTTACTCGTTTTTTGCTGTGAAGCACATTGCGTTGCGTTCCAATGTCTGAAATGTGCTGTAAAAATAAAGCTGATTTTAATTTGAGAACTTTTTGGGTGTACGCCAGCTCGTGCTTTTTATTAGCCTACCTCCAGCGCGGACACACACTCCTCCTCACACACATCAGAGAACTATGTCTCTTCCTCTTCTCTCTCTCTTTCTCTCTTTACAGTCCCTCAATAGGTTATTTCCTAGCATGACATCCAGTTCACTTGAGTTGAAACCCAGTCAAACCAACTTAAACCCACCTCACAAAGTTCAGGTTGACTTCTATTGTATAAATCAACCATTTATATTCTCTGGGTCCTGGCCGTTTTTCACGCTCTCGTAACCCAACCTTGCTCTATATGAACTGATTCCTGAGAATAGAGTCCAGGTTAGATAATTAGCATTGCTAATGTGGTCCGGATCTGGCCAGGTCAAGGATTAGCTAGCCTGGGCTAAGCCTGGGTTACATCCGTGGGTGTGCGTCTCTCTGTGTGTGTGTGTGTGTGGTTCTCTCTCATGTTTCGTTGGCTCTAATTCATAGTGTCTGGTGCACTCAGAGCGTTGGCTAATCTCCTAATTGGCTGGGAACATCCTCAGAGGAAACCATCGATCGCAGGAGTCAACCAATTACAGTACAGCCTACAGGGCGAGAACACAATAGAACAGGGATACAGTAAGCTTCTTAACATCCAGGAAGCAGGAAGTCAATAAGGAGACCTGGGCTGTGGTTGATTCACATTGAGGGGGGGGGGGGGGGGTTGTTTTTCAGAAGTGTAGGCTAGCTATGAAAGGGTGCCCATGCTTAAACACACACAGGCGAAGCGCGTGGACACACACACACACACACACACACTCTCACACGTCTCCCACTTCAAAATGCACCCCCTTTTACTGTCAACATCCACATAAGATGCACTATTGGGTTGAAAGGGTATGCCTCTCAGATGAAAGATGTGTCTTGGGCACATGAATGCGCTGTATAGAATCAGACAGAAAGCACATCTGTTATTGTGCGTAGATGTGGTTTGCTTGTATGTATGCCACAATAGATACAGTGGGGAGAACACGTATTTGATACACTGCTGATTTTGCAGGTCTTCCTACTTACAAAGCATGTAGAGGTCTGTAATTTTTATCATAGGTACACTTCAACTGTGAGAGACGGAATCTAAAACAAAAATCCAGAAAATCACATTGTATGATTTTTAAGTAATTAATTTGCATTTTATTGCAATCACAGTTTCTCACAACAGTCTCTCACAATTGAAGGATACCTATGATAAAAATTACAGACCTCTACATGCTTTGTAAGTAGGAAGACCTGCAAAATCAGCAGTGTATCAAATACGTGTTGTCCCCACTGTATGTGTACTCCCTATTTATGATCTATTAATTTCAATGTATGGGCATAATCTATTAATTTCAATGTATGGGCATAATCTATTAATTTCAATGTATGGGCACAATCTATTAATTTCAATTTATGGGCACAATCGATTCATTTCAATGTATGGGCACAATCTATTCATTTCAATGTGTGGGCACAATCTATTCATTTCAATGTATGGGCACAGTCTATTCATTTCAATGTATGGGCACAATCTATTAATTTCAATGTATGGGCACAATCTATTAATTTCAATGTATGGGCACAATCTATTCATTTCAATGTATGGGCATAATCTATTAATTTCAATGTATGGGCATAATCTATTAATTTCAATGTATGGGCACAATCTATTAATTTCAATTTATGGGCACAATCGATTCATTTCAATGTGTGGGCACAATCTATTCATTTCAATGTATGGGCACAATCTATTCATTTCAATGTATGGGCACAATCTATTCATTTCAATGTATGGGCACAATCTATTCATTTCAATGTATGGGCACAATCTATTCATTTCAATGTATGGGCACAATCTATTCATTTCAATGCATGGGCACAATCTATTCATTTCAATGTATGGGCAGGCACTCCTAAGGCCCCGTTACTGCATGATGGAACGACGGGACCGTGAGGACACACTCTAACACACACATTCATACTATTAGTATTATTTATTTTGTATTACTGTTTGTATATTGTTGTATATGAAATGTGTGTGACTGTCCTTGTCTGTCAGTGTATCAGTGTTCTGTTACTTGTCAGGTTTTGTGTTTTTGTGGACCCCAGGAAGAGTAGCTGATGCTTTGGCAAAAGCTAATGGGCATCCGAATAAAACCCCTGAATTAACCAATCAGATAGGTAGACGTGCGAGAGCTCCATCGATGGATCAGAGAGAGGGATGTCATAGCAGCCAGTAAGGAGAACCGGCTGGCACAGGCTGGCGAATGCTGTGCTCTGCTGCTGCTGCCCTCTGTGTGCCTGGACTGGCACTGGCAGTCTGCCAGTATCTTTCCCTGCGTACTTACATGGACGCCTCGCTCTCTGACGCTAGAGGCCAAATGTGTGCGATGAGATAGAGAGGGATTGAGAGAAAGGGTGTGTGTGTGTGTGTGCGCACGTGTGCAGGAAACCAATCCAGATCCCTAGCACCTCACCTCATTCATATTGACGGCCCACGGCAGTGCGGCACTGTGTGTCACTTTGGGCTTTCTAAGGGGGTCTGTCACATTAAATGCCCTGCACTCACTAACAGGCAATGGCTCTGCCTCTCTCTGTGTGAAGATACTGGCGTTCACACAGCACACACACACACACACACTCACTCAGGGAATTCACAACCACTCATGCACACACACACATAAACACTCATAGTGCATTATCACATGTACACACACGAACACACACACTCATTGCCTCTTATATGTACACTCATAAACAACCACACACACAGCCATTAACACATCACCTCTAATCAAGTCATTCTCTCTGTCCCTCCTTTCCTCTCCATCTCTCTCGACCTCCTTCCCTCTCCATCTCTCTCTACCTTCCGTCCATCTCTCCCTCCCTCCTTCCCTTTCAATCTCTCTCTACCACCTTCCCTCTCCATCTCTCTCTACCTTCCCTCCATCTCTCCCTCTCTCCTTCCCTTTCTATCTCTCTCTACCCCCTTCCCTCTCCATCTCTCCCTCCTTCATTCGCTCTCCGTAGCTCGCTTCCTCTGTCCCTCTCCCTCCGCCTCTCCCATCGCACTTGCTCATCCACTTTCTCCCTCAAACTCAACCCACTCCCTCTCCCACTCTCTGCCTTTCCTTTCTCACACACTGATGACATTTTCCACCGTCCCACTTCCTCTCCTCGCTCACCAACTCTCCATTCACTTTCTTACATTCTCTCTCTCTCTTCCCTCCTCCTTGTCTATCAGCAGGGTAAGGAGGGTTTCCTCCAGATCCTCCACAGGTACATGGAGGTCCACGGGACGGTGTACTACGAGACCCAGCGCCCCCCCGAGGTGCCTGCCTACGTCAAGAACCACGGCCTGCTGCCCCAGCACGAGCTGCAGACGCTGCTCCGCAAGGCCAAGGTACTGGAACACACACACACTAGATGATACACAACATACACAAGAGGTAACCCACTACAGATGTAGGATCTTAATTTGGTCACCCTGTTGCAGGATAAAATTCCTTCAATGCCAGATTTCCTGTAAGTAAGGGTATTTGAGGTTTAAAAAATCTTCTAATTTCCACTTTGAAATTCAGACTTGATTTTCAGTTACGGAACATTTATCAACCCCTACAAACAATGTCCAATCATTATAATCCACATAATAATTCATATTTTCTGTTGCTGCAGGATTATTTTCCTGCTGTAGCAAACTGGCTCAAATTAAGATCCTACAACTGTTGCACCAGCACTACTACAACAGCATCAACTACAACAGTTACCTTCCAGTTCCTGATATATCTGTAATTTTCAATTTACAAGCATTAATAAAATAACTTGTGGTTATCCTAACTAGTACCATCTTCATCTCCCCCACCAGCTCTTCATCGGGTTTGGTTTCCCCTACGAAGGGCCCGCCCCTCTGGAGGCCATAGCCAATGGGTGCATATATTTGCAGCCCAAGTTCCACCCACCGCACAGCTCGCTCAATCACGAGTTCTTCAGAGGCAAGCCCACGTCTAGAGAGGTGAGCTCCCATTGGTCAACACAGTATCTAGTACCACTCTTCAACTGAAAATTAACCAATGCAATTCAGCAAACTGCCAACATTGCCGATTGTACGCCAAATGTGCCATTTATACCTCACAGAATATTGCTTTAAGCGGGAATGTTCTACTAATTCTATACTCCGCCCCTCTCAGGTGTCATCCCAGCACCCGTATGCGGAGCAGTACATCGGGCGGCCCCACGTCATGACAGTAGACTACAACAACTCCCAGGAGTTTGACTCCGCCATCAGAGAGATCATGAGTACCAAGGTACAGTTATTTCATGATGTATTTCTTGACTCATTGGTTTCTTTGGCAGTGACCAAACACACTATGTTGTACCTGGGAAGGATTGTACAACCATATTGTAACGATTCTCTTGTTGTGAAGTTGAGGCGGACCAAAACGCAGCGTGGTGGTTGTTCATTGTAATTTAATGAAGACACTATACATGAACAAACTAACGAAAACAAGAAACGTGCGAACTCAAAACAGCCTATCTGGTGAATACTACACAAAGACAGGAACAATCACCCACAAACACACAGTGAAACCCAGGCTACCTAAATATGGTTCCCAATCAGAGACAATGACGAACACCTGCCTCTGATTGAGAACCATATCAGGCCGAACATAGAACTAGACCAAAACATAGAAAAACAAACATAGACTGCCCACCCAACTCACGCCCTGACCATACTAAATAAATACAAAAACAAAGGAAATAGAGGTCAGAACGTGACAGTACCCCCCCCCAAAGGTGCGGACTCCGGCCGCAAAACCTTGACCTATAGGGGAGGGTCTGGGTGGGCGTCTGTCCGCGGTGGCGGCTCTGGCGCGGGACGCGGACCCCACTTCGCCATTGTCTCAGTCCGCCTTATTGTCCGCCTCCGTGGCTTACTCACCATGCCCACCCCTCTCAATGACCCCACTGGACAGAGGGGCTGCTTGGGACAGAGGGGCAGCTTCTCGGGACAGAGGGACAGCTGCTCGGGACAGAGGGACAGCTGCTCGGGACAGAGGGACAGCTGCTCGGGACAGAGGGACAGCTGCTCGGGACAGAGGGACAGCTGCTCGGGACAGAGGGACAGCTGCTCGGGACAGAGGGACAGCTGCTCCGGGCGGAGGGGCTCTAGCGGCCCCTGGCTGACTGGCGGCACTGGCGGCCCCTGGCTGACTGGCGGCCCCTGGCTGACTGGCGGCACTGGCGGCCCCTGGTTGACTGGCGGCGCTGGCGCTGGGCTGACTGGCGGCACTGGTGGCCCCTGGTTGACTGGCGGCACTGGCGGCCCCTGGCTGACTGGCGGCACTGGCGGCCCCTGGCTGACTGGCGGCACTGGCGGCCCCTGGCTGACGGGCGGCATTGGCGGCTCCTGGCAGACGGGCGGCGCTGGCGGCGCTGGGCAGACGGGCGGCGCTGGCGGCGCTGGGCAGACGGGCGGCGCTGGCGGCGCTGGGCAGACGGGCGGCGCTGGCGGCGCTGGGCAGACGGGCGGCGCTGGCGGCGCTGGGCAGACGGGCGGCGCTGGCGGCGCTGGGCAGACGGGCGGCGCTGGCGGCGCTGGGCAGACGGGCGGCTCCGGCAGAGGCGCCGGACAGGCGGGAGGCTCCGGCAGAGGCGCCGGACAGGCGGGAGGCTCCGGCAGAGGCGCCGGACAGGCGGGAGGGACAGGCGGGAGGCTCCGGCAGAGGCGCCGGACAGGCGGGAGGCTCCGGCAGAGGCGCCGGACAGGCGGGAGGCTCCGGCAGCGGCGCCGGACAGGCGGGAGGCTCCGGCAGCGGCGCCGGACAGGCGGGAGGCTCCGGCAGAGGCGCCAGACAGGCGGGAGGCTCCGGCAGAGGCGCCGGACAGGCGGGAGGCTCCGGCAGAGGCGCCGGACAGACGGGAGACTCCGGCAGCGCTGGAGAGGAGGAAGGCTCTGGTAGCGCCGGACAGGCGGGAGACTCCGGCAGAGGCGCCGGACAGGCGGGAGGCTCCGGCAGAGGCGCCGGACAGGCGGGAGGCTCCGGCAGAGGCGCCGGACAGGCGGGAGGCTCCGGCAGCGCTGGAGAGGAGGAAGGCTCTGGACGGATGGGCCGGAGAGACAGCCTGGTACGGGGAGCTGCCACCGGAGGGCTGGGGTGTGGAGGTGGTGACGGATAGACCGGGCCGTGCAGGCGCACTGGAGCTCTTGAGCACCGAGCCTGCCCAACCTTACCCGGTTGAATGGTCCCGGTCGCCCTACCAGTGCGGCGAGGTGGAATAGCCCGCACTGGGCTATGCAGGCGAACCGGGGACACCGTGCGCAAGGCTGGTGCCATGTAAGCCGGCCCAAGGAGACGCACTGGAGACCAGATGCGTAGAGCCGGCTTCATGGCACTTGGCTCGATGCCCACTCTAGCCCGGCCGATACGCGGAGCTGGAATGTACCGCACCGGGCTGTGCACCCGCACTGGGGACACCGTGCGCTCCACAGCATAACACGGTGCCTGCCCGGTCTCTCTAGCCCCCTGGTAACCACAGGAAGTTGGCTCAGGTCTCCTACCTGGCGTAGCCATACTCCCTGTTAGCCCCCCCCCAAGAAATTTTTGGGGCTGACTCCCGGGCTTCCATCCACGACGCCGCGCTGCCTCCTCGTACCAGCGCCTCTCCGCTTTCGCCGCCTCCCGTTCTTCCTTGGGGCGGCGATATTCTCCTGGCTGAGCCCAAGGTCCTTTACCGTCTAATTCGTCCTCCCATGTCCATACCTCCTCGCGCTGCTCCTGCTGCTGCTTTCTCCTTTGCCCATTACCACACCGCTTGGTCCTGTTGTGGTGGGTGATTCTGTAACGATTCTCTTGTTGTGAAGTTGAGGCGGACCAAAACGCAGCGTGGTGGTTGTTCATTGTAATTTAATGAAGACACTATACATGAACAAACTAACGAAAACAAGAAACGTGCGAACTCAAAACAGCCTATCTGGTGAATACTACACAAAGACAGGAACAATCACCCACAAACACACAGTGAAACCCAGGCTACCTAAATACGGTTCCCAATCAGAGACAATGACGAACACCTGCCTCTGATTGAGAACCATATCAGGCCGAACATAGAACTAGACCAAAACATAGAAAAACAAACATAGACTGCCCACCCAACTCACGCCCTGACCATACTAAATAAATACAAAAACAAAGGAAATAGAGGTCAGAACGTGACACATATAACATGTAGCAGCGCTGGTACTGAGCGGGTGACGCTGCTTTTTTTTATTTGAATGACGTTTCAGCTCGCGCCATCCAGCAAATACACCTCGGAAAGCTCCATGTGGAGACGCGCTAGCTGCAGTGTTTGGACCTAGGACAGTGGTGTATGCTACGCTAGCATTAGGAAGCAGTGTGTCCACAGCCAAGGAGTAATTAGCCTGTAAAGGTGGCTTACTGGGAACCTGCAGTCGGCGTGAGGATCCAGGGAGTGTGAGAGGTTGAGAGAAGTTGAGCAAGGGGTCAAACAGGCCGATTGAGATGCCTCTATAAAGCTGTGTTGTTCGTGTGTGTGTGTGTGTGTGTGTGTGTGTGTGTGTGTGTGTGTTCTCCCCTATCCACTCTCCTGCTTGTCAGACATGCCATAGCTCAGTGCACCGGGGCTTACTCTCTGTCTGCCCTGTCTGTCACTCCACTGAAAGATGGCTGCCCTGTCTGTCTGTCTGCCACTCTACTGAGAGATGTCTGTCTGTCTGTCACTCCAGTGATAGATGGCTGATGGGTCACTTCACCCCTCACTGGAGACTGCACACTCCCCCTGTTTGTGGGCTGGCTCTCTGTCCAGGGCGGCTCCACATGCTCAGCCGTGCAGACCAAAGCAATCTCCACTGGCTGACACCTCTTCATGTTCACATAAATCCCTTTCCCATTTCTCTTTCTATGTCTCTCTCTGTCTCTGTCTCTGTCTCTCTCTCTTTATTTCACGTTCCCTCTCTCGCTCTCTCTCTGTTCCCCCTTTCTCATTCTGTCCATCCCACTGACCTGTTGTTTTCATATTTATCCCTCTTTAATAAATGGGAGGCAGTGCGGGAGGCAGTGAGGGAGGGAGGGAGGGAGTGAGGGAGGGCGAGACTGTGCCTCTCTCTGCTTAGACCAAAGCAAATGTTGTGAGGCATATTTCTGTGCTAGTTTACATACATGATTCATAGTGTTATGTTTTGATCAGATTTGAGATGTGTAACTTTTTTCCCTACATCCTCTCTCTACATATTTGCTTTTCTTTATTTGAAATTGGAAAAGTCAGATTTCACATGCAGTTAAACATTTTGTATAAAGAAAATGATTTACTGAGCGATGTATTCGTTTACAAGTGGGATTTGGAACAGATACGTGATCAACTGTTAAAACGGGAGGGAATACCTTACTAATATGCAGTCTGTACTTTCAGGCTCCACGTATTCCTAATGGAAAAGTTGAACAGAACTATTTCTGCTTAATCAACAATGGATTTCCTTGAAATGTTACATTGCGTCGTTGTGCACAACATGTTATCAGAGACACTTGGTTCCAAAGGGACCTCCGGTGAAGTCATGCTGTATTCAGTCGAACATGCTAAAAAGAAAACACACAATCCTGGTGTTACAAGCAAAAAAAAACTTCAACCAGCTGACCCGTCGGATCCACATTGTTACAATTACGACAGGGGACAATAATCTAAGACCATCTATTTCCGTATTTAGATCAGGAAGTATATTTCCAGTTAGTTTATTGAATTTAGTTTCCTTTACAGTTTCAAGTTGGTATGTGGGTGTGTTTTGCCTCAGCTAGAGAGAAATAATGAGTATTTTGTTGAAATCACAGCAATATAGCTATTCTCTAATCAGACAAATCAAAGGTGAGCCTTTTGCTGCATATTGAATAGCTATGCAAATGAAAACAAAGCCTGAGTGCGTCCCAAACGACATCCTATTCCCTACATGCCTCCAGAAGGACACATAGGGCTCTGGTCAAAAGCAGTGCACTGTGTAGGGAATAGGCTGCCATTTGGGACACACTCACAATTACTAACACACAAGTCACCCACTGCAATTAAGCCACACCCACTTCAAAATGGCCACAGTTACATCCCAAACGGTAGCCTATTCTCTATAATAGTGCACTACTTTTAACCAAAGCCCTATGGGCCCTGGTCAAAAGCAGTGCACTATGTAGGGAATGAAGTTCCATTTGTGACGCTACCCACATTTATTTGTTGTGATTAATGGGTAGAATTGGCTACTTATTGCAATTAGGATGAACGATAGGTAAAACAATATTGAAATTAGGAAAATATGGTAATTTAGTGGTGTTGATTGCCTAGCAATGCATTCTGTGGAAATGTTCTGATCTGTGGGAATATGTGTGTGGGTGGGTGTGTGTGTCTTTGCAGGTCGAGCCATACCTACCGTATGAGTACACCTGCGAGGGAATGCTGGAGAGGGTACACGCCTACATACAGCATCAGGTAGGTTCACCGTGCACGCATACATACAGTTGAAGTCGGAAGTTTACATACACTTAGGTTGGAGTCATTAAAACTTGTTTTTCAACCACTCCACACATTTCTTGTTAATCAACAAACTATAGTTTTGGCAAGTTGGTTAAGACATCTACTTTGTGCATAACACAAGTAATTTTTCAACAATTGTTTAGACAGATTATTTCAATTATAATTCACTGTATCACAATTCCAGTAGGTCAGAAGTTTACATACACAAAGTTGACTGTGCCTTTAAACAGCTTGGAAAATTCCAGAAAATTATGTCATAGCTTTAGAAGCTTCTGATAGGCTAATTTACATAATTTGAGTCAATTGGAGGTGTACCTGTGGATGTATTTCAAGGCCTACCTTCAAACTCAGTGCCTCTTTGCTTGACATCATGGGAAAATCAAAGAAATCAGCCAAGACCTCAGAAAAAATTGTAGACCTCCACAAGTCTGGTTCATCCTTGGGAGCAATTTCCAAATGCCTGAAGGTACCACGTTCATATGTACAAACAATAGTACGCAAGTATAAACACCATGGGACGACACTGCCGTCAGACTTTTTGGAGAAATGTCCTCTGGTCTGATGAAACCAAAATATAACTGTTTGGCCATAATGACCATTGTTATGTTTGGAGGAAAAAGGGGGAGGCTTGCAAGCCGAAGAACACCATCCCAACCAAGAAGCACGGGGGTGGCAGCATCATGTAGGGGCGGCAGGTCACGTAGTCGTTAGAGCATTGGACTTGTAACCCAAAGGTTGCTAGATCGAATCCCCGAGCTGACAAGGTAAAAATCTGTCGGTCTGCCCCTGAACAAGGCAGTTAACCCACTGTTCCTAGGCCGTCATTGAAAATAAGAATTTGTTAACTGACTTCTCTAGTTCAATAAAGGTAAAACAAAAAAAATATTGTGGGGGTGCTTTGCTGCAGGAGGGACTGGTGCACTTTACAAAATAGATGGCATCATGAGAAGGAAAATGATGTGGATATATTGAAGCAACATCTCAAGACATCAGTCAGGAAGTTAAAGCTTGGTCGCAAATGGGTCTTCCAAATGGACAATGACCCCAAGCATACTTCCAAAGTTGTGGCATAATGGCTTAAGGACAACAAAGTCAAGGTATTGGAGTGGCCATCACAAAGCCCTGACCTCAATCCTATAGAAAGTGTGTGGGCAGAACTGAAAAAGCGTGTGCGAGCAAGGAGGCCTACAAACCTGACTCAGTTACACCAGCTCTGTCAGGAGGAATGGGACAACATTCACCCAACTTATTGTGGGAAGCTTGTGGAAGGCTACCTGAAAAAGTGTGTGTGAGCAAGGAGGCCTACAATTTAAAGGCAGTACTACCAAATACTAACTGTGTATGTAAACGTCTGACCCACCGGGAATGTGATGAAATAAAAGCTGAAATAAATCACTCTACTATTATTCTGACATTTCACATTCTTAAAATAAAGTGGTGATCCTAACTGACAGGGATTTTTTTTACTAAAATTAAATGTCAGGAATTGTAAAAAACTGAGTTTAAATGTATTTGGCTAAGGTATATGTAAACTTCTGACTTCAACTGTACATGCTGGTACTCAACCGTGTCTGTTTGTTCCAAAACATTCTCATAATGTCTTCCTCCCATGCTACCTTCCTACCACACACACTAACTCACCTCTCTCTGTCTGTAATCAGCCAGGAGAGGTCACTAGTCAACACGGTGTCTGACTATGGACTAAACCAAGGTTTCCCAAGCCCAGTCCTGCACCCCCAGTTTAAAGTTTTCGTTTCACCCTAGCACCACACAGCTGATAATCAAATAATCAAAGCTTGATGATGCGTTGGTTATTCTAATCAGCTGTGAAGTGCTAGGGAAAACCCAAAATGTGCCCTGGGGTGAGGGCTCTTGTGTGTTGCTGTGCAATAGCTTACTATTTATATAATATACATTTATTTTGACTTACGTCATTTAGCAGACACTGTTATCTAGAGCAACTTACAGTACTGAGTGCACACATTATCATACTTGTCCCTCGTGGGAATCAAACCCACGGCCCTGGCGTTGCAAGCATCATGCTCTACCAACTGAGCCAAACGGGACAACTTTGCTATCGCCATGCTAGTCATTAATCTAGTGTTACTATGTAATACATGTTTATTGGGTTATTGTTAGATACAGTTCCATATCCCCTTCTATCATACTCTGAAAATATCTATTTAGCCCTGTGTATTTATCTACTGTATAGTATAGTCATAACCTCTCTGTTTCTGTCCATTACGGAACCATCCCTGTGTTCGTCTTCCTCAGTGTGTTTAAATAAAGTTCCTGTGTCTGTTTACTCGGCTGCGTTATTCCCCTCTAAAGGGGGACGGCGTCAGTGGGTTACAAACCTGTAAAATACATCGAGCCGGGTTGTTCTCTTTCGCTGACTCATCTCCACACGTCTCCTTAGAAGCCACTGCTACCTCCATCTCCTGTTTGGTGGCAGGGCCGACACAGACCGAAACTGAACTGTCACTATCAGACTTCTGATATTTCTGCTCTAATCTGTTTAATGTATCTGGAAAATGCTATCGGAACTGCCATTTGAACGGCTGACTTGGTAGGCTGATATGTCAAATTGGTTCTTTTTTCATGTTTTAAAACGAGTTATCTCTCTGGTGTTGTTGGACCCAGATGAGTTTTGTCAGGGAATAGGTGAAGGATTGATGGGAGATTATTTAGAGGGATGTGCAGCATAGAGGAGGTTAGAGAAACGTCTGTTTATTTGTATTTCTGTCACACGATGCCCTGAAGTGTTAGGAAATGTAGCTTTATTCACAGCTAAAGTGTCAGCGGGCTTTGATTTCTGTTGACTATCGTGTTTGTATAGTGTGGGAGTGACAATTCGTGCATGTGGATGTGCGTAGCTAGCTTGGTGTCTGTGCGTGCATTTGCACCGTCTTCAAAAATACCACATTCTGTATAATGGAATCTCGGCACCCAGAAACAAATCGTGAAAAACAATGCGTGATAGCACAAGAGACTACCTATGTGTTGTGTTATTCAACATCCCCTTCCCCTCTCTCTCTCCTCTCCCTCCAGGACTTCTGTACCCCCGAGGCCCCTTTCCCTCCGGCCAACTCCTCCTCCTCCAAGCTGGGGATTAGTAGTCTAGGTAGCCCTGGGCCTCAATTTGTCCTGCTGCCCAACTCCAGTGCCCTAACCTGGGCCCCCGACGCCAGCGCCCCCTCTGCCTGGCCCCCTCTCAGCTCTCTGAGGCTGCTGGCGTCCCAGGAGGGCCAGTCGTGTGTTGAGGCCTGCCAGCGGGCCAACCTGGTGTGTGAGCCCGCGCTGTTCCGCTTCGTCAACAACAAGGAGGCCCTGCGCGGGTGAGTGGCACCTTGGCACACCTGTTTTCACGTTAAGCCATATTCGCGAACACACACATCTGGACATACGTTTCTAACAAACACACACACACACACACATCTGGACATACGTTTCTAACAGCCACACACACACACACATCTGGACATACGTTTCTAACAGCCACACACACACACACACACATCTGGACATACGTTTCTAACAGCCACACACACACACACACACATCTGGACATACGTTTCTAACAGCCACACACACACACACACATCTGGACATACGTTTCTAACAGCCACACACACACACACATATGCAGAATCACTACACGTCACTAACAACCACACAAACATGCACACTGCTCTCTGACATCTGTGACCGACCTACCACTCAATGGTACCAAACAGTGTTTAGTTCACTAAGGGCTGTCTGTGGGCGTAATACTCAACCAGCTACAGCAAGGACGTCAGGTTCAAAGTCTTCTCAGTGATGTCAGGTGTCTTGTCGGCCCCATCTAGAGATCTGTAGTGACAGTGGAAGACGATAAGAGTGTCATAGCAACGCCAACTCTTCCTCTTCTTTTATCTTTCCCTTTCTCCTTGTCTTTCTCTTCATCACCCATCCTGCTCGACATATTCTTCCTTTCTTTATCATCGGTTCCTTTTTACTTCATGTGTGTCTCTCTCTGTGTCTATGTCTGTCTCTCTCTGTGTCTCTCTCTGTGTCTGTCTCTGTCTGTGTCTCTCTTTTTGTCTCTCTCTGTTTCTCTCTCTGTTTCTCTCTCTCCCTTGGTTTCCCCTCCCATCTCTTCCCCCCCTTTCGTCCTCCCCCTCCCCTCTTGGACTCTCTCTTTCTCTCTGCATCACTCATCAAACACCCTCTGTGCATCACCCCATCCCCCTCCCTCCATCAAACATTCCACCACCCCTCCCCCCACCAGGTTAGAGGTGCAGTGTGAGGTGGTGGAGGCGGAGGTCAACCACGTGTTCCCGGCCTTCTCCGTCCTGCGCCGGGAGTGCAGCCTCCAGAAGGACCCCCTCCTCTACAGCTGTGCCGGCCACAGCCCCAAGTACCACCGCCTCTGCCCCTGCCGGGACTACCGCCGCGGCCAGGTTGCCCTCTGCCGAGACTGCTTATGAGGAGGGGCCAGGAGTTTTTCCAATGAACGCCTGACCCGGCAATGTGGCTAGGAAAAACTCCAGGCGCTCTAGTTATAGCCTATGAATTGTAGACTATAAACTATGGACTATAAGCTCAACCGGCCCTGGTTATAATGCTAGGAGAGGGGCTGGCTAAAACTGGGACCCCCCCCCAACTGGAAGACTTGGTTCAAAGCTTCCCACTGAGCTTGAGTGGGTTGTTGTCCCATAGTCACCCCCCCTCCTTAATTTCTTGGTTTCTAAATTGACTAATATGTTTCTGATATGAGCCTATGGATGGTTTGCCTCAAAGCTCCTCACTGGCCTAAGAGAGATGTGCTGGACTATACTGCAACAAGTATATCCGTTCACCATGTGGCCACAGGAAAACACAGTAATCCACAATAGGGAAAAGGCTATATCGCCATCTAGCTAGCTACCTAACTAATACCTAGAGGAGACCACTGACCGGAAGATCATTGATTTGCTGCTACAATATCAATAATTGGACTTTAACCCTCCAAGACCAGGGAGTTAAGAGAGCAATCGACCTGGGGAAGAAAACAGTTAACACAATGTGTGTCAAACTCCTAGAAAAAGTGACCTTTGAGTGGAATTCCACCTTTGGGTCAATAACCCTCTCACCTCCTCTCTTTGGCGTTGTGCTTTGGCAATAGATGATGGACACTCAGACTCTCTCCTTTTAAAGATTAACTCTTTCTTTTGTGCGACTAAGATAACCCTGGCTGCCAACGTAGTCAATGCAATCATCTCTGTTGCGCTAAAATGGACTAAAACAGATGAAAGATTATTTTTTAATAAAGTGAACGTTTTGAGCTCTGCTACTGCGAGAACAGAGGATTTTTAAGAACCTTTCGGTGGTTTTGTGACGGAAATAAAAACGGAAAGTTGAAAAGAGATCAAAGCGTCGAAGTCATTTTGTTGTCGGTCTTTTTGTCATGACTCATAAATATATTTTTTCCTTTCTGGATTAATGGTTTCTTTCATCTCCAGCTGCTCAGTTTCCATTTCCCTCCTGTCCTCCCCTGCCCATCCATCCATAAGAGAGCGAGGGAGATATGAGAGATGTTTGATCTTCCACTCCTCCAGAGCCAGAAGCAGGGGATGAGATTGTCGATACGATATGTTGCGTTGGAGGGGGGGGGGGGGGGGGGGGGGGAATCAGATATCTGTTCTGCTCTCTGGTTTTCCAGATGAGACATGCACTTCTGAGGCCAGCGTTCACAACACTTGTGCTTACCTTGGGAAGTGAGTGGGTGATCCAACACAGCATAACCCTTAATGTAACAGTCCAATGCTCATAGGAGAGTAGCTGGCCTCTACTATGAAACAGAGTATGCAACATACTGTGCACACTGAACATACCCAGTATACCTTACAAGTCAATGGAGTCTTGGAGTTAACTGTTTTTACGCCAAGTAGGAATCCTTTGGGAGAGAGCACTGGTTTTCCTCTGATACTGTCCGTCTATGGAGGTTGACATCTATGGTAGTGATGATAGTGGTCCGTAACAATGGATGTCTATGGTATTGGATGTACTGTCGGAGGCTCGTGTGTAGTAGGGGGTATAATCTTCATAGTGAATATTGATTGTTGTGTTCAGCACATCTATTGAAGCATTGGCTTGAAGCGTTCGTTGACAGCTCCGTTTCTGCCTCGGGTCAGTATTCCAGTGAATGAAGTAGAATGTAATGAATAATACATAATCAGAGTGAAGGCCATGCAGAATTCCCCATTGGCCTGAAGGAAAAAATGACAGCATTATTTAAATAACTCCTTGTTTTCAATTTCATACAGCCCGTAGGCCAATGAATCATTTTTATCCAGGCGTTCATCTCTTGGAGCTCGATATATACAATAATTATTAAAAACGACTTAGCTGTACTTTGGGGAAAGATAGGAGTTTGAATGAAAGCCTAATCCTACTGTTCCAAGGGGTCATAACGCCATTGCTCAACAGACAGAACTGTTATAATATCATTTTATTAGCATTACTTGTGATTACGTCATTATATAATTAGCACAGTGATTTATTCCCTAGACAATGAAAGGTTAATTAACTATTTTGTCTCAGTGTGTGTGTGTGTGTGTGTGTGTGCGCATAAACAAATGTGTGTGTGCGTAAGGACTGTGTGTGAGGTTGGATTCGTTTGGGAGGTGCACACATACACTTCTAAGCATCACGTGAGTCCCTGAAACAGGATGGGCCATAGAGATTTATCACAATCGTTGTTTATTAATCTGAGAAAATCTTTCTCTCCCTCCATCTCATAGGGTGACTTTCAAAGTTTATAGTGAGGTCATCTCTTCTAATTGGCCTGAGTTGCTGATATTTGCATAAATGTTGCTTAAGAGAGACACTGAACTGTTCTGAAACAAGGATGCCCATTCACCATGTGGTCCTGGTACTCCAGCAGGAAGTCAGAGCAGACATGGTGAAGATGATATCACACTTGAATGTTATCTTTGCTACCTAACTCTTAGCTACTGGAAATAACCCACCGGAAGATCATTCAGTCGCTGCTACTTTTACCCACCAATACCAGGGAGTTAAGAGAGAAATCGACCCGGGGGAGACAAGAAGTGACGCATCGTGTGTCAAACTCCTAGAAAACATGACCTTTGAGTGGAATGCCACCTTGGGGTCAATAACCCTCTCATCTCACCTCCTCTCTTTGGCGTTGTGCTTTGACTATGGAGGATGGACACTCAGACATTCTCCCTAGACTCTTTCCCACTTTCAAAGTTTATACGGTGGGTCTGCTTCCCAAATGGCACCCTATTCTCTATCCCTATGGGTCCTGGTCAAAAGTAGTACACTAAATTGGGAATAGGATGCCATTTTCGACTTTTCAGCAGTTGCATTTCATATTTTATCAAAAACCTTTTTCTATCAAAAAGTTATGCAGGCAAACAGCACTTCTCAAGGACGTGTGTATGTGTGTGTGTGTGTGTGTGTGTGTGTGTGTGTGCGTGTGCCCTTGAGCAAAGAAGATATGCCACAGTGTGTGAACATTAAAAGTTCTCTTGCTAAGATGCCCGGTGGCAACTTTAAATACTCCATTTGCAGCTCATCAGAGATTTCAGATTGTAGTCCATTTTCAACAAAGGCAATACCATCCACATAATGCAGACAGCCAGCACCAATGTCATGCCTACAAGCTAGTAAAGGAAAAAGATTGAGTGGCACACACCATAGAATACTCCAGGCCTCAAATATGAGAGTTGGCTAGTTTGCAGACGACACCACAGTGGTAGGCTTGATTACCAACAACGACGAGACGGCCTACAGGGAGGAGGTGAGGGCCCTCGGAGTGTGGTGTCAGGAAAATAACCTCACATTCAACGTCAACAAAACATAGGAGATGATCGTGGATTTCAGGAAACAGCAGTGGGAGCACCCCCCTATCCACATCGAAGGGACGGTAGTGGAGAAGGTGGAAAGTTAAGTTCCTTGGCGTACACATCACGGACAAACTGAAATGGTCCAACCACACAGACAGCGTGGTGAAGAAGGCGCAACAGCGGCTCTTCAACCTCAGGAGGCTGAAGAAATTTGGCTTGTCACCGAAAACACTCACAAACTTTTACAGATGCACAATCGAGAGCATCCTGTCGGGCTGTATCACCGCCTGGTACGGCAACTGCTCCGCCCACAACCGTAAGGCTCTCCAGAGGGTGGTGAGGTCTGCACAACTACCTGCCCTCAAGGACGCCTACACCACCCGATGTCACAGGAAGGCCAAAAAGATCATCAAGGACAACAACCACCCGAGCCACTGCCTGTTCACCCCGCTATCATCCAGAAGGCGAGGTCTGTACAGGTGCATTAAAGCAGGGACTGAGAGACTGAAAAACTGCTTCAATCTCAAGGCCATCAGACTGTTAAACAGCCATCACTAACATTGAGTGGCTGCTGCCAATATACTGACTCAAATCTCTAGCCACTTAATAATTAAGAATTGGATGTAATAAATGTATCACTAGTCACTTTAAACAATGCCACTTTATATATTGTTTAAATACCCCACATTACTCATCTCCTATGTATATACTGTACTCTACACAATCTACATCTTACCTATCTTACCTATGCCATCTTACCTATGCCGTTCGGCCATCGCTCATCCATATATTTATATGTACATATTCTTATTAATTCCTTTACACTTGTAGTTGTTGGAAAATTAGTGTATCACTAGTCACTTTAAGCAATGCCACTTTATATAAAGTTTACATACCCTGCATTACTCATCTCATACTGTATGTATATACTGTATTCTATACCATCTACTGCATCTTTGCCTATGCCGTTCGGTCATCGCTCATCCATATATTTCTATGTACATATTCTTATTAATTCCTTTTACACGTGTGTGTATAAGGTAGTAGTTGTGAAAGGGTTATATTACTTGTTAGATATTATTGCACAGTCGGAACTAGAAGCACAAGCATTTCGCTACACTCGCATTAACATTTGCTAACCATGTGTATGTATGACCAATAAAATTTGATTTGATTTGAAATATGAGAGTTGGCTAGCTTGAACGTGATGGAGAGAAACGTTCTAGGGTGACTTCCTCAATGGGGAGTGATACATCTCTAGCAGTGGCGGTCAGTGCCGTTTAAGATGAGGGAGGACCATTTTTTTTCATGAGCATGGCCTT
The DNA here is from genome assembly GCF_057628025.1 of Oncorhynchus mykiss. Taxonomy (NCBI): domain Eukaryota; kingdom Metazoa; phylum Chordata; class Actinopteri; order Salmoniformes; family Salmonidae; genus Oncorhynchus; species Oncorhynchus mykiss. Next base: position 10,951,949 of record NC_143038.1, on the reverse strand, counting down.
ATTTCCATTGCGGCATATTGGATGACTGTCATTCATATTCCATTCACCCAGTTCAATGTAACAGTGATATGTTTAGGCTACTACATGACACTCAAATTGTCCCTATACCCATCAAGATGTTGATACAACCTAGCCTGAACCTAGCCTGAATGAAAGTTTACAACGTAGGTGCACACAGGTTGAGAGACACATTTGAGGTGACATTCAATACTGCCTTGCGCACTCTTGCCTGCATTTAGCTGATCTAGGGTGTATTCATTAGTCCAACAGTTGCAAACAAGAGTTTCTATTGGACAAATTCAGGTATGTTTATCCCCGTTTTGTTCCGTTTGCTTCTGTTTAAGAAATGTTTTTCAACAGAATCAGCAGAATGAATACACACCTGATCACACGTAAACACAGTTCACTTTAATAGCAGCCGTGTTGTATTCCTTCTCGCATCTACGTGCTCTCCTCGTCTCACCTCTTCCCTTTGCTTGTGGATTTCAATGCACAACACATCAGCTGTATGTGACCAGGCGGAAAAACCTTTCCAAGCCAAATCGCTACACACAGCCTACATCGTTGTCACCATATTAGCCAAAGTAACATCATAGCCAGCCTAGCTAATATAACTAACACACTTCTCCTTCATTTTGGAAGAAATTAATTTGTTCAATGCTGTTCAACTAATTGTCATTCTCCCTCTTTGAGTCAACTACTCATCACATGTTATGCACTGCAGTGCTAGCTAGCTGTAGCTTATGCTTTCAGTTATAGATTCATTCTCTGATCCTTAGATTGGGTGGACAACATGTCAGTTCATGCTGCAAGAGCTCTGATAGGTTGGAGGACATCCTCCAAAAGTTGTCATAATTACTGTGTAAGTCTATGGAAGGGGGTGAGAACCATGAGCCTCCTAGGTTTTTGTATTGAAGTCAATGTACCCAGAAGAGGACGGAATATAGCTGTCCTCCGGCTACACCATCGTGCTACCCTACATACAGAGTGCTGTTGAGGCTACTGTAGACCTTCTTTGCAAAATAGTGTTTTAATCAATTATTTGTTGATGTGGTTATAATTAGTATAGTTTTATCTAAAAAGGATAACTTTTTAAATGTTTTAACTACATTTTTATGAAATTCACTGAGGAGGATGGTCCTCCCCTTCCTCCTCTAAGGATTCTCCACTGATCTCTAGATGGAGATATTCAACACATCAAAGCTGTAGATGGTGAGATAATTCTTATCTATGGAAGCAGGGCTATGGTCAGTTACAGCAATGCCTTAGCATTCACAATGGATTATATGCTGTTCATCATATCTTCTGGCGACTTTGCCAAGGAACGTTACAGTAGCTTTATCCACAATGGATGGTGTGTGTTCATTTCAGAAGTGACTAGAATAGAATATGAGGAGAAAGAACTAAACCAGACTGAAAAACTCAACTTACAGGCTCACCTAAGCTTGATCACCAATAATCTAGTGAGATAGGGAACCTGAATAACGTTAATAACCTTTGGCTGATGTTGCCTCAATGTTGGATTTCCAACCTCATCCTTTCCAACATTCTCTGATATCGGGCCAACATTTCTGTTTCTCTTCTGCAATATTGTGTTATTAACTATGGAGTCCCCAAACTAAAGACTATTGACTGACGTCACCAGCTGTAGAGTAGAGTATATCTATAGACACCAGTAGTAGAGTATATATAAAGACAACAGCAGTAGAGTATATCTATAGACACCAGCAGTAGAGTATATCGGCAGGGGCGGCAGGGTAGCCTAGTGGTTAGAGCGTTGGACTAGTAACCGGAAGGTTGCAAGTTCAAACCCCCGAGCTGACAAGGTACAAATCTGTAGTTCTGCCCCTGAACAGGCAGTTAACCCACTAGGCCATCATTGTAAATAAAGTTAGTTGTTCTTAGTTAAATAAAGGGAAAGTAAATAAATGGACACCAGCAGTAGAGTATATCTATAGACACCAATAGTAGAGTATATCTATAGACACCAGCAGTAGAGTATATCTATAGACACCAGCAGTAGAGTATATCTATAGACACCAATAGTAGAGTAAATAAAGGTAAAATAAAGTAAATAAATGGACACCAGCAGTAGAGGATATCTATAGACACCAATAGTAGAGTATATCTATAGACACCAGCAGTAGAGTATATCTATAGACACCAATAGTAGAGTATATCTATAGACACCAGCAGTAGAGTATATCTATAGACACCAGCAGTATAGTATATCTATAGACACCAGTAGGAGAGTGTATATATAAAGACACCAGTAGGAGAGTATATATAAAGATACCAGTAGGAGAGTATATATAAAGACACCAGTAGGAGAGTATATCTATAGACACCAGCAGTAAAGTATATCTATAGACACCAGTAGTAGAGTATATCTATAGACACCAGCAGTAAAGTATATATATAGACTCCAATAGGATAGTGTATCTATAGACTCCAATAGGATAGTATATCTATAGACACCAGTAGGAGAGTACAGTGACTTCGGAAAGTATTCAAATCCCTTGCCTTTTTCCCAAAAAATGTACATTACAGCCGTTTTCTAAAATGGATAAAATGTTTTTTCTCCATCAATCTACATACAATATCCCATAATGACAAAGCAAAAAAACGTTTTTTTGAAATGTTTGCAAATGTATATAAAACAAACTGAAATATCACATTTACATAAGTATTCAGACCCTTTACTCAGTACTTTGTTGAAGCACCTTTTGCTCCAATTACAGCCCTGATTCTTACTGGGTAAGACGCTACAAGCTTGGCACACCTGTATTTGGGTAGTTTCTCTCATTCTTCTCTGCAGAACCTCTCAAGCTCTGTCACATTGAATGGGGAGCGTCGCTGCACAGCTTTTTTCAGGTCTCTCCAGAGATGTTCGATCAGGTTCAAGTCTGGGCTCTGGCTGTGCCACTTAAGGACATGTTGTTCCGAAGCCACTCCTGCGTTGTCTTGGCTGTGTGCTTAAGGTTGTTGTCCTGTTGGAAGGTTGAACTTTCGCCCCAGTCTGAGTACCTGCCCACTCTGGAGGAGGTTTTCATCAAGAATCTCTCTGTACTTTGCTCCGTTCATCTTTCCCTCAATCCTGACTAGTCTCCCAGTTCCTGCTGCTGAAAAACATCCCCACAGCATGATGCTGCCATCACCATACTTCACCGTAGGGATGGTGCCAGGTTTCTTCCAGATGTGACGCTTGGCATTCAGGCCAAAAAGTTCAATCTTGGTTTCATCAGGCCTGATTGGTTGAGTGCTGCCGAGATGGTTGTCCTTCTGGAAGGTTCTCCCATCTCCACAGAGGAACTCTAGAGCTCTGTCAGTGACCGTCGTGTTCTTGGTCACCTCCCTGACCAAGGCCCTTCTCCCCCGATTGCTCAGTTTGGCAGAGCAGGGCCAGCTTTAGGAAGAGTCTTGATGGTTCCAAACTTTTTCCATTTAAGAATGATGGAGGCCACTGTGTTCTTGGGAACCTTCAATGATGCAGACATTGGTACCCTTCCCCAGATCTGTGCCTCTACACAATCCTGTCTCGGAGCTCTAAGGACAATTCCTTCGACCTCAAGGCTTGGTTTTTGCTCTGACATGCACTGTCAACTGTGGGACCTTATGTAGACAGCTGTGTGCCTTTCCAGATTTAATTTACCACAGGTGGACTGCAATCAAGTTGTAGAAACATCTCAAGGATGATCAATGGAAACCGGATGCACCTGAGCTCAATTCCGAGTCTCATAGCAAAGGGTCTGAAAACGGATGTATATAAGGTATTTCTGTATTATTTCTGAAATACATTTGCAAACATCTCTAAAAACCTGTTTTAGCTTTGTTATGATGGAGTATTGTGTGTAGATTGATGAGGAGAAAAAAGTAAATTTCATCCTTTTTAGAATAAGACTGTAATATAACAAAAATGTAGAAAAAGTCAAGTTTGAGTGAGACCCGGTGCTGCCCTCCCATCCTTAAAATGAAATCAATATCGTGATTAAATGTTGCAGGCTTGCTTTGCTGCAAATACCTCTCCGTAGCCTTAGATACATGTATGAAATTAAAATAACTGCCACCAGGTTCATCGTACTGTGTGACTCGGCCCTTATTAAACATTCATTGAATTTGTAGTGTTTTTTTTCCCCCCAGACAGCGCTGCGCTTCAGTACCACATTTCTCATTTCTAATATCCGCTGCGCTTGTTTGTTTACTTTTGCCGGTGCAGTTGTAGGGGTTTTAATTAGGCTTAAGCATGGTGCACATTGGACATTGTGTGTGTGCGTGTGTGTGTGCCTCACAGTGTGTCAGTCTGCCAGCGTTTGGAGGGACTAGGGGCCTGTGGATTTCTGGAATGAGATGTTCACATCTGTCAGCTTCTCAGCCTGTCCATTGGCAGGCAGAGGTTTGTGGGTGTGGGTTGCCAGAAGTCCCCACAAGAAGAGCAAACAAATATTTGACCAACCGAGGACATTTTGTGTGTCCCCACAAGGTCAAATTCTATTTCTAGGGGGTTTAGGTTAGAATTAGGGTTAGGAGCTAGGGTTAGCTTTAGGGTTAGGAGCTAAGGTTAAGGTTAGGTTTTTGGGTTACAGATAGGGATAACGTTAGGGTTAGGGAAAATAGGATTTTGAATGGGACTGAATTGTGTGGCCCCACAAGGTTGGTTGTACAAGACTGTTTGTGTGTTCATGCAGTCGTGTGTGTGTGCGTTAAAGAGATGGTTTCCTAATGAGGTTGTGATCGCTGTAATTCACTCTGCTGTATGACATGTGAATAAACCCACAGCCAAACATATACCTGATTCTGTTTACACAATAACGAGAGGACTCGGCACATGGGAATAGATAGATGTATATGGGTGATTATAAACTGGGTGGATTGAGCCCTGAATGCTGATTGGCTGACAGCCGTGGTATATCAGACCACGGGTATGACAAAACATTTATTTTTGACTGCTCTAATGACATTGGTAACCAGTTCATAATAGCAATAAGGCACCTTGGGGGTTTGTGATATATGGCCAATATACCACGGCTAAGGGCTGTGTCCAGGCGCTCTGCGTTACTTCGCGCATAAGAACAGCCCTTAGCCGTGGTATATTGGCCATATACCACACCTCCTCGGGCCTTATTGCTTAATTAACTAACCGGGCAAATGAAGGAAAAGTCAGAGGACATTTTCTGGAGGAAACTACCTTGCATTCTGCCTGCCAGTCATTTGACCTTTTCCCACTCAAATGTGCACTCTGTCACATACACACATCTGTACAGTTCCAAGTCTTTCTCCAGACCCTCTTGTTCTATCTCTTCATGTCCTAAGCTTATTTCCCAGGAGTCTAATTTTCACCCCTCCTACCCGCCGTTGTTTACCCACAGTGTTGTTACCTGTTGTTAGTTTTTGAATCGATTTGTGGATTTAATTACTTGCTTGAAGTTTTAACTTGCCATGTATTCCCTTACCCTTGTTCACTGCTCTACTTGATGGACTACATCCGATACCCTGGAACAGGACACATTTCCTTCGCTATATTGGCTGTGTCCCAAATGGCACCCTATTCCCTATGTAGTGAAAAGTAGTGTAATGTTTCCTCACATTGCCTGCCAATGTTTTTTTGAAGTGTTGGAGACTGGATAGAAACAACGCCACTGGTCATATGATCTCTTCCTTATGGGTTGCTACCTCTCTTTGTCTGTTTCTCACTCTCTCTTTCTGGTTCTCTCTGGTTCTCTTTTCCTTTCCCTTTCTCTCTCATCTCGTTGAGTTTGCCGTTTCTAACAAGACAACAGATTCTTCTTTTCTTAGTCAATGTACTGTGTGCCTCAGCTGGTAGAACGCGGCGCTTGCAACGCCTGGGTTGTGGGTTTGTTTTCACATGGGGGGCCACTGTGACAAAGTACAAAAATCCATGCCGTCACTGTGGATAAGTGTCTGCTAAATGAACAAAACCTTTTGGATCCTTTACAGAGCTCTGTCAGAATGCCTGCGGTCCTAACATGATGTTGTTATATTACAAAAGTCCTGTATGTTCTTTAGTTATTTGACAGTGTTTTCCCAGCCAGAGGAAAGACGCCTAACGCCAAGACGAACGTACTGCGTGTATTGTAATCTTCGAATAAATGGTTAAACGTGGCGTTTCCTGTCTGAACCTCTGTTAGGATATGGAGAATATCATGCAACTGAGCAACGAGGAAGAGAAGAGGAGGAAGGTGAGATGAAGAGGGAGAGAATAGGTGGTGGGGAGGGGGGCGGGGGACGGAGAGGAGGAGAAGGGGGCTTTGAATAAAGAGAGGGGGGTGAAGAGAAGGAATGGATGAAAGAAAGGAGGTGGAGAGGAGAACAGCAGCTTTTAAAAACACTGGGAGAGAGGAGGGGGTAGAAGAAGAGGAGGAGGAAATAGGAGGACAGTGGTGTTAATAATGGTAGGAAGAGAATAGGAAGGGTTGAAGGAAGGGAGTTGTGGCCACAAGGCGCAGCATCATCCAGAGTGTCGCTGTTATGCGAGAGGCTTTTTTGCACATTCAAATATTTACAGAGGAGGAAATTAATGACAGATGCATAGGTATGCTAGCTAAAATACCGGTTCTCCTTCCCTCAGCTTTCTCTCCCTTTCTCTCTCTTTTACTCTCTCTTCTCTCTCTCTCTCTCCGTCAGTCTTTCCCTCCCTCTCTTCTCAGTAATAAGTAAGGAGGCAGGTGGTGGGGCTCCACTCAGCAGGTAACAAAGAGCTCTGTCAAGGTCTGAATTTCAAGGTCTGAAAGAGAGAGCGAGAGAATGTTTGTGTGTTGTGTGTGTGGTGTTGTGTGTGTGTGTGTGTGTGTGTGCGCGCACGCATACTCTCCCTTTTTCATCTCCCCCTCCTTTCACTCTCTTCCTCCCTCCCTCTCTCTAGCATTCCTCTCTCCCTTCCCTGTCCCATCACTTCAAAGCTGGCTTTGGGGAGACAGGATTAAAATAAGATATGGGCCCCCTCTGAGCGCTGGCGTGTTAATCAGAGAGAGAGAGAGGGAGAGAGCGAGAGAGAACGAGAGAGAGCAAGAGGCTGCTTTGTCATAATAGCCTGCAGAGCTCTGCAGTAATACGGCCCAATGAGACAGCAGGCAGTGTGTGATCGGCCCTCACACACACACACACACACACACACACACACACACACACACACACACACACACACAAACAGGTAAGCCACTGCATGACAATGTTATTAAAAATCACTTCAGAGCGACTCCTGCTGAAAAGTAACTGTGTGATTGATGAAATTTAGCAATAATACTCACGGTAGGGGAGTTGTGCAGATGCTCCATGCATGTTAATAGGAGCCTTCTGAGGATGGGTAAACTTGAAAACAAAGAGATTAAGCAATGAAGAAGACGGGTCAAAACAGTCACTTCCAGGTAGGGGGTTTCATACGGAAGCTCCTTATTGCCTCCTGCTTTAACGTATGTTTAGAAAGGGATTTCAAGGTGGGAGAGTTTACTTTGAGAGAGGGGGGGGGGGGGCACGAGAAAGAGCAGAGTGAGGGAGAGAGTGAAGGAGAGAGAGAAAGTAGAAGAGCTTGCTTTGAGAGAGAAAGTGGAGAGAGAGAGAGAAGAGGAAGGGGATCAACAGGGTAGAAGATATGGAGAGTAAGAGGGAGATAAATGGTAAGATGGTGGTTGTGAGGACCTATGTCTCCGCTCACTCTGCCCAGCGAGGGCTCTCGTCAGATGGGGCTCGAGTGAAGAAGACGCCCCTTTGATGGTGATGGATGTGGAACCGTCTCCTCTATACCTCCAGCTCTATGCCTGATGTCTGTATCAACTTTGAACTCGTCTTCTCTTTCGCTTCAAAAAGAAAGGACTTAAAGCGCTGAAAATGGAGAAAAGAGATGATAGGTACAGACGGAAGGAGGGAAAAAGAGAGAACAGGAGCTATTATCGGAGGCAGGATGCAGAACTAATGAACGTCCCTGTGACTTTGGGCCAGACACCTGCGAGTTGAGGTGCTGGGAACTGACAGGGGTAATGGCCCACTGCAGCATAGCACCATTAAGACCTTAGAGTCCTTAGAGTGCTGCAGGACGTTTGTGTGTGTTCTTCCTTACCTACAACTTTTAGAATAGTGATACATCCAACAATTGTGCAAGTTTTCCCACTTAAAAATTTGAGAGAGGCCTGTAATTTTCATCATAGGTACACTTCAACTACGACAGACAAAATTAGAAAAAAAATCTAGAAAATCACATTGTAGGATTTTTAATGAATTTATTTGCAAATGATGGTGGAAAATAAGTATTTGGTCAATAACAAAAGTTTATCTCAATACTTTGTTATATACCCTTTGTTGGCAATGACAAAGGTCAAACGTTTTCTATAAGTCTTCACAAGGTTTTCACACACTGTTGCTGGTATTTTGGCCCATTCCTCCATGCAGATCTCCTCTAAAGCAGTGATGTTTTGGGGCTGTTGCTGGGCAACACGGACTTTCAACTCCCTCCAAAGATTTTCTATGGGGTTGAGATCTGGAGACTGGCTAGGCCACTCCAGGACCTTGGAATGCTTCTTACGAAGCCACTCCTTCGTTGCCCGGGCAGTGTGTTTGGGGCTATTGTCATGCTGTAAGACCCAGTCACGTTTCATCTTCAATGCCCTTGCTGATGGAAGGAGGTTTTCACTCAAAATCTCACGATACATGGCCCCATTCATTCTTTCCTTTACACTGATCAGTCGTCCTGGTCCCTTTGCAGAAAAACAGCCCCAAAGCATGATGTTTCCACCCCCATGCTTCACAGTAGGTATGGTGTTCTTTGGATGCAACTCAGCATTCTTTGTCCTCCAAACACGACGAGTTGAGTTTTTACCAAAAAGTTATATTTTGGTTTCATCTGACCATATGACATTCTCCCAATCTTCTTCTGGATCATCCAAATGCTCTCTAGCAAACTTCAGACGGGCCTGGACATGTACTGGCTTAAGCAGGGGGACACGTCTGGCACTGCAGGATTTGAGTCCCTAGCGGCGTAGTGTGTTACTGATGGTAGGCTTTGTTACTTTGGTCCCAGCTCTCTGCAGGTCATTCACTAGGTCCCCCCGTGTGGTTCTGTGATTTTTGCTCACCATTCTTGTGATCATTTTGACCCCATGGGGTGAGATCTTGCGTGGAGTCACAGATCGAGGGAAATTATCAGTGGTCTTGTATGTCTTCCATTTCCTAATAATTGTCATAGTTGAAGTGTACCTATGATGAAAATTACTATCATCTTTTTAAGTGGGAGAACTTGCACAATTGTTGGCTGACTAAATACTTTTTTGCCCCACTGTATATCTCCCCCAAATCAACGTTTGTTATGTTTTTATACCTCACAAGGGGTGGGAAGTTGGGCTGAGGTTCTTTTTCACTACACCGTGTGCAGTAGAGATTCAGATATATGCATTACCAGAAATGTACAGACCTCAGGCGCAATTGAGCCTTCAGCACTCATTGCCTCAACTACACAGTTCAACCACATACCCATGCATTATCTCTCACACACCCATAGCTGAACTCCCAGAACAACAGACACACATCTTTTGAAGGATATACCTCCCTCTCTCCAACACAAATAATGTAGTTCCACAGAAATATTACATTACACCTGACGTTTTGTGGGTGGGGAGGAGCTATCATACTGTATGATAAGTAGGCCTACAGTTAAAGTCAGAAGTTTACATGCACTTAGGTTAGGAGTCATTAAAACTCGTTTTTCAACCACTCCACAAATGTCTTGTTAACCAAACCATAGTTTGGCAAGTCAGTTAGGACATCTACTTTGTGCATGACACAAGTCATTTTCCAACAATTGTTTACAGACAGATTATTTCACTTATAATTCACTGTATCACAATTCCAGTGGGTCAGAAGTTTGCATACACTAAGTTGATTGTGCCTTGAAACAGCTTGGAAAATTCCTGAAAATTATATCATGGCTTCTTATAGGCATTTCTTTACATCATTTGAGTCAGTGTACCTGTGGATGTATTTCAAGGCCTACCTACATTTTAGACCTCCACAAGTCTGGTTCATCCTTCTGAGCAATTTCCAAATGCCTGAAGGTACCACCTTCCTCTGTACAAACAATAGAACACAAGTATAAACATCATGGGACCACGCAGCCATCATACCGCTCAGGAAGGAGACGTGTTCTGTCTCCTAGAGATGATTTTACTTTGGTGCGAAAAGTGAAAATCAATCCCAGAACAACAGCAAAGGACCTTGTGAAGATGCTGGAGGAAACGGGTACAAAAGTATCTATATCCACAGTAAAACGAGTCCTATATTGGCATAACCTGAAAGGCCGCTCAGGAAGGAAGAAGCCACTGCTCCAAAACCGCCATCAAAAAGCTAGACTGTGGTTTGCAACTGCACATGGGGACAAAGATCATACGTTTTGGAAAAATGTCCTCTGGTCTGATGAAACACAAATAGAACTGTTTGGCCATAATGACCATCGTTATGTTTGGAGGAAAAAGGAGGAGGCTTGCAAGCTGAAGAACACCATCCCAACCGTGAGGCATGGGGTGGCAGCATCATGTTGTGGGGGTGCTTTGCTGCAGGAGGGACTGGTGTACTTCGCAAAATAGATGGCATCATGAGGGAGGAAAATTATTTGGGTATATTGAAGCAACATCTCAAGACATCAGTCAGGAAGTTAAAGCTTGGTCGTAGATCGGTCTTCTAAATGGACAATGACCATTTGGCAACAAAGTCAAGGTATTGGAGTGGCCATCACAAAGCCCTGACCTCAATCCCATACAAGATTTGCGGGCAGAACTGAAAAAGCGTGTGCGAGCAAGGAGGCCTGTAAACCTGACTCAGTTACACCAGCTCTGTTAGGAGGAATGGGCCCAAATTCACCCAACCTATTGTGGGAAGCTTGTGGAAGGCTACCAGAAACGTTTGATTCAAGATAAACAATTTAAAGGCAATGCTACCAAATTCTAACTGAGTTTATGTAAACTTCTGACCCACTGGGAATTTGATGAAAGAAAGAAAAGTTGAAATAAATCATTCTCTCTATTATTATTCTGACATTTTACATTCTTAAAATAAAGTGGTGATCCTAACTGACCTAAGACAGGGAATTTTTAGTAGGATTAAATGTCAGGAATTGTGAAAAACTGAGTTTAAATGTATTTGGCTAAGGTGTATGTACACTTCCGACTTCAACTGTATGTGTGTGATGGTGGGCTGAAACTGTATGTATAGCCTATCTACCACGGTAAATATGCTCACAAGGGAGAATATGGGTGGATATTGATTGTATTCCAAATGCTAATACCTACAACTCTCTGCAAGTCAACATTTTTCATCATGAGCCTTGTCCTTGAGGCAAAACTGAGCGGTTTCCCCCTTAGATAGAACAGCTGTAAAGTAAAAATGTGGGAATGTTGGTCTTAATTTAAGGTTAGGGTTAGCAGTGTGGTTAAAGTTAGGGTTAAGGTTAGGGCTTGGTTGAAAATGATATTCTATGACTTTGTGCCTGTGTAGAGCTGCCTCCAGAACAAGATTCATGATGAAATACACTGACCTGCAAACTCTCTGCTCACTCACTTCCACATATTCAATACACCAGTCAGCTGTATCTTACAGAAACTGCACACAGTTGAGTGAACTATCAAAACTTCATCTTGAAGGGATAGTTAACTTAAAGTATGATTGTTGATATCCTTATTTTGAGTGAACTGTCCCTTTTTTAAGGAAGTGTTTCAAGCTCAGGAATAGACAGGGCTGAAAACATTACTAGTAGTCAAATATCCACCTCCTGAGTCCTTCTTTCCTCAAGAAGAGCTGTTTGAAAAGACTGCCTGAAATATCAGCCTGTTTTGGTGGGATGGAGTTTTGGCCTGTGTGGTGAGATTACCCGGCGGCAAGTTAGTTAATAGACCCGACGGCAAGTTAGTTAATAGACCGATAAGAAAGAGAGTTCCAAACCTCTCTGCCAATACTAGCTTGTTTTCCCCACTCAGATCACTCCCAGACAGTCATTACAAAATTCTTGCTTGAGAAATTGCTGTTTGCTAAGAGGCCATTTTTGTTTATTTTTGACAATTTTCATTGAAAACAATCACACTAAGGTGCTTAATTGTTACCCAGAAATGTATTGATCCTGAGATTTTTTTAAATGGCTGCATTGGACCTAAGGGTCTCATGAGACCCTCACGTTACACGATATAGTGCCTGATCTGCTTACAGATAAGAGACGGAGAGAAATACTGGGATCAGCTGAAGAGGCTCCACACACACCGGAATAACACACACACACACTCATGTGCAACCACACACATATACACACACACACACACATAGGCAAACGCACACTCAAAGCTAGCTCTCTCACACACACCACTCCACCCTAACAACAAACACTCAAACACAACACCGGTTGTCCATAGAGAGACAGGAGTCTTTGAAGGTACAAAGATGAGATAGGGAGGAGGCAGCAGTAGCATGACAGTCAGGCTCTTAATTAAGTTAGCAGTGTGTCAACTGTAGAACACCGTTGCGGTCGGTGCAGTTCAAGATGAGGGAGGACGCAAATTACTTTCATGAGCATGGCCTTATTTCTATTACAGCACATTGGATGACTGTCATTTATATTCCATTCACCCAGATCAACGTCACATCAATAGGTTTAGGCTACTACATGATACTCCAATTTCCCCTATACCCATCATGATGTTTGCTACAACCTAGCCTGTGAATGAAAGTTTATGACGTAGATGCACAGGTTAAGTTTAGTTATCAAGGTGACAGACAGTGACACATCCAATACCACCTTGCTCAATCTTGCCTGCATTCAGCTGATCTAGAGTGTAATCATTAGTCCAACAGTTGCAAACAAGAGTTTCTATTAGACAAATTCAAGTATGTTTATTTTTTGTGAACAAATATGACATGCACTTTCCAAACTGTGAAAGGCAGCAATACGCAACATAGGGTCTTGTCTGCGGGAAGCCACACAAAGAAGTCTCTAATTGACATTAATGAGACACCTGGGTGGAAAAACATTACTCAACTGCAAGGACTGTGCAAGGTTTGGCTCTCATTAATCAAACTAAGGGCCAAACCAGTGAATTCTTAAGCAAGTAGTCAATGTAAAAGCTACTTTTCTCTTTCCCGTATACCTTGGATATAGCACCAATTGCACTTTGTTTTGCACAAATGAGCAGGAGTGAAACCAGGTCGACTTTTAGTAGCTCCAGATCTGCGTCAGTGGTTGTTGGGAGAATTCAAGGCCTCTGGGTGACAAGACCGAAGGAAAGTCCCGACTCGGTGACACCGATGGTTTCCCAAGAACTGATGACTTCTACGGTTGTGGATGAAGTGACTTGATGTAGCAGGTTAGGGTAATTAGGTCAAAGTTAGGAAAGGCTTAGCTAAAATGCTACAGTTGTCCGCCAAGTAGATGGAGCTGTACTCCATCTTGCCACAACCATAGACTCAATCAGTTCAGAGAAACCATCGGTGTCATAACACCCGGGAAGCTGTTCTAAAACAGTACTCACTACCTACCTCCTGTTGGGAGGCTTTCCATTAGCAAACACATCCAGTTAGGTTTGAAATGCAAGGTGCCCTTTTCCCTGAACCTTGTTTTACTTCACTATGGCTTGTAAAGTCACTGGTACTTGCTTGCTTTCGTATATCAAGACCAGCATACGAATGAAGCAATGTACTGAGCATGCATTCTACTGTGTTTGCTCTAGATTATTACCCAACCCAGCATTTTGAGTTTACTCTGCTAGAAATTCATAGTCTACTGTTGTGGCACAAATCCAAAGAGAAATGTATTTCTCAAAGGTTACCAACATAGGAGGTTGGGGGCACCTTAATTGGGGAGGACGGGCTGGTGGATGGAGCGGAATAAGTGGAATGGTATCAAAACCACGTGAATCAAATCCATTCCATTCGTTCTAGCCATTATGAGCCGTTCTCCCCTCAGCAGCCTCCACTGGTTACCAACATGCCTTATGCTAATTGGTGTATGTAGTTGTATGTGTTTAGCTGAGCCTGGGGATGTGTGTTTGTGTTTTCTGTGTTTTTGTCTCGTTATCAGAAAGAGACAGCTGGTTCCGCAGGCTCTGTGTTTGTGCTGTGTGAACGAGCTTTCTGTAATGTAAACATAAAATGTTTACGATGTGACCATGGCACCCAACACACAGATGGTGGAAAAATAGGGCGCTGCGCAACGATCAAACCAAATCCTACTTTTTCACGCACGATGTTGCTTTGTTAACTATAGTTCGCTTTCACTTTTCAGCCTTAAGCATATTTAATTGTTTGTATTTGATTTGTCATTCAAAGTGTGTGTGTGTGTGTGTGTGTTCATTTGAGCAGTCGTGGGTGCGTATCTGAACAATTCATGCATTGCTTTTGGCATCAGCTATATTCCAGGTGAATGCCTGAAGGTAGCTGAGAGGTGTCATTTGAAAAACAAATAACATTTGGAGCCTTGCGCTCCAGCGCTCCTTCGCTGGCAGAACAATTGAAACTCAGGCAGGTGGAATTAGATTTCTGTCAAGTTATCCTCACATTCAGCACAGATCGCTCAAGCATTCTGTGGCCATGGATGTGGAATTACAGACGCTGTGGAGTTTCTCTCTTGAGCAGGTTCCTTCTTTCCTTAAAGCAGTTTCTTATGAAGGGTGCCTTATAGTGCCTTATAAAACACATTCATAGCACCTTTACAGATGAAAACGTAGAGCATTATGAAACTGTATGATTATGCAATAAGGCTTAGTTATGACATGATTACATCCCACCTTGCTGTTATTGTGAAGTGGAAATGTCTAGGAGCAACAACGGCTCAGCCGCGAAGTGGTAGGCCACACAAGAACGGGACCGCCAAGTGTTGAAGCGCAAAGCGCGTAAAAAATAATCTGTCCTTGGTTGCAATACTCACTACCAAGTTCCAAACTGCCTCTGGAAGCAACGTCAGCACAATAACTGTTCGTCGGGAGCTTCATGAAATGGGTTTCCATGGCCGAGCAGCCACAACCAAGCCTAAGATCACTATGCTCAATGCCAAGCGTCGGCTGGAGTTGTGTAAATAAACCTCACCACCATTGGAGTCTGGAGCAGTGGAAACACGTTCTCTGGAGTGAGGAATCACGCTTCACCATCTGGCAGTCCGACGGACGAATCTAGGTTTGGTGGATGCCAGGAGAACGCTACCTGCTCGAATGCAAAATGCCAACGGTAAAGTTTGGTGGAGGAGGAATAATGATCTGGGGATGTTTTTCATGGTTCGGGCAAGGCCCCTTAGTTCAAGCGAAGGGAAATCTTAACGCTACAGCATTCAATGACATTCTAGACGATTCGGTGCGTCCAACTTTGTGGCAACAGTTTGGGGAAGGCCCTTTTCTGTTTCATCATGAAAATGCCCCTGTGCACAAAGCGAGGTCCGTACAAAAATGGTTTGTTGAGATCGGTGTGGAAGAACACAGAGCCCTGACCTCAACCCCATCGAACGTCTTTGGGATGGATTGGAACGATGACTGCAAGCCAAGTCTAATCGCCCAACATCAGTGCCTGATCTTCCTAATGCTCTTGTGGCTGAATGGAAGCAAGTCCCCCGTAGCAATGTTCCAACATTTAGTCGAAATCCTTCCCAGAAGAGTGGAGGCTGTTAGAGCAGCAAAGGGGGGACCAACTCCATATTGATGCCCATGATTTGAAATGAGATGTTCGACGAGCAGGTGTCCACATACTAGTGTATCTGGAAATTACTCTGTAGTGTATGTGTGTACAAACACAAATGGGCTTACGCATTCTTTCATCCGCCAACCCATACACACTCACACTCACACACTTGCTCTGACACACACACACACGCACTCTCTTTCTCACTTACACACACGGAAGCCCAATAACAATCTGAAGGCTGCCAGTAACTTTTAAACTGAAGTGATCCCCGGTGAGCCGCCGTAGACGGACAAGAAGCCTCGATGCGGAGGAAACATTGAGCCAGAAACGGCCGTCTCAAAACCCACTCGCTTCCTCAGTTTAAAGTAATCTGGGCTTTTAACTTAATCGGCTCGAATCTCCAATGCTTTCCCCGAAGAGCATCGTGAACTCTTGAGTCAAGTCACTTAAATCGGGTCACCCGTTAAGCTTCGCTGCAAGAGACTCTAGTCCCTCATAACTCATGCTGATATCATAAGACCCGCCTATCCCAGCCCCAGCTCTGTGCCGTAACACCGGTGTAGAGCAGATTTTCTGTTCCGCGGTGTGATTTGTACAATTCCTTGTTGGGCTTGTCAGGGAGCTGGGTTCTACGTGTGACAGTGTTGACGTTTAACTCATTGTCACACACTGCCGTTTGCTCTCCTCTCCATCTCTCCTTCTCCGATTTGATCCCCTGTACTTATTTCTATATTTCAAAGCCCGCTGGGTTTTCATTAATGAAGGAATGCTAGAGTAAACGCCGGTTTGCCGGCTGAGGGTCGGCTCTGTGTGTACTCTGGCTTACACTGTACTAATGTTTTTTATTCTCCAACACTGTAGTGGACTGTTTCACTGTAGGGGTGGTGAGGTTGAAACTGGAGTACACGTAGTCCAGTGTCATACAGGCGCAGTATCAGTGATTCTTTGTTCTTTACTACCTTCATTTTTATCTGCCTACACCATAGGACAGTTTTCTCCAACCCAGGTCCTGCCGCAGAGCTGTAAGGTTTAGTTCAGATGTTGAATCTGGTCTGTTGATGCTGAGCTGGAATGATCTGGAGCCAGCGGTGACTTCACACTGTATCCAAGAGTGTCCCCTTTAACCCTTTGCCCCATTTGAAATGCACTGTGACTGGCTAACATGAATCACTGCAGGATGGGGACTTGTAGGGCGCTCCTTTGGGGCCAACGTCTGTCCTCCGCTCTCTCCTCCTCTCCTCCCTCTCTACTCCTCTCCTCTCTCACCCTCTCTCATCTCTGAACTGTCCCGCTGCAAAATGGCCCAGTTTGGATGATGACACACATACAGACTTTTATAAACCCCCCCTCCAATTCCACTGTGTCTGAAATCGCTTCCTCTCTGGCATTTGACAGGCTTCAGAAGACTTTAATTTTTAGAACTTCGCTCTAAGTCTTTAGTTCTAATAGGCCCCGTTGGGCCTTGTGGGGAAGAGACTGTTGTTTAGTGGTACAGTGAGAGTGTTTTGGAGCTACTGTGATGCTCTTTGTGGGATAATGAGGAGAAAGCCTCGACAGCTTACTGAGCAGAGATCTATCGTCTAGTTACTCTGGCCATCGGGCCTTAAACTGGGATAAATGTTATTTAAAAAAACTTTAAGAAAAAGTACAAATGTTTTACCCAAGACGCATTTTCTTCGATATATTCTTTACACTGGATATTGAAGGGGGAAGGAAGTTATGTGTATTCTATGCATGACCGCTGAATTTGGTTACTGTCAACGGAATACAGCTTGATATCAAAACACACCGAGGAAGAAATATGTATGGTGTGAGAGGTGTGACATTTGTGGCACCTGCCCACACACACACCCAAACGCACACAAACACACACACAAGCAAGCATGCATTTCCCTTACATGAATGTGTAATAACAATATGGCGAGGTGTTTGTGTTCCTCCAGGGCTAGCTAGGTAGCGGCGTAGCACCAGCGTGCATATACTGACTGTGTTGTAACACCGCCGTGCAAGAGTGTCACCACAGCTGGTGTGACGCCACTTCCTCTCATCCCCATGGAAACAAGTTTCATTAGAACACCAGAGGGCGAGAGAGAGACAGTGAGATAATGAGGGAGAGGAGACAGAGGCAGGGAGGGCTGGGAAACAAGCCATGGTAATAAAACTCAACCAGACCAGGGAGAGATTAAAGACTGAGAAAGGGGAAGAGGAAGAGAGATGGAGAGAGGTGTCATTACCTACAGGGCTGTGGTCAACGGAAAATACAATCACAATGAAAAGGCAGGACAAACAATGAAAACAGGTGGCGTCTTGTCCAATTCCAAAAGCCAGAGAAATAACATTAGTGGGAGCCTCTACACTAGAGCACTGCTTCTTAGTGCAGCTTTAGCATTTGACCATATTAGAGACCAGATCGTGGTGTAAATCCTCACTGGGCAGGAAAACGGCTCAAGTAGGGAGGGAACCAGCAGGATTAGCACCCTGGTTTGGAAAGGAGAGGGGTGTGTGCGGCATGCACGCGTCTATGGGAGCCAGTTGGTCTAAGTGGGTTTGCATGTGGGTACCTGTGTGTGTGGGCTCGTCGGGCTAATACTAAAGCCAAACATTATCTACGCCTCTCTCTCTCTCTGAGTACAGTCAGATGATGTGAGATGCCCCTGCTGGAAGATGAAAGGAGAGAAAGCGCTGGATGACTCAGGCCTCTTCTCCTCCTCACCTCCCCGGGTTCATCATTATGCATTAACTAAGCCGAAGAAGAAGAAGAAGAAGAAGTGTGTGTGTGTGTGTGTGTGTGTGTGTGTGTGTGTGTGTGTGTGTGTGTGTGTGTGTGTGTGTGTGTGTGTGTGTGTGTGTGTGTGTGTGTGTGCGTGCGTCATGTGTTGCACATGTAACATACACGGACATGTGTATTCTTGCGTGAGTGCATGAACGTGTGTGTGTGTGAGTTCATAGTAGACGGAGAAGCTTGTTCTCCAGACTGTACCAGATTAGCCTCACTCCATCTCACACACACACACACACACACACACACACACACCATCAGTCCACCGCCTATTAACCATCACTCACTCTCTCACGCGTACACACACCATCACCCTTTTGCCTTATTAACCATCACTCACACTCTCTCTCTCACACACACACACACACAAAATGGCTGTTCTGGAGAGAGCCTGGAATTTGAGAGGATCCTACATCTTCCTCAACGAGGACTACTCTGAAGATATACGCCAGAAGCGGGAAAAACTTAACCGAGCTATGAAAGCTGCCAGAGAGCGTGGGCTCATTGCTTACATTCACCTTGTCCACCCTCCCTCCCAAAAGCCTGGGAGGAGTGAGAGAACCAAGCTTCCAGGTCAGTAGCTTCAGCCCACCATCACACACATACATCAACTGACACTCACAAGTGCTGGATTAACAGAATATTAGCTAAACTATATTTTTACTTGACTTTTTATATATACTGTATATGAATTATGTCTATCTCCAATATGCTAACCAGGAAAGTCGCTTTAGAACTAAGTTTAATGAAATCAATAACTTGCTAACATCGGATAACATTCATATACTGGCCGTCTCGAAAACTCACTTAGATAATTCATTTGATGATACAGCGGAAAGCAATACAAGGATCTACTGTAACATCTACAGAAAATACGGGAATGCCTTTGGGGAATGCCTTTGGGGAATGCCTTTGGGGAATGCCTTTGGGGAAGGTTTCTGTATATGTTCAGAGACATATTTCTCTAAAGCTTAGAAAGGATCTCATGTCAGATGTTGTTGTAGTGTTGTGGTTGCAGGTTCACCTGCCTCATCTAAAGCCTCTTCTTTCATGGTGCCGCTATAGGCCAAGTGCTAACAGCCAGCGTTTGAATAACATGTATACAATGCTTGATAGTGTGTGTGATGTTAACAGAGAGGTCTGTTTTCTGGGTGACCTGAACATTGACTGGCTAGCAACTAGCTGTCCTCTCAAGACAAAGCTTCTATGACTGATGGCTGTAATATGACCCAAGTTGTCACTCAACCAACTGGAGTGTAAACCAGTAGTGTTGGATCGGTGACATCCGATTGTATTGATCGTACATTCACTAATTCTGCAGAGCTTTGGCCGTAGTGACCATGACATTGTGGAAATGACAAGGAAAACCAAAGTGCCAAAGGTTGAGCCTAAAGCAATTTATAAGAGACCATAGAAAGTATGTTTTTTGTTAAAACATGTATGTTGGTCTGACGTGTATGAGGAAGTGAATACAGACACATCACTGGAAGTATTTGCCAATTGATGCTCAGTAATGAACTGTGAAAACTGTTAGATTATTTTATTAAGCAAGTCAGTTAAGAACAAATTCTTATTTTCAAAGACTGCCTAGGAACCGTGGGTTAACTGCCTTGTTCAGGGGCAGAATGACAGATTTGTACCTTGTCAGCTCTGGGATTTGAACTTGCAACCTTTCGGTTACAAATCCAACGCTCTAACCACTAGGCTACGCTGCTGCCCATTGATGAGGATTGATGAGGAATTTAAAAATTGTATGGTTCAAAGAAATTATGCATAAGAGTTGGCAAAGTCAGGCTGCTCAGCTGATTGGTTGACATACCGTACATTTACTAAACTTAAAGCTGCAATATGTCATTTTTTGGGCAACCCAACCAAATTCGCATAGAAATGTGTGTTATACGTCTGTAATTCTCTTTGAAATCAAGTCTAAGAAGCGGTTGATCTGTTCTATGTGAGCTATTTCTATGCTTCCCATCCCCTTTACTTTAAGTTTTGTACACCAGCTTCAAATTGCTGAAAATACAATATTTTTGTTTAATATATTTCATAGCTGTTTAAATGGTACAATGGTTCTCTACACTATACTTGCTTGTTTTGTCGCATAAACATAAATTAGGCTCAATTTCAGCAACCAGGAAATGGTGGAGCGATTTCAGCATAGTGCTTCTTTAACTAAAAGAAAAAATGAAATATGCCAAACCAAGATAAATGACAAAAGACAATGGAGTACCTTAAAAAAAACAAAAAAACAATTCATCTCCAACACTCACTGAAGTTGATGGGTCATTTATAATAAAACCTTTTGATATTGCCAATCATTTCCAATGACTATTTCACTATAAAAGTGAAAAATCTCAGAAGAGAAATTGAACATTGACCATCATTTTATAAAAGATCCACTAATGAAAGAGAAGGATGGCTGTTTTGAATTTGGTCAAGGTAGTGTGGGAGATGTGGAAAAACTATTATTATCTATAATAATGATAAACCACCAGGTATAGACAACCTTGATGGTAAACTATTGTTATCTATAATAATGATAAACCACCAGGTATAGACAACCTTGATGGTAAACTATTGTTATCTATAATAATGATAAACCACCAGGTATAGACAACCTTGATGGTAAACTATTGTTATCTATAATAATGATAAACCACCAGGTATAGACAACCTTGATGGTAAACTATTATTATCTATAATAATGATACACCACCAGGTATAGACAACCTTGATGGTAAACTATTATTATCTATAATAATGATAAACCACCAGGTATAGACAACCTTGATGGTAAACTATTGTTATCTATAATAATGATACACCACCAGGTATAGACAACCTTGATGGTAAACTATTGTTATCTATAATAATGATAAACCACCAGGTATAGACAACCTTGATGGTAAACTATTGTTATCTATAATAATGATAAACCACCAGGTATAGACAACCTTGATGGTAAACTATTGAGAATAGTAGGACTGTATTGACTCCCCTATTTGCTTTATCTTTAAGCAAAGCCTAAAGGAGTGTGTGTCCACAGATGTAGAAGGAAGCTAAAGTCATTCAACTACCTAAAAATAGTAAAGCACCCTTGCTGCCCCTGTAACGGTTTTCTTCCTCTTCTGACGAGTATGAAGGACCGGACCAATGCGCGGTAAGTGTTCATGTTATTTACTGGAACAGAAACACTAAACAAAATAACAAAGAGAGTGAAACCAAAAACGAAACAGTCCTGTAAGGTGCAGCAACACAAAACAGAAAACAACTACCCACAACCCATAGTGGGAAAACAGGCTGCCTAAGTATGGTTGGTTCTCAATCAGAGACAACGATTGACAGCTGCCTCTGATTGGGAACCATACCAGGCCAAAACCAGAAATAGAAAATATAGAACAAAAACATAAAATGCCCACCCCAACTCACGCCCTGACCAAAATAAAATAGAACATAAAAAAGGAACTAAGGTCAGGACGTGACAGTACCCCTCCCCCCAAAGGTGCGGACTCCGGCCGCAAAACCTAAACCCATAGGGGAGGGTCTGGGTGGGCATCTGTCCATGGTGGCGGCTCTGGCGCGGGATGTGGACCTCACTTCACCATAGTCTTGGCCCATTTAAGTGGCGCCTTTGGAGCGGCGACCCTCGCCACTGACCCCGGACTGGGGGCACTTACAGCGGGCCCCGAATAGGCGGGAGACTCTGGCAGCGCCGGACAGGCGGGAGACTCTGGCAGCGCCGGACAGGCGGGAGACTCTGGCAGCGCCGGACAGGCGGGAGACTCTGGCAGCGCCGGACAGGCGGGAGACTCTGGCAGCGCCGGACAGGCGGGAGACTCTGGCAGCGCCGGACAGGCGGGAGACTCTGGAGGGAAGAGACCTACAGGAGTGCCTGGTGCGTGGAGGAGGCACCGGATGGACCGGGCTGTGGGGGAGCATTGGAGCTCTGGTGCGCAGCATTGGCACCACTCCTCCAGGCTGGATGATCACTTTAGCCTGGACCCTCCAGAGTGCAGGCACAGGTTGACCCAGGCTGTGGGTGAGCACTGGAGATCTGGTGCATACCACTCGCACCTCTCCCTTAGGCTCAATGCCCACATTCACCCGGCACGGGCGGAGCGCAGGCATAGGGCGCACTGCACCCTCCCAGCGCCCCGGAGACACAGCACGCAGAGCCGGCGCAGGATACCCTGGGCCAAAACGGCGTACCGGAGACCAAACACGCTGAGCCGGCACAATACGCCCTGGCTGGCTGCCCACTCTCGCATGGCACTTGCGGGGGGCTGGCCTATAGCGCACCGGGCTATGAGCGCGTACTGGCGACACCATGCGCTTGACCGCATAACACGGTGCCTGACCAGTACTACGCTTCTTCCGGTAAGTACGGGGAGTTGGCTCAGGTCTATCGCCTGACTCCGCCAATCTTTTTTGCGGCTGCCTCTCGTGCCTGTTGCGCTGCCTTACCTCATATTGCCGCCGCTCAGCTTTCGCTGCCTCCAGTTCTTCCTTGGGGCGGCGATATTCCCCAGCCTGTGCCCAGGGTCCCTTGCCGTCCAATATCTCCTCCCAAGTCCAGGAGTCCAGAACCCTCTGCTCCTTGTTACCACACTGCTTGGTCCTTTGGTGGGGGGGTAGTTCTGTAACGGTTTTCTTCCTCTTCTGAGTATGAAGGACCGGACCAATGCGCGGTAAGTGTTCATGTTATTTATTGGAACAGAAACACTAAACAAAATAACAAAGAGAGTGAAACCAAAAACGAAACAGTCCTGTAAGGTGCAGCAACACAAAACAGAAAACAACTACCCACAACCCATAGTGGGAAAACAGGCTGCCTAAGTATGGTTCTCAATCAGAGACAACGATTGACAGCTGCCTCTGATTGGGAACCATACCAGGCCAAAACCAGAAATAGAAAATATAGAACAAAAACATAAAATGCCCACTCCAACTCACGCCTGGTAATCCCCTACAGCAAGTCTTGATTTACTTTTGTAAAAGAGATTGGGAGACGATAAGTGACCAAACTAAAATAGAGACATAAAAAGGGAACTAAGGTCAGGACGTGATAGCCCCATCAGTTTGCTGCCTGTTCTTAGTAAACTGACGGAGTAGACTGTGTTTGATCAAACAATGCTACAGTATTTTTCAGAGAACATGTTAACTACTGACTTTCAGCATGCATATAGAAAAGGGCACTCAAATTGTACTGCACTGACTCAGATGACAGATGACAAGCATTTCTCTACACCCGCAATAACATATGCTGAATATGTTTGTTTGTGACCAAGAACCAAATTTGATTTGATTGGTTAAAAGAAATTGGTACGATTATAGTCGATTCTGTATTGTCAGATTTCAGTACAGCCTTCGATGTTATTGATCATTCATCTTTATTGAAGAAACTCGCTTGCTATGGCTTTACATCACCTGCCATTCACATGGTTGGAGAATTATTTATCCAATTTCAGTTACGGTACGTACTGTCCGGTGTCATTTTGACAAAGTTGTTGTAAAGATGGGGAGTGGTATGTCGGTTATAAAAATATGTTCTGCGCTTTTGACACAAATCAACTGTACTAGTTGTCTAGACTCGGGTCTTGTCCCATCTTGATTACTGTCTGGTAATATGGTCAAGTGCAGCAAAGAAAGACCTAGCAAAGCTGCAGCTGGCTCAAAACAGAGCAGCGCGCCTTGTCCTTAACTGCACACACAGAACTAACATCAACAACATGCAGGCCAGTCTTTCCTGGTTGAGGGTGGATGAAAGGTGAACTGCTTGCCTTCTAGTTTTCATGAGAAATATTACTGCGATGAAATAATCTGCATAATCAAATAACATTCTGCTCAGACATTCATACATACCCCACAAGACATGCCACCAGGGGTCTCGTCACAGTCCCGAAGTCCAAAACGAATTCACGGCAACGCACAGTATTATACAGAGCCATGATTGCATGGAACTCCCTTCCATCTCCTAATACACAAGCAAACAGCAAAATGACCTTTAAAAAATGAATGAAACAACGTCTCATGGAACGACGGGGACTGTGAGGGTACATACAAACACACGCACACACAGACACTGACGCACACAATTCTTTAGTTGTATTGTTTGTATATTGTTGTATTTCAAATGTGTGTGACTTTCCTTGTTTATCAATAACCTGTCACGTTCTGACCTTTATTTCCTTTGTTTTTGTATTTATTTAGTATGGTCAGGGTGTGAGTTGGGTGAGCAGTCTATGTTTGATTTTCTATGATTTGGGGATTTCTATGTTTCGGCCTAGTATGGTTCTCAATCAGAGGCAGGTGTCATTAGTTGCCTCTGATTGAGAATCATACTTAGGTAGCCTGGGTTTCACTGTGTGTTTGTGGGTGATTGTTCCTGTCTCTGTGTTTTGCACCAGATAGGGCTGTTTTTGGTTTTCCACGTTTATTGTTTTGTAGTGTTCGTGTTTATCTTTTTTTATTAAACATGAATCAATTTAACCACGCTGTGTTTTGGTCCGCCTCTACTTCACCACAGGAAAACCGTTACATAACCAGGTTTCCATCAAACCTTTTTATGCGAGTAAGGCTCATGTGGAATACAAAATGTCATGACAGGCCTTATGGAAACGTTCCAAATGTCGACTAAACAAAATGTGCTAGACAAGGTTAACTTTTTCAGTCTGTAAAATGAACTATGCAAGAAAAATCGGATGGAAAAGCTTTTGAACGCAAATATTTATATAATAACCATCATATCGAAGTAAACTTGGAGTCACGCGATGACATGTTGTGTGGTCCTCGGACTACAACTCGTCAAGCATGCAGTTTATTCACTTCATTGGGATAGGGGGCGGCATTGGGAAGTTTGGATGAAAAGCGTGCCCAGAGTAAATTTCCTGTTACTCAGGCCCAGAATCTAGGATATCCATATAAGATTTGGATTTGGATAGAAAACACTCTAAAGTTTCCAAAACTGTTAAAATAATGTCTGTGAGTATAACCAAACTCAAATGGCAGGCAAAAACCTGAGAGAAATCCAACCAGGAAGTGGGAAATCTGAGGTTTGTAGTTTTTTTAAGTGATTGTCTATCCAATATCCTGTGTCTATTGGGTCAGATTGCACTTCCTAAGGCTTCCAGTAGATGTCAACAGTCTTTGGAAGTTGTTTCAGGCTTGTATTGTGAAAGGGGATCGAATAAGAGCTGTTTCAACAAGGGATCAGGCTGAAAGCCTTCAGTTTAGTCTCGGTTCGTTTCCTTTCCTTTCTAATGAAAACAGTATTGTCCGGTTGAAAAATTATTGAATATTTAGGAAAAAACGCCCTAAGGATTGATTAGAAACATTGTTTAATATGTTTCTACAAACTTTAATGGAACTTTTATGACTTTTCGTCTGGACTTTGTGCCCGCGCTTTGTGCATTTGGATTACTGGACTAAACGTGCAAACAAAAGGAGGTATTTGGACATAAAGATTAACTTTATCGAACAAAACGAAAATGTATTGTCTAACATGGAGACCTGGGAGTGCCATCAGATGAAGATTATCAAAGGTAAGAGATTAATTTTAACGCTATTTCTGACTTTTGTGACAGCTCTCCTTGGTTGGAAAATGGCTGTATGGTTTTCTGTGGCTAGGCGCTGACCTAACATAATCGCATGGTGTGCTTTCACTGTAAAGCCTTTTTGAAATCGGACACAGCGGCTGGATTAAGCTACAGATGAAATAAGTTATAATGAACTTCAGAGGTGGGTGAAAGTGATGAGCTTAATGCTACATTCCAATAAATATCGAGGGTCTTATTCTGGTGACATGAAGATCAATTCTTGGCTGCCATTTTGAAAAAATAATCAGAATCTCTCTCCATTGTCCAAATAAACTCATTATGTAGGCTATACGTGCGCTCTAGCCAACCGCGTGCAGATAGCGTTGTTGGCTAAAGCGCACTTGCCAAGACCAGAGTGGGCACACTCGCTGGATAATGCCAAAAAATGTGTGAGAAAATCTTATGTAACTGGCATGCTCATCTGTTTAAAATAACCATAAAACACACTTGTACAGGTTGTTTTTGCATCCCATATTTGGCAATGATTTATGATTGACCTTGTGCGCATGAACATTCGGTATTAATGTAAAGCCTTGCCGACTGAGATAAGAAGAGCAGCAGGTTGAGATGTCAGAGCGTTGAACTGGTGTAATTACTTACAAGATCGTAGAAACGCTGACCTTCTTTAATGACTTCTTTTAACATCACATCATGTCTATGCACAACTGAGGTGGCTTGAATAGGAACCCTACTCTACAACCTCCCAGCCTTCAAAATCTCAGCAAACCTCTTTGATGGATCTCATTGGTTAAAACATCTGACACAACTCTCAGTAGTAGCCGGTGAAATGGATGGATGGACATAGTTAGAACAGAAATATGCCAGCCACTCCCTACTCCCTATAGCGGCCATTGGGACTTGTCCCCATAGACGATAGTGACGGCACTGATGCGATTGGTGGCCATTAGTCTTCATCAGACTGTTTTGTGTGTGCGGAGAGGCGTGAGGTAGTGTAGTCAGTCAATCTGTCTCAATGAGCCCTGGGTGCCGGCGGGCCATAGTGGTGCCTGGCACTGCCCATCTGGACTGGCTTTGGCAGTGCCAATCCAATGGAGTTGGGATCTGGGTGTGGTTGGGAGGGTGAGTCAGCGTTTCAGTTGGTGTGTATGTATAGTTTGCATGCATCGGTCTAAGGCACTGCATCTCAGTGCTAGAGGCGTCACTACAGACCCTGGTTCGATTGCAGGCTGTATCACAACCGGCCGTGATTGGGAGACCTGTAGGGCGGCGCACAATTGGCCCAGCATCGTTAGGGTTTGGCCGGGGTAGGCCATCATTGTAAATAAGAATTTGTTCTTAACTGACTTGCCTCGTTAAATAAAAGTTCAATAGAAATTAGACAGCTTCACTCACAATTTCAACACTACAGGGATGTGCCTGTACTCTTACAGCACATGGGAGTTCAGAAAGTAATCACAAGTTTGCTAACAAGATCATTTGCTATATCAGTGGCTTAATCAAAGTGGTTGGGATGCTAATCACGGTCATTATGGTGATTATTGATCGGTCTAAGGCGGTGCTGTGGTCTCTAGATGGCTGATTAGAGCTAAGGTCTATAATAATGGCCTTGATTGGGAGAGCCTTTGAAAGAAACCTTGAGCGGTCTAGATCCTCCTATAAGGATAAGGGCTCCGGAAATACAAATACTATTCACATAAAAGGGGAAAGAACTGGCCTGTCTTTAGAGCGGGAGAGAGGGAGGAGGTGGTGGAAGAGAGAGAGAGCAAGGAACTGTTTGCTGAAAGAAAGAGAGGAGAGGAGGGGTACTTCTTTGGGGTCTTTTATTTCTAGACTTCTCATCCTTAGGCCTATTGCTCCCCTCTGTGGTGTCATGATGCTATCCGGAGGACCCAGAGGGCCTCATTTAGTCAGGCAGGAGAAAAGGCCAGCTCAACAGAAAACAGGGTCCTGATTTCCCTCAGGCACTGGAGAGGCCACCCTGGGAGACGGCAGTGTCGCTCTCAGTCTCGGGCTCTTTCTGTCTCTGTCTCGCTCGTCTCTCTGCCTCTCTTTAACAGGCTCTGCTCTCAGCGCTGGTTGGGCCTCTGTGGTCCTGTCCTTTGTATCTCTTTCATTCCCTCCCTGCCAACTCTGTCTCTCGCTCTCTCGCTCTCTCGCTCTCTCGCTCTCTCGCTCTCTCTCTCTCTCTCTCTCTCTTTCTAAACAAACCCACCTCTCTTTCTAATACCATTGATCTCTCCCCATCAAAACCATGCAGTATTTTGTTACAAAGTTCATGAATGCAACGTAAAGCTCCGCTCTGAATAAAAATCCTTCAACATGAATACACTAAACTAAATGAAAGCAGAGATGTACTTTTGAAGAGCTTCATGGCCATGAGCTGAGATCAAAGGAAGTTCCTGATATAACAATGTTGTTGAAGGAGCATTTGTGCATCCCAAATGGCACCCTATTCCTGACATTGTGCACTAATTTTGACCTGAGCCCTAAGGGGCCCTGGGCAAAAGTCGTGCACTATAAATGGAATAGGGTGCCATTTGGGATGCACCCATGCTCCTTCTTCAACGACATTGTCAACAACTGTAGATGAATAAATTGTGCAGCATCGAAAGACATTGGCCTCCAAAGAACCGAACGAATGGCTGTTGTTGTGATCAAACCAAGGCTGACCTTCCTTTGCACTCCTCTGTCTGCAATGCAAATATTTTCTGTTAGAAATAAGAAGTGACCTTTTTAAATGGCAATAACAACGATGAATATGCAAATGTACTCTATAATATTCAGTGACTTTGGCTATTGTGCATAATCAACCCATAGAGAGGAAGTGGCTTTGAATGCTTATTATGCTCCCTTTTAATGCTTTAAGGATATGACCTCTGCTGTGATCGGTTAACCCACAGCGTGTGTGTGGGGGTGTTATCGTGTGCGTGTGTAATGGATGCTGATCAGTGCTTTATGGCCACATGGGGAACATGAGAGGATGCTTACTATTCAAGTGTGATGTGTGTATGTACATGTTTATCTTTACTTAAAATGGTAAACAAACAAAGATTTTGACCAACTGGGGACATTTTGTTGGTCTCTCGGGGGTTTAGGGTTAAGGTTTAGTGTTAAATTAGTGTTCAAATTAGGGTTATGGTTAGGAACTAGGTTTAGGGGTTAGGAAAAATAGGATTTTGAATTGGACTGAATTGTGTGTCCCCATGAGGTTAGTTATACAAGACTGTGTGTGTGTGTGTGTGTTCACTTGTCTCTAACTGTGAGGAGCATGAGAGAAAGCATATGTGTGTGGGTCTCCTCGCTGACCTCCCGTCGTCTCCCTCATGTCTCTCGTCCCTTCATCCCTTCACAGTCAAAACTGACAAGGGAACCAGAGTGGCCTTAGTGCCTGCGAGGCTTAATGAAACTGAATCCTATTAGAGTCAAAGCTACACACTGAGACAGATGGGAGCCTGGGTGGGCTTGCCAGTGTAGGGGACCACACACCCACCATGCCATCATTATTAGCTCTCATCACATACGGAGACGGTTGCTCTCATCTTCTCTCTTCCCTCTCCTCCCTTCATCCCTTCTTCCTCTTTCCTCCTTTCTCTCACCTGGGTGCCTGTCACTGTGTTTGGAGTTGTGCAACTGAAGTGCAACGTAGTTTGGTCTGCTCAGTGGCGCTATTGCTGGTGGTTGCTCTGTATCCTCCCTCCCTCCCTCCTTCTCTTTCTTGCATCTGTAGCCTGTAGTCTTGACTGTTACCATAGCACCAGTGTTGCGCTTCATCCTCCTCACTACCTCAGCTACAGTACGGTGACGAAGTGTCTTCCTCGCCCGTATCTTCCTGTATTGACGTAGAAATCCCCAGGCAGGTATAATCTGCTGCCGCGCCTCACCTTTAGACACACCCATCGTTCCCTTTCATGGAAATGATCTTTTTATGTTTATTTTACGACAAGACACTTTCTAAAGAAGCCATTACCCCCTTAAACCGGTGCCGTTCAAAATGTCAGGACGCCATTATTATCGTGAGAGGTGTGCCGGTTTTGTATGGTTCTCGCCTGCTCGGCCTCACCTCTGATATTTTGCTATTTGCCAACTGTGCCGAGAGGGCGTTTGGGCATTCAAGTTCAATATTATGGAAATGTTCATTTTGTTAAGCTGGCTGCTGTTTCCTTTGACTGACAGCCGAGTATAATAGGCTATCTGGCAGGCTGTGCACTCGGCTATGTGGGAGATACACAATGCAGACTTAATGAGAGGAGATAGCATTGTGCGGAGAGCTGCTGTGGATAGGAGGAGGCCAGGGCAGTGTGTGTGTGTGTGTTTGCGTGTGTGTGTGTGTGTGTGTGTGTGTGCGTGTGCGCGCATAGGCAAGCACAGGGATTACACTGGGTCTTAGAGGGTAATTTCAGTGGATGAAAATGTGTGGTTAGTGATGATGATGTGTATGGCTACAGAGTTGTGATTATAGCTATGGCTGGTGCAAGCATTTGTGTTGATAGATCATAGTTAGGGGTAATGTCTATATGAGCTGTTTAGCTGTGGAGTAGACAGGAAAAAGTGGTAATGTGATTAGGGGTGAGGCTGCATTGTCAGATTGTGTACGGCTGGAGGGTAATCTCGCCCACACACATTGTCCTGCTGACAGGAGCAGAGACGGAGATTCATATGAAGCTCTATAATGGGTGGATCAATAGTCCATTCAGTGGTGATGAGACACCAGCTAGTCAATAATGCCACACACACAGCCTGGCTGGCAGACAGACAAATAGATAACAATCGCTCGTTCACCTTTCATTTTCATCTCACCTAATTTCACTGTTTCACAATCTCCATCTCTCTCTCTCTCTCACACCACACACACACAGTACCCCCGCCTCCCTCTCCCTCACTCTCATTTCTCTATGACACTGGGTGTCGTATTAAAAAGTGATAACTACTTGATCAAGCTCATTACCTCTACTGGAGACTAGATTGAATCCTACTGTTCCCTATTTCATCACTGCTCCATTTAACCACTAATGTCAGATTGAAAGGGATGAGTAATGCCGGTTAACCCTTTCCTGGCCAACAGTAGGAATGAAGACACGTAAAAGGGAGATGGCGTGTCTGACTCTCGACCTCTCTCAGACGGATTCAACTCCATGCAAATCTGCAAGGACCGCATATTAGCATGCAGCTTAGTGTCCACAGATCTTACGAACTATGGACACCTATCCGATGTAGACCTTTCTCCAAGGCAGTTATGCGTAGGGAACCAGCGTGTGATATTAAGGTGTGTGCTAGGGATTGTGACCACCTTGGCCCTATCTACCTTCCTCTTATTCACCCCAATTGGAAGCATCAGTCCCATAACCTTAACTATCAGGCACAGGAAAGAATAAGATAAGATTAACTTTAGTGTCCCTGAGGGGAGAGTTGTCTTAGACACACAATGCTGCTGTGTATGTATGTGTATATATATATATATATACACTGCTCAAAAAAATAAAGGGAACACTTAAACAACACAATGTAACTCCAAGTCAATCACACTTCTGTGAAATCAAACTGTCCACTTAGGAAGCAACACTGATTGACAATAAATGCCACTGACACGGCCTGCAACGAAAACATGCGGTCTCTCCTTCACTGCAGCCGAGGTGAGTAAGACATTTAAACGTGTTAACCCTCGCAAGGCTGCAGGGCCAGACGGCATCCCCTGCTGCGCCCTCAGAGCATGCGCAGACCAGCTGGCCGGTGTGTTTACGGACATATTCAATCAATCCCTATACCAGTCTGCTGTTCCCACATGCTTCAAGAGGGCCACCATTGTTCCTGTTCCCAAGAAAGCTAAGGTAACTGAGCTAAACAACTACCGCCCCGTAGCACTCACTTCCGTCATCATGAAGTGCTTTGAGAGACTAGTCAAGGACCATATCACCTCCACCCTACCTGACACCCTAGACCCACTCCAATTTGCTTACCGCCCAAATAGGTCCACAGACGATGCAATCTCAACCACACTGCACACTGCCCTAACCCATCTGGACAAGAGGAATACCTATGTGAGAATGCTGTTCATTGACTACAGCTCGGCATTCAACACCATAGTACCCTCCAAGCTCGTCATCAAGCTCGAGACCCTGGGTCTCGACCCCGCCCTGTGCAACTGGGTACTGGACTTCCTGACGGGCCGCCCCCAGGTGGTGAGGGTAGGCAACAACATCTCCTCCCCGCTGATCCTCAACACTGGGGCCCCACAAGGGTGCGTTCTGAGCCCTCTCCTGTACTCCCTGTTCACCCACGACTGCGTGGCCACGC
The DNA here is from genome assembly GCF_057628025.1 of Oncorhynchus mykiss. Lineage (NCBI taxonomy): Eukaryota > Metazoa > Chordata > Actinopteri > Salmoniformes > Salmonidae > Oncorhynchus > Oncorhynchus mykiss. The sequence goes on along the minus strand of NC_143038.1, from coordinate 10,919,675 downwards.
ACGCCTCCAACTCAATCATCAAGTTTGCACAACAGTGGTAGGCTTGATTACCAACAACGACGAGACGGCCTACAGGGAGGAGGTGAGGGCCCTCGGAGTGTGGTGTCAGGAAAATAACCTCACACTCAACGTCAACAAAACTAAGGAGATGATTGTGGACTTCAGGAAACAGCAGAGGGAACACCCCCCTATCCACATTGATGGAACAGTAGTGGAGAGGGTAGTAAGTTTTAAGTTCCTCGGCGTACACATCACAGACAAACTGAACTGGTCCACCCACACAGACAGCATCGTGAAGAAGGCGCAGCAGCGCCTCTTCAACCTCAGGAGGCTGAAGAAATTCGGCTTGTCACCAAAAGCACTCACAAACTTCTTCAGATGCACAATCGAGAGCATCCTGTCGGGCTGTATCACCGCCTGGTACGGCAACTGCTCCGCCCACAACCGTAAGGCTCTCCAGAGGGTAGTGAGGTCTGCACAACGCATCACTGGGGGCAAACTACCTGCCCTCCAGGACACCTACACCACCCGATGTCACAGGAAGGCCATAAAGATCATCACTACCAAGAGACAGGCCAGTACATCAGGAGACGTGGAGGAGGCCGTAGGAGGGCAACAACCCAGCAGCAGGACCGCTACTTCTGCCTTTGTATAAGGAGGAGCAGGAGGAGCACTGCCAGAGCCCTGCAAAATGACCTCCATCCAGCAGGCCACAAATGTGCTTGTGTCTGCTCAAACGGTCAGAAACAGACTCCATGAGGTTGGTATGAGGGCCCGACGTCCACAGTTGGGGGTTGTGCTTACAGCCCAACACCGTGCAGGACGTTTGGCATTTGCCAGAGAACACCAAGATTGGAAAATTCACCACTGACGCCCTGTGCTCTTCACAGATGAAAGCAGGTTCACACTGAGCACGTGACAGACGTGACAGAGTCTGGAGACGCCGTGGAGAACGTTCTGCTGCCTGCAACATCCTCCAGCATGACCGGTTTGGCGGTGGGTCAGTCATGGTGTGAGGTGGCATTCCTTTGGGGGGCCGCACAGCCCTCCATGTGCTCGCCAGAGGTAGCCTAACTGCCATTAGGTACCGAGATGATATCCTCAGACCCCTTGTGAGACCATATGCTGGTGCGGTTGGCCCTGGGTTCCTCCTAATGCAAGACAATGCTAGACCTCATGTGGCTGGAGTGTGTCAGCAGTTCCTGCAAGAGGAAGGCATTGATGCTATGGACTGGCCCGCACGTTCCCCAGACCTGAATCCAATTGAGCACATCTGGGACATCATGTCTCGCTCCATCCACTCAACGTTGCACCACAGACTGTCCAGCAGTTGGCGGATGCTTTAGTCCAGGTCTGGGAGGAGATCCCTCAGGAGACCGCCACCTCATCAGGAGCATGCCCAGGCGTTGTAGGGAGGTCATACAGGCACGTGGAGGCCACACACACTACTGAGCCTCATTTTGACTTGTTTTAAGGACATTACATCAAAGTTGGATCAGCCTGTAGTGTGGTTTTCCACTTTAATTTTGAGTGTGACTCCAAATCCAGACCTCCATGGGTTGATAAATTTGATTTCCATTGATAATTTTTGTGTGATTTTGTTGTCAGCACATTCAACTATGTAAAGAAAAAAGTATTTAATAAGAATATTTCATTCATTCAGATCTAGGATGTGTTATTTTAGTGTTCCCTTTATTTTTTTGAGCAGTGTATATACGTATATAGAGAGAGAAAATGGACACTGTACATTACATTATAGCAGGAACACTAGGGCTGCAACCTATAGCTTACTAATGAAAACTAACCTGATAAAACCTGATAGTGTAGGAGTTGTGCTCTCTTTCTTTGATTAATTAGACAATGACACAGTTGTCGCCTTGGCAACTTGCAGAGTAGTGTAGGACACAAATACACCTCGTGCCTGAGCCAGCAGGCTACAGTATATCCCCTGATACTGTGGTCTTGTCTGCTGTAATATCATTCCGCGTCCAGTGTATATAGAATAGCTTGACTCAGACTGAATAGATGTCTGAAGCGAGATGTGTCACTTTGAATTGATGCGATTACGCCTGTGCCCTCAGTCTCCTTCCATTTGGTGTCAGAAGTCAATGCGTAGCATATTTACTAAGCTGTGTGATTGATCATGTTTTCTGACTCTCACAAATGTTTGGGTTTTATTACATCCAAACACACCGTGAAGACAATCACAATATTGTGCAAGTTGTTTCACAAGCGGCACTCAATTATTTTTCTATTCATTCTCTCAAACGGGTTGTCAGGTCTAACTTACCTCATTGTCTAAACCCACCATGCTCTACAATCTGGTGGATCGTGCGAGGAATGCACTGCTACAGCCAATCGGCAAACTGCCCTGTTAGGTAGAAGCCAATCAAGGAAAGGGGCCGACTTTTTTTTGTCCCCGTCAAAACCCCATTGACCTGTCATTAATCTGTAGCGGAGAGGTCAGGAACAGATGTCGGGTCAACAGATACTGTTAATAGGTTGTATAAACGTTGTGCCACCCACCGTAAAAGGGTCAACCAATTAGGTCGGGGGGAGCTGGCTGACAATGGAGAGATGAGGAGAGTGGGCGGACATTTTCTCCTTAATGAAGCCTCGTTAGATGGCTAATATTGGTTGATTTGTGTAACTAGGCTGTAACCTATATCGTCTTAAACCACATACCACAGTCGTTATTGTGGGTGGCTGGGGGTGGTTGTGCAAACTGCTCATGATCCCAATGGAGACCATGGCAGCTCTCAGGAAAGAAACTGTGAGGTGATTATGTCAAAAGGATAGCAACTCCTGTTGGTATCTACTGTATAGCTACTACTGTGGTCTATGTTGCTTGAGCTTCCAACTGCTGTTTCCTTTTGCATTGAGGAGGTCTGTGGTAGCCTGGTCCAAACTCCAGACACACACACACACACACACACACTCTCACACACACACTCTCACACACACACTCTCACATGGCATATTTATCAGCTCGGCGAAATGTATTCCTTGTTCTTTATTAGTGCCTTGACACCCAATCTGGCCACCGTGTGACAGTGATGAAGCAGCCCATCTCACACAGAGCGACGGGGGAGACGGGGGTGGAGGGGTGTTGGACTGACCCACATCCAGGTAGCAACTCTTCATTACAGGAGAACTCCAGAGTGTAAACCACGGGCAAAATAACCATCATTTGGTGGGTGTCTATAATGTGTTGGGTGTCTATTTGATATTACGGCACATAAGTTCATATGTTCACAAAAGCATTTAGATGAAAAAACGTTTTTACGTTTATTATATATCGCATTCTCTATGTGGTGTCACGGCCAAGGTCAGCCATTATCAACAGACACCCTGGAGCAATTACAGTTAGAGTAATTGGCACATCGACAGATTGTTCACCTTCTCGGCTCGGGGAATCTATCGACCTTTCCCGTTACTGGCCCAATAATCTAACCACTAGACTACAGTACCTGCCACCTCTGTGATTCCCTCAATCTGCATTCAGAGTGACTGCCAGGCCCAACAAGGCCCTCAGTGACAGATCGCAATGTACTCATAAAACAGGCTCTCACTTATGCAAGCTGCTGATTAGGTGAAATGTATTCAGGGTACACTTCCAATCACAACCCCCCTCTTGGTGGTGAATGGGCAGAAGAGGAGTCTAGGTATGCATCCCGAATGGTACCCTGTTCCATATAGTGCACTACTTTTGGCCAGAGCCCTTTTGGCCCTGGTCAAAAGTAGTGCACTATATAGGGAATATGGTGCCAATTGAATGCATACCAGCACTCAGGGTAGGTAATTGGAACAGACGAGCCCAGGCTACAGGGTGGTAATGCTGCGGCACACAGGACCAGTAACAGCTTCTACATACTGGTTCACGGACCCCCAATTAGGTTCTCTAGATGTGAAGGTTCAGGTTCCTTCAGGGAGGGAGAGCAGGATGGTCCTACTTTATTACATCTGGTTGAGAGGTGGTTTGTTTGTGTCCCTTTTGGCCAAAAGTAGTGCACTATACAGGGAATAGAGTGGCATTTGGGACTCGTACTTTGGATTTATGGGGCCTGGAAGGCAGCACATGGAGAGACAGGGCTCCAGGTTAGCAAGTAGTGGATAAAACATGTTTTTTCTCTCTCTTTTCTTTCTGTCTCCTCAGTGATCGTCGTTTCTCACACACGGGGGAGGGGGGTAAGAGTGAAATATTTATACAGAGCCGGATAAACGCTTCTCCTTTCTCTTGCCCTCCTAATGGGTCACAGGAGACTGTGGTTACATTGGGAGCTGGAGCTGTAGCTGATGAAAGCTGTTCTAGGATCAAATCAGATCAAATGTATTTATATAGCCCTTCGTACATTAGCTGATATCTCAAAGTGCTGTACAGAAACCCAGCCTAAAACCCCAAACAGCAAGCAATGCAGGTGTAGGAAAAACTCCCTAGAAAGGCCAAAACTTAGGAAGAAACCTAGAGAGGAACCAGGCTATGTGGGGTGGCCAGTCCTCTTCTGGCTGTGCCGGGTGGAGATTATAACAGAACATGGCCAAGATGTTCAAATGTTCATAAATGTTCATAAATGGTCCAATAATAATAAGGCAGAACAGTTGAAACTGGAGCAGCAGCATGGCCAGGTGGACTGGGGACAGCAAGGAGTCATCATGTCAGATAGTCCTGAGGCATGGTCCTAGGGCTCAGGTCCTCCGAGAGAGAGAAAGAAAGAGAGAATTAGAGAGAGCACACTTAAATTCACACAGGACACCGAATAGGACAGGAGAAGTACTCCAGATATAACAAACTGACCCTAGCCCCCCGACACATAAACTACTGCAGCATAAATACTGGAGGCTGAGACAGGAGGGGTCAGGAGACACTGTGGCCCCATCCGAGGACACCCCCGGACAGGGCCAAACAGGAAGGATATAACCCCACCCACTTTGCCAAAGCACAGCCCCCACACCACTAGAGGGATATCTTTAACCACCAACTTACCATCCTGAGACAAGGCTGAGTATAGCCCACAAAGATCTCCACCACGGCACAACCCAAGGGGGTTGTGCCCATAGGATCAGTCCATACCTCAGTTATGGGGTTGTTAGAGGGGAGAGCAGCCCCAGAGGACTGATCCTAGTGCTAAACATGTGAAGCCTGCTGAGGAATGGTAAAAAGTGGTAATACTGTTGACAGACTGTGGTTGTGTAATATGTCTGATTAGTCAGAGCCCAGAGTTTTTCCTGACCACGTGACAAAAAAAACTCAGGGCTCTAGTCATGTTCCTAGTTATAGGCTGTTACGGGGGCACAGATCTTTTCCTGGTCACTTTTAAATATGACTTATTGTCTTATTAACGTAGTCTTTAACCAACATGTACGGTAGCATTCAGGTTATTTAAGAGAGAAATGGCACTATTTGTGACTGTCACAGGGGGGGGGGGGGAAGTGTATCAAGTTACTTCAGACCTCTTGAATAACTCTTGCGTAACATAGTTTTAATGTACATTACCAAAAGTTAGAGGCTCTTTACTTCCTCAGACTTAGTTTGACAGCACCCTGGTATTATTAAAATGCTAATTTGTTGAACACGTTATCCATCATAGTACAAGCAAATCCAAACAACACACAGAAGCACAGACCTTGCATAAGTCGTGACCCTTTCTTTTCTCCAGAGCAGAATAATCTCCCTCCGTTTTTTGCCCTCGTTGCTAACCATGGTGCCTGTGTGCTGTGTTTCAACACATAACGCCACAGTGCTTCCCCATTGGCTCCATCGTAGTGGGATTACATTCTAACGTTGAGTACATTGGTGAGTTGATTAAAGGTGCGATCTGGTATCTGTTCAATGGCCAATTAAATGATTGATGTATACAAGTGGTGGGCCTGCCATTATGCTGAAAAACAAAGCCCAGATTGTAGCTTTAAGTTGGAGGGCGAGTTACTTGTTGTCTGGGTCCATTGCGAGTTTCATTACTCCAGGCCTACCCCAGCAACCCCTGGGTTACTCCCATAGAGACGTAGTTTCAGGAGGTGGCAGAGATACTACTGTAAAGCATGTATCATTGTCATCACAGCCGTAGACACCCCAAAAAAGTGTGCACATTTGAGAGATTTTCCCTCTACCTCATCTGATTACCATATAAGTCATTATTGACTTACACACACACACACACACACTGTACCACCGCTTCCTGTGTAAATTATTCCTTGGAGGGAAATGAAGACAGTTGGGCCTGGTTTAGCGGAAGGCCAAGTCTTCCCACTCGGGAGGGTCTTTGATTTGTCGTTTTAATTACCCTCGCCACCAAGATACTTTCAATCACTTTCTGTGTCTCTTCTCGTTTATAAATGCACACATATTAGTATTTTGGCCTTTTTTTAATAGTATTTTTCTCTTAATTGTGAAACAAATGTTGTTTTTGCTGCTTGTTTTTATCAACCACCCGGACAACACAAAAACCCTCTGGTGAGAGGCTGAAGCAGTAGAGCCGTAGAGCAGAGCCCATGGAGCTATAATGGGTTAAGCTCCTTGCCCTAGGGCAGATCGATAAAAGGGGAAAGAGCCAGCTGTCCTCGTCCGTGGATGGTCTGCCAAACAATGGACTGTATAGTTTCTCTAGAGAGGATGTCTGCATCTCACAATGCAAAGTGGGACTTTATCTGTGTGAGGGACATTTAGTCATTCACTGGAGCATTCTCAGTGGGGTATACTCTCCTTTTCTGGGTCAGATATGAGTCGTTGTCCTAATGTCAGTGAGGTTAAAATGGGGTTTTGCCATGGCTTAAACATGGCTCGTGTTCATAAGGGCACAAACATAGCAAAACTGTTTTAACAGCAAAAACAAGCGATTTTTATTGGACAAGTTCAGACATGACGGTTTTGCTCCGTTTCAAAGTGTTTTTCTCAGTTCTGTGTCTACTGAACACTACCTGGCCTGTTCCTTCTGAATCAAATCCGCAGGGCTCTTGGTCCTGATTAACTTGTGTGACCAATGCAGAATCGCTGTTCTTGCTCCTGAACGAACTTGAAGAAGAGAATATGTAATGAAATCCACTGTATTTTTCATTGTCATTTTCTCTTCACATATGACGCATGACGACTACTTATATAATATTGCACTTCATTGAATTTCCTCCACATCAAGTTAATAATTGAGTTTAATAATGTTGATTACTTTGAAGTGCTTATGGGCCTACTGTACTTTATATTAGATATGAGTCGATTCATTTCATGCAGACGTCTTATTTGACCTGACAAATGTAGATTCTTTCTCTGTCATCAATAACTTGTTTGATACTTTTATCCACAGAATGTATTTAATAGAAGTAGTATGTTCTCTATGATTTTCTCCTTAATCTCACCAAGACCAATGAACATACAGTTGAAGTCGGAGGTTTACATACACATACATTCGTTTTTCAACCACTCCGCAAATGTCTTGTTAACAAACTATAGTTTTGGCAAGTCGGTTAGGACATCTACTTTGTGCATGACACAAGTCATTTTTCCAACAATTGTTTACAGGCGGATTATTTCACTTATAATTCACTGTATCACAATTCCAGTGGGTCAGAAGTTTACATACACTAAATTGACTGTGCCTTTAAACAGCTTGGAAAATTCCAGAAAATGATGTCATGGCTTTAGAAGCTTCTGATAGGCCTTGAAATACATCCACAGGTGCACCTCCAATTGACTCAAATGATGTCAATTAGCCTAACTTCAAACTCAGTGCCTCTTTGCGTGTGTGTGTGTGTGTGTGTGTGTGTGTGTACAGTCGTGGCCAAAAGTTTTGAGAATGACACAAATATACATTTTGTTTGCTGCTTCAGTGTCTTCAGATATTTTTGTCAACTGTTACTATGGAATACTGAAGTATAATTACAAGCATTTCATAAGTGTCAAAGGCTTTTATTGACAATTACATGAAGTTGATGCAAAGAGTCAATATTTGCAGTGTTGACTCTTCTTATTAAAGACCTCTGCAATCCGCCCTGGCGTGCTGTCAATTAACTTCTGGGCCACATCCTGACTGATGGCAGCCCATTCTTGCATAATCAATGCTTGGAGTTTGACAGAATTTGTGTGTTTTTGTTTGTCCACCCGACTCTTGAGGATTGACCACAAGTTCTCAATGGGATTAATGTCTGGGGAGTTTCCTCCCTTCCGTGGACCCAAAATATCGATGTTTTGTTCCCCGAGCCACTTAGTTAACACTTTTGCCTTATGGCAAGGTGCTCCATCATGCTGGAAAAGGCATTGTTCGTCACCAAATTGTTCCTGGATGTTTGGGAGAAGTTGCTCTCGGAGAATGCGTTGGTACCATTCTTTATTCATGGCTGTGTTCTTAGGCAAAATTGTGAGTGAGCCCACTCCCCTGGCTGAGAAGCAACCCCACACATGAATGGTCTCAGGATGCTTTACTGTTGGCATGACACATGACTGATGGTAGCGTTCACCTTGTCTTCTCCGGACAAGCTTTTTTTTGGATGCCCCAAACAATCTGAAAGGGGATTCATCAGAGAAAATGACTTTACCCCAGTCCTCAGCAGTCCAATCCCTGTACCTTTTGCAGAATATCAGTCTGTCCCTGATGTTTTTCCTGGAGAGAAGTGGCTTCTTTGCTGCCCTTCTTGACACCAGGCCATCCTCCAAAAGTCTTCGCCTCACTGTGCGTGCAGATGCACTCACACCTGCCTGCTGCCATTCCTGAGCAAGTTCTGTACTGGTTGTTTCCCAATGCTGCAGCTGAATCAACTTTAGGAGACAGTCCTGGCGCTTGCTGGACTTTCTTGGGCGCCCTGAAGCCTTCCTCACAACAATTGAACCGCTCCCCTTGAAGCTCTTGATGATCCGATAAATGGTTGATTTAGGTGCAATCTTACTGGCAGCAACATCCTTGCCTGTTGAAGCCCTTTTTGTGCAAAACAATGATGACGGCACGTGTTTCCTTGCAGGTAACCATGATTGACAGAGGAAGAACAATGATTCCAAGCACCACCCTCCTTTTCAAGCTTCCAGTCTGTTATTGAAACTCAATCAGCATGACAGAGTGATCTCTAGCCTTGTCCTCGTCAACACTCACACGTGTTAACGAGAGAATCACTGACATGATGTCAGCTCGTCCTTTTGTGGCAGGGCTGAAATGCAGTGGAAATGTTTTTGGGGGATTCAGTTAATTTGCAATGCAAAGAGGGACTTTGCAATTAATTGCAATTCATCTGATCACTCTTCATAACATTATGGAGTATATGCAAATTGCCATCACATAAACTGAGGCAGCAAACTTTGTGAAAATTAATATTTGTGTCATTCTCAAAACTTTTGGCCCCGACTGTGTGTGTGTATATATAGTAACTGACTACTATCATTCACTAGTTATTTCCCCAATTTATGTGTTTGCACTGTGTCTAGGCAGCTGTGGCGAGGAAGACAAACACACCATCTTGAGGTCACCTCTCTGAGAACAAAGCCATTAAATGAGTCTTTACACCCCATGAAACATGCCCCTATGTTTCAAATGAACATTCCGTGTGACCCCTCCACCACCGTAAATACTCCCAGCGCACCGCTCTGCCTTTCTGCCGCTATTCACTTTAGCTTTAATAACCACTATACTACAGCCATTCTGTACAAGAGCTTGACCGCTCAGACACACACGCTGACGCGCACACAAACACACACACACACACACACTGATCCGGACGCGTGTTGACTCAGACGTGCTCCACACACACAGACACACACACACACATAGTCAGTGCTAGCCACTGCCCATAACAGCACTACTACTTACAGGAAATTAAACTCGCTCCTTTAACAGCCCAATACTCCTTCACAGAGGTAGACGGGGACAAAAAACAACTAACAGTTAAATTGCTAAGCTATATATCTGCTGAGGTACCAATTGGCCCAAAAGATGGCATATACACACTCACAGACACATATACACACACTGGCCCAAGAGGTTTTACCAGTGAAGGTCGCTGAGGTAGTGGAGTGCAGGGTTTGTGTATTCAGAACAGATGTGGTGGAATGCTGGAGTCATCGTTCATAGTCATTTAACTGTTGAACAAACACACACACACACACACACACACACACCAATACTTGGCTAAAGGCATCCACATACTCAGTTTTATTTGTTACTAGCAGAACTCGGTTTGGAGAAGCAAACGTCTATGGCCTTAAAAAGATACTTGGAAAAAGCCTCAATTTTACTGTTTGTCCCTTTTCAGATGCCGTAGCAGCAACATACAGTAACACTTCCTCAAAATTGTCAGAATCAGGCCTCCCAGGTGGCGCAGTGGTCTAAGGCACTGCATCGCAGTGCTAGCTGTGCCACCAGAGACTCTGGGTTTGAGCACAGGCTCTGTCGCAGTCGACCGCGACCGGGAGGTCCATGGGGCGATGCACAATTGGCCTATCGTCGTCCGGGTTAGGGAGGGTTTGGCCGGTAGGGATATCCTTGTCTCATAGCACACTAGTGACTCCTGTGGCGGGCCGGGCTCAGTGCGCACTGACCAGGTCGCTGTTTCCTCCGACACATTGGTGCGGCTGGCTTCCGGGTTGGATGCGCGCTGTGTTAAGAAGCAGTGCGGCTTGGTTGGGTTGTGTTTCGGAGGATGCATGGCTCTCGATCTTCGTCTCTCCCAAGCCCGTACGGGAGTTGTGGCGATGAGACAAGACAGTAACCACTGACAACTGGATACCACGAAGTTGGGGAGAAAAAGGGGGGTTAAAAAAAAAATATACATATATATATATATATACATATATATATAAAAAATATATATATTTCAGATTTCTTGATTTATCCAGACAATATATATATATATTGTCTGGATAAATCAAGAAATCTGTTATTAATTTTGACGTTTTTGCCGAGGAGGTCTTAGTTGCGCAATTTTACATCTAACTAAGATGTTTGGTGCAGTATTTCTCAAGTGATTTTTTTTGTTGATACATGAAAACCAGATGTCTGTCGTTGAATGACAACAAGTACTTCATTGAAGAATCCTTACTGTTGACCAATCACCGACAAAGGGGCGTAGACTTCGGCTTCCGAACTTTGGCTTGACTTAAGTAAAAATGTTGTGTGATCGAACAGCCGAAAAACCTGCCGAACACCAAAACGAACAAACAAATGTTCCACACTCTGTACCCCACACATTATCTGTAATGTCCCTAAATCGAGCAGTGAATTTCAAACACAGATTCAACCATAAAAACAAAGGAGGTTTCACAATGCCTCGGAAAGAAGGGCACCTATTGGTAGATGGGTAAAATAAAAAATGAAAACACATTGATTATCTCTTTGAGCATGGTGATGTTATTAATTAAACTTTCGATGATGTATCAATAAACCCAGTCATTACAAAGATACAGGCGTCCTTACTAACTCAGTTGCCAGACAGGAAGGAAACGGCTCTGTAACGGTTGTCTGGAGATAGAGAGGACCAAAGCGCAGCGTGGTTAGTGTTCATCTTTTTAATAAACAACTGAACTCTTCAAAAACACAAAACAACAAAGTGACAACCGTTACAGAACCACCCACCAAAAAAAAGACCAAGCAGCGTGGTAACAGGCAGCAGCAGCAGGAGCAGCGCTATAAGAAGGAACGGACATGGGAGGACATTCTAGATGACAAGGGTTGCTACACATGGGAGGAGATCCTGGCTGGAAGGGATCGCCTCCCATGGGAACGGGTGGAGGCAGCCAGGAGAGCGGAGGCAGCAGCTAAAGGGAGCCAACGCTTTGAGGGAACACGGCTGGCAAGGAAGCCCGAGAGGCAGCCCCAAAAATGTCTTGGGGGGTGGCACACGGGAAGTGTGGCTAAGGCAGGTAGGAGACCTGAGCCATCTCCCCGTCTCCCGTCTGTCCTGAGTCGCCAGAGTCTTCCGTCTGTCCTGAGTCGCCAGAGCCGCCAGTCTGTCCTGAGCCGCCAGAGCCGCCAGTCAGCCATTGCTCTTCAGTCCGGAGCTGCTCTTCAGTCCGGAGCTGCTCTTCAGTCCGGAGCTGCTCTTCAGTCCGGAGCTACCCCTCAGTCCGGAGCTGTCCCTCAGTCCGGAGCTGTCCCTCAGTCCGGAGCTGTCCCTCAGTCCGGAGCTGTCCCTCAGTCCGGAGCTGCCCCTCAGTCCGGAGCTGCCCCTCAGTCCGGAGCTGCCCCTCAGTCCGGAGCTGCCCCTCAGTCTGGAGCTGCCCCTCAGTCCAGTGAGGCCCTTTAGTAGGGTTGCCAGTCCTAGGAACACGGCTGGCAAGGAAGCCCGAGAGGCAGCCCCAAAAATGTCTTGGGGGGTGGCACCCGGGGAGTGTGGCTAATGCAGGTAGGAGACCTGCGCCAACTCCCCGTGCTTATCGTGGAGAGAGAAGGCGTTGTACCGGGCAGGCACCGTGTTATGCGGTGGAGTGCACGGTGTCCCCGGTGCCTCAGTCCTCAGTCCGGAGCTGCCCCTCAGTCCGGAGCTGCCCCTCAGTCCGGAGCTGCCCCTCAGTCCGGAGCTGCCCCTCAGTCCGGAGCTGCCCCTCAGTCCGGAGCTGCCCCTCAGTCAGGAGCTGCCCCTCAGTCCAGTGGGGCCCTTTAGTAGGGTTGCCAGTCCTAGGTTGGCGGCGAGGGTCGCCGTTCCTAGGAGGCCACAGAAGCGGACTAAGACTATGGTGGAGTGGGGTCCACATCCAGCACCAGAGCCACCACCGCGAACAGATGCCCACCCAGACCCTCCCCTATAGGTTCTGGTTTTGCGGCTGGAGTCCGGGGGGGTACTGTCACGTTCTAACCCTAGTTCTTGTGTTATTTCTTTGTTTTAGTTGGTCAGGACGCGAGTTGGGTGGGTATTCTATGTTTTGTGTTTCTAGGTTGGGGTTCTTGTTTGGCCGGATATGGTTCTCAATCAGAGGCAGGTGTTAGTCATTGTCTCTGATTGGGAACCATAATCAGGTAGCCTGTTTTCTGTTGGGGTTTGCGGGTGGTTATTTTCAGTCTTTGTGTGTCTGCACCAGATAGAACTGTTTCGGTTGTCACTTTGTTGTTTTGTGTTTTTGAAGAGTTCAGTTGTTTATTAAAAAGATGAAAACTAACCACGCTGCGCTTTGGTCCTCTCTATCTCCAGACAACCGTTACACGCTCAGGGATTTTACCATGAGGACAATGGTGACTTTAAAACAGTTCAAGTTTAATGTCTGTGATAGGATAAAACTGATACTAACTTCAATGACAGGGAAAGAAGGAAGCCTGTACAGAATTCAACATATTCCAAAACATGCATCCTGTTTGCAATAAGGCACTAAAGTAAAACTGCAAGAAATGTAGCAAAGAAATTCACTTTATATCCTGAATGTTTGGGGCAAATCCAACACAACACATCACTGAGTACCACTCGTCATTTTTTCAAGCAAGGTGGTGGCTGCATCGTGTTATAGGTATGCTTGTCTTTGGAAAGGACTAGGGAGTTTTTTAGGATACAAATAAACAAATAGAGAGAAGCACAGGCAAAATCCTAGAGGAATTCTTGGTTCAGTCTGATTTCCAGAAAATTCACCTTTCAGCAGGACAATTTTCTAAAACACCAGATGACAGTGAATGTTCCTGAGTGGCCTAGTTACAGTTTTGAAAATCTATGGCAAGACTTGAAAATGGTTGTCTAGCAACGATCAACAACCAACTTGACAGAGCTTGAAGAATTATTCTAAAGAATAATGTGCAAATATTGTACAATCCAGGTGTGCAAAGCTCTGAGAGACTAACCCAGAAAGACTCACAGCTGTAATCACTGGGGATTCTAACGTGTATTGACTCGGTGAATACTGTGAATACTTACATCAATTAGATATTTATCTATTTCATTTTCAAAAAATGTGCAAAATTTCTAAAAACATGTTTTAACTTTGTCATTATGGGGTATTGTGTGTGGGTGAGCAACATTTGAATCCACTTTGAATTCAGGCTGTAACACAACAACATGTGGAATAAGTCAAGGAGTGGGAATGCTTTCTGAAGGCACTGTATGCCAACTGTTTTGACTGGGAAGCATACGTTAAGTTTAAGGGGTAACTAAACCAGCTAAAAAAAGTGTTGAGAGAGATGGGTTCAGCAGATTGAGACTCAATCTGGTGAGGCCGGTATTGAGAGAACAAGTTTAAGAGAATGATCATTGGCTGGCATAGGCTGCTTGTTTAATCTCAATTCCAAGGCTGGCAGGACCTGCCTCCTGCTGTAAGGCTCCATGATTAGACAGACATCTCTCTCCCTCTCTCTCTCTCTGTCTCTGTCTCTCTCTCTGTCTCTCTCTCTGTCTCTCTCTCTCTCTCTGTCTCTGTCTCTCTCTCGGTCTCTCTCTGTCTCTGTCTCTCTCTCTCTCTCTCCCTCTCTCTCTCTGTCTCTCTCTCTCTCTCTCTCTCTCTGTCTCTGTCTCTCTCTGTCTCTCTCTCTCTCTCTTCGTGTAAGGTACCATGATTGGACAGACATCTCTCTCTCTCTCTCTCTCTCTGTCTCTCTCTCTCTTCGTGTAAGGTACCATGATTAGACAGCCCTCTCTCAATGTACCCTCTCTCTTTCTCTCTAACCTTTTATATTAGCCTCTATCACATCTCTCTCTCCATCTCTCTTCTCTCTCTCCCCTCATCTCCCTCCCTCCTCCACTCTCAGTACCCAGCGAGGTGACCTGTCCGATTTGGCCAAGGTCATGGAGGTGACATGATGGAGAGGGCGGCTGATTATAGCCGGCTTCATTACTTTCCCCCTTGGCCCAATCCTGCCATCCCTCCTTCCATCCCCTCCATCCCTCCATTCCCCCCTCCATCCCTCCTTCCATCCTCTCCATCCCTCCATCCCAAATTCCATGCCCTCCATCCCTCCATTCCTTCCACCCCTCATTCCATCCCCTTCATCCCTCCTTCCACCCCCTCCATCCCTCCTTCCATCCCCTCCATCAATCCATTCCCCCCTCCATCCCTCCTTCCATCCCCTCCATCCCTCCTTCCATCCCCCATCAATCCATTCCCCCCTCCATCCCTCCTTCCATCCCCTCCATCCCTCCATTCCCCCCTCCATCCCTCCTTTCACCCCCTCCATTCGTCCTTCCATCCCCTCCATCCCTCCATTACCCCCTCCATCCCTCCTTCCATCCCCTCCATCCCTCCTTCCACACCCTCCATCCCTCCTTCCGTCCCCTCCATCCCTCCTTCCGTCCCCTCCATCCCTCATTCCATCCCCTCCATCCCTCCATTCCCCCCTCCATCCCTCCTTCCACCCCCTCCCTCCCTCCTTCCATCCCCTCCATCCATCCCTCCCTCCTTCCATCCCCTCCATCCCTCCATTCCCCCTCCATCCCTCCTTCCATCCCCTCCATCCCTCCTTGCACCCCCTCCATCCCTCCTTCCATCCCCTCCATCCCTCCATTCCCCCCTCCATCCCACCTTCCATCCCCTCCATCCCACCTTCCATCCCCTCCATCCCGCCTTCCATCCCCTCCATCCCTCCTTCCATCCCCTCCATCCCTCCTTCTATCCCCTCCATCCCTCCTTCCATCCCCTCCATCCCCCCTTCTATCACCCATCCCTCCTTCCATCCCCTCCATCCTTCCATCCCTCCTTCTATCCCCTCCATCCCTCCTTTCATCCCCTCCATCCCTCCTTCCATCCCCTCCATCCCTCCATCCCCCCTCCATCCCGCCTTCCATCCCCTCCATCCCTCCTTCTATCCCCTCCATCCCTCCTTCCATCCCCTCCATCCCTCCTTCCATCCCCTCCATCCCTCCTTCCATCCCCTCCATCCCTCCATTCCCCCCTCCATCCCTCCTTCCATCCCCTCCATCCCTCCTTTCATCCTCTCCATCCCTCCTTCCATCCCCTCCATCCCTCCATTCCCCCCTCCTTCCATCCCCTCCATCCCGCCCTCCATTCCTCCATTCCCCCCTCCTTCCATCCCCTCCATCCCGCCCTCCATCCCTCCATTCCCACCTCCATCCCGCCTTCCATCCCCTCCATCCCTCCTTTCATCCTCTCCATCCCTCCTTCCATCCCCTCCATCCCTCCATTCCCCCCTCCTTCCATCCCCTCCATCCCCTCCATCCCTCCATTCCTCCCTCCATCCCACCTTCCATCCCCTCCATCCCTCCTTCTATCCCCTCCATCCCTCCTTCCATCCCCTCCATCCCTCCTTCCATCCCCTCCATCCCTCCTTGCATCCCCTCCATCCCTCCATTCCCCCCTCCATCCCGCCATTCCATCCCCTCCATCCCTCCTTCCATCCCCTCCATCCCTCCATTCCCCCCTCCATCCCTCCTTCCACCCCCTCCCTCCCTCCTTCCATCCCCTCCATCCCTCCCTCCTTCCATCCCCTCCATCCCTCCATTCCCCCTCCATCCCTCCTTCCATCCCCTCCATCCCTCCTTGCACCCCCTCCATCCCTCCTTCCATCCCCTCCATCCCTCCATTCCCCCTTCCATCCCACCTTCCATCCCCTCCATCCCACCTTCCATCCCCTCCATCCCGCCTTCCATCCCCTCCATCCCTCCTTCCATCCCCTCCATCCCTCCTTCTATCCCCCCATCCCTCCTTCCATCCCCTCCATCCTTCCATCCCTCCTTCTATCCCCTCCATCCCTCCTTTCATCCCCTCCATCCCTCCTTCCATCCCCTCCATCCCTCCATCCCCCCTCCATCCCGCCTTCCATCCCCTCCATCCCTCCTTCTATCCCCTCCATCCCTCCTTCCATCCCCTCCATCCCTCCTTCCATCCCCTCCATCCCTCCTTCCATCCCCTCCATCCCTCCATCCCTCCTTCTATCCCCTCCATCCCTCCTTTCATCCTCTCCATCCCTCCTTCCATCCCCTCCATCCCTCCATTCCCCCCTCCTTCCATCCCCTCCATCCCGCCCTCCATTCCTCCATTCCCCCCTCCTTCCATCCCCTCCATCCCACCCTCCATCCCTCCATTCCCACCTCCATCCCGCCTTCCATCCCCTCCATCCCTCCTTTCATCCTCTCCATCCCTCCTTCCATCCCCTCCATCCCTCCATTCCCCCCTCCTTCTATCTCCTCCATCTCCTCCATCCCTCCATTCCTCCCTCCATCCCACCTTCCATCCCCTCCATCCCTCCTTCTATCCCCTCCATACCTCCTTCCATCCCCTCCATCCCTCCTTCCATCCCCTCCATCCCTCCTTGCATCCCCTCCATCCCTCCATTCCCCCCTCCATCCCGCCATTCCATCCCCTCCATCCCTCCTTCCATCCCCTCCATCCCTCCTTGCATCCCCTCCATCCCTCCTTCCATCCCCTCCATCCCTCCTTGCATCCCCTCCATCCCTCCATTCCCCCCTCCATCCCTCCATTCCCCCCTCCATCCCTCCATTCCCCCCTCCATCCCTCCTTCCATCCCCTCCATCCCTCCATTCCCCCCTCCATCCTTCCATTCCCCCCTCCATCCATCCCCTCCATCCCTCCTTCCATCCCCTCCATCCCTCCTTCCACTCCCTCCATCCCTCCTTCCATCCCCTTCCTCCTTCCATCCCCTCCATTCCCCCCTCCTTCCATCCCCTCCATCCCGCCCTCCATCCCCTCCATCCCTCCATTCCCCCCTCCATCCGACCTTCCATCCCCTCCATCCCTCCTTTCATCCTCTCCATCCCTCCTTTCATCCTCTACATCCCTCCTTCCATCCCCTCCATCCCTCCATCCCCCCCTCCTTCCATCCCCTCCATCCCTCCTTGCATCCCCTCCATCCCTCCATTCCCCCCTCCATGCCACCATTCCATCCCCTCCATCCCTCCTTCCATCCCCTCCATCACTCCTTCCATCCCCTCCATCCCTCCTTGCATCCCCTCCATCCCTCCATTCCCCCCTCCATCCTGCCATTCCATCCCCTCCATCCCTCCTTCCATCCCCTCCATCCCTCCTTGCATCCCCTCCATCCCTCCTTGAATCCCCTCCATCCCTCCTTGCATCCCCTCCATCCCTCCATTCCACCCTCCATCCCTCCATTCCCCCCTCCATCCCTCCATTCCCCCCTCCATCCCTCCATCCATCCCCTCCATCCCTCCTTCCATCCCCTCCATCCCTCCTTCCACCCCCTCCATCCCTCCTTCCATCCCCTTCCTCCTTCCTTCCACCCCCTCCATCCCTCCTTCCATCCCCTCCATTCCCCCCTCCTTCCATCCCCTCCATCCCGCCCTCCATCCCCTCCATCCCTCCATTCCCCCCTCCATCCCACCTTCCATCCCCTCCATCCCTCCTTTCATCCTCTCCATCCCTCCTTCCATCCCCTCCATCCCTCCAATCCCCCCTCCTTCCATCCCCTCCATCCCTCCATTCCTCCCTCCATCCCACCTTCCATCCCTCCTTCTATCCCCCCATCCCTCCTTCCATCCCCTCCATCCCTCCTTCCATCCCCTCCATCCCTCCTTGTATCCCCTCCATCCCGCCTTGCATCCCCTCCATCCCTCCTTGCATCCCCTCCATCTCTCCTTCCATCCCCTCCATCCCTCCATTCCCCCCTCCACCCCTCCTTCCATCCCCTCCATCCCTCCTTCCATCCCCTCCATCCCTCCATTCCCCCCTCCATCCCTCCATTCCCCCCTCCATCCCTCCATCCATCCCCTCCATCCCTCCTTCCATCCCCTCCATCCCTCCTTCCATCCCCTCCATCCCTCCTTCCATCCCCTCATCCCTCATTCCACCCCCTCCATCCCTCCTTCCATCCCCTTCCTCCTTCCTTCCACCCCCTCCATTCCTCCATTCCCCCCTCCATCCCCTCCATCCCTCATTCCATCCCCTCCATCCCTCCATTCCCTCTTGATGCAAGCCCTCTTCATCATGTGATTAACAGGACCTCTGTTCTCTGGCTATCAGAGCTGGACATCAAGGGGAATGGGTGTGTGTGTATATGGAGGGGGAGCTGTGTGTGTGTGTGTGTGGGGGGGGGGGGGGTTGTACAGGCGTGCGTGAGAAACAAAATCTAAGAGACTGTGTGTGTGGGGGGGGGGGGGGGAGTGTACAGGCGTGGGTGAGAAACAGAATCTAAGAGACTGTGTGTGGGGGGGGGTGTACAGGCGTGCGTGAATAACAGAGTCTAAGAGACTGTGTGTGTGGGGGGGGGGGGGGGGGGGGGGGGGGTGTACAGGCGTGCGTGAAAAACAGAATCTGTGTGTGTCTTAAAGAGAGAGAGAAATGGTGTGTGTGTGTGTGTGTGTGTGTGCGTTCAAAAATTGGACACAAACTCTGCCAAGAAAATAATGACTTGGCCCCAAGGCTCCAGACAGTATCTTGGGCTGTGTAGCAGTGTCCAATGGGGGAATGTGATGTCTTGACTGCTCCCTATAGGAGATGGGGAATTCTGACACACACACACACACACACACACACACACACACACACACACACACACACACTCCATGGGGCTTCCATCAAAGCAGCTGGTGGCTGAACAACAACCATTTAAGCCTTCTTTAAAAGGAAAATGTAGTGGTCCTTCCTCATGCTTCATGGGTAAAAGTATTAACCCAGGACATTGCCTAGGAAGGTATGCTTCCATTCTATTCTATTTTCAACACAAGAGGCGGTGGTTTCGCTATTTGGCTAATGGAAAGATCATGTAAGACTTCCCAAATGAGTCACTATGTGTTATGCGGTTAGGAGGCCTTTGGAGATGGGTTGAGTCAATGTTATCTTTTATATGGTGGGAAATAGCATTGTCTTGTCTCTGTTTCTTCACCCCAGACTAGACAATGAGAGCAGCGGGAGAGGATGGATCATTATTTTGAGATAAAAGGGGCAAAGCCGCAGTGGTGTGTACTACTGTGCATGTGCGACGGTGAAAAGGGTACACTACACTCCCGCAATATCCCAGCGAGAATGGTTCCTCTGAGAATTACTCCTACAGTTTAGTTGTTCTCTGAGACACACAAGACGACGGGCGACACTATCTCAGAAATGGTGTGTGTGTGTGTGTGTGTGTGTGTGTGTGCGCGTGTGCGTGTGTGTGTGTGTGTGTGTGCACCTCAAAGTTCCTGTCTCATACTGCAACTTGTAGTAGGAGCAGAATACTACGTCATGTACAGTACTTGCTAGCATTCCCATTTCAATAAGATTAGCTGACTGAATACCACCACCACATCCTCCTCGTTCTCCTACAGTGGCGTATTTAGCACATATTGCCTTTTTAATGTTCTAAGTGTATAACGAACCCCATGTGAGTGGAGACTTGCAAATGACTATTTTCAAAGGTGATTACCCACAATCCCTCACGGTTGTAATTAATCACGAGCAGTAAGCGAAGGGCGAAGGGCTTCATGTATTCATGACATGTACTTAAGCACACACCGTATATTTCACTCTGCCGCCAACTAACATGTTCGTTAATAATGAAGTCAATTTATCAAAGCTTCTCCGGGACTGAATATATTAACATTGATTGCATCCCAAATGACACACTATTCCCCACATAGTGCACTACTTTTGACCAGAATCATATGGGCACTTAAAAGGCAATAGGGTGCCATTTGGGACATCCCCGTGAACATTACCTCAGGATGTGGAGAGCGGGAATGAGGGGCCTCTGGTCCAGTGCTTTCCAACATGTTCCGTCTCATTGCAGTGCTACAGTTGGATTTAGTGCTACAATCACCTCCTGTGCTTCTTCATATGAACTGGGTGTATCAAAGTAATGGAGTCATTTGCATGGTATGGTGGAATAGCTTTAGGTCATCCTGAACGTGTTTGTCGGCATGAGGAGTTCATTTTGTCTACTGGAGGATGGAGGAGGATAGAGGATTGTCATACTAGAAGTCTGTGACATCCGTCACTATTATTATAGGGTTCTCACTCTATGGGCCGTTGCCATTGTTCAATGTCAGTGCAGGAAAGGAGACAAGGAGAAGAGGCAACAACAGACTATTGAGATGGACCCAATCTCTTTATAACTTTCTCTCTCCCTCAACTCCTCTCCCTCTCTCCTCCCTCTCTTCTATCTCTCTCTCTCTCTCTCTCTCTCTCTCTCTCTCTCTCTCTCTTTCTTTTCTCTCTCTCTCTCTCTCTCTCTCTCTCTCTTTCTCGCTCTCTCTCTCATGTTCTCTTCTCACTCTCTCTCTCTCTCTTTCTCTCTCTCTCTTATCCCTCTCTCTAACTCGCCCTATTTCTTCTCTCTCTCTTCTCCCTCTAACTCTCCCTCTCTCTTCCCTCTCTCGCTCTCTCTCTCCCTCTTCTCCCTCTCTCTAACTCACCCTCTCTCTATCTCTCTCTCTCACATTCTCTTCTCACTCACTCTCTCTCTATCCCTCTTCTCTCTCTCTCTCTCTCTATCTCTCTCGCTCTCTAACGTTATCTTCTCACTCTCTCCCTCTCTCTCTTGCTATCTCTCTCTCTCTCTCTCTCTCAGACACAGGCTGTAATCTCCTGCTTTGATCAGGCCTAATAATTCTCATCAGTGCTGCTTAAGGAGGCCTGGCCCTGTGCCCAACGCTGCTGTGTGTGTGTGTGTGTGTGTGTGTGTGTGTGTGTGTGTGTGTGTGTGTGTGTGTGTGTGTCATAACCCCGACCACAAACATGCCTCAAGAGACACTGGGCACACACTGAAAGATCCACTGAAGAGGCTGATGTCGTTCTATAAGCATGGATGACAGGTTCAGTACACATCACTGCATTCTGTATCAGAAACTTCAGCTGTACGTTACTTCCTGGTTAACCTACAGACATACGAGCTACCAGACCCAGTCTCATGATTGGCTAACCCTAGAGATCCCTTCCGTCTCCACTGACTTAGATAAATCTGCTTTTAGTTTTTTTGCACCTCGTGTATGGAACAATCTACAGGACTCCCTGCAGCTTGATGTTCTAGAGTCTCTGAGGCAGTTCAACTAGTTGATTATATGTGATTGTTTTACTTGAATAGATCTTGTATGTTTTTATTATGTTGTAAATAGTATACATTGTGTAAATAGTATGACTTGTGCATATGTAGGGCTCCCTTGTGAAACATTCCTTGGTCTCAATGGGACAAAAATAATGACTTCACTGGGCCTTGTGCTGTGTAGAGCCATAGTCTTTTAAGCCTGTTTGTGTTCCCACCTACAAACTTACACTGTTCACCAAACGTTGTTAGTACATTTGCTTTCCTTTACTATACTGTAATATGATCCGGAATCAGTAACTTTTGAACCAAGCTCCTCCCTTTCATCCCCCACTGTGCAGCATCCTCATTGTCATACCAGTCTGTACCACTGTGCTGCATCCTTATTGGCGTACCAGTCTGTACCACTGTGCTGCATCCTCATTGGCATACCAGTCTGTACCACTGTGCTGCATCCTCATTGGCGTACCAGTCTGTACCACTGTGCAGCATCCTCATTGTCATACCAGTCTGTACCACTGTGCTGCATCCTTATTGGCGTACCAGTCTGTACCACTGTGCTGCATCCTCATTGGCATACCAGTCTGTACCACTGTGCTGCATCCTCATTGGCATACCAGTCTGTACCACTGTGCTGCATCCTCATTGGCGTACCAGTCTGTACCACTGTGCTGCATCCTCATTGGCGTACCAGTCTGTACCACTGTGCTGCATCCTCATTGTCGTACCAGTCTGTACCACTGTGCTGCATCCTCATTGGCGTACCAGTCTGTACCACTGTGCTGCATCCTTATTGGCGTACCAGTCTGTACCACTGTGCTGCATCCTCATTGGCGTACCAGTCTGTACCACTGTGCTGCATCCTCATTGGCGTACCAGTCTGTACCACTGTGCTGCATCCTCATTGGCGTACCAGTCTGTACCACTGTGCTGCATCCTCATTGGCGTACCAGTCTGTACCACTGTGCTGCATCCTCATTGGCGTACCAGTCTGTACCACTGTGCTGCATCCTCATTGGCGTACCAGTCTGTACCACTGTGCTGCATCCTCATTGGCGTACCAGTCTGTACCACTGTGCTGCATCCTCATTGTCATACCAGTCTGTACCACTGTGCTGCATCCTCATTGTCATACCAGTCTGTACCACTGTGCTGCATCCTCATTGGCGTACCAGTCTGTACCACTGTGCCCTTCTATTGTCTGGCATGAGGCAATCTGGGTCTGACTCTCCTGGGTCCGTTTATGCAATACATTAGCTTTTGTAGTTTTGAAGGTTAAGCTGTATCAGCGTCTTCAGGGAGTGAGGTGTGTGTGTGTGTGTGTGTGTCCCACTATCTCTCTCTTTACTCACACACACACACACACAGCTCCTATTTAGACACACACACGCACGCACACACACACACGCACACGCACACGCAAACACACACGCACACACACACGCAAACACACACACAAACACACACACACACACACACACACACACACACACACAAGCAAACACACACAGCTCCTATTTAGACACACATACACACACAAGCAAACACACACACGCGCGCGCGCACACAGACACACAAGCAAACACACACACACACACACACACACAGTGACATGTCAACACACACACACAGTGACATGTCAACACACACACACGAACACACACATACAAGCAAACACACTCATCTGCTATTTAGACACACTCACACTAGCAAATATATGCATGTACGAAGTACACATTCCTGCAACTCTCCTGTTTTTACACACACACACGCACCGCCCCACTATTTTGGTTAGCTCTGCTCCGGTGCACCTGGGGAGACGCAAAAGGAAGCAGGGAAATGTATCGTGTTCTGTTTATCTCCTTGATTATTTACGTCAACCTTCGGCAGTGCAGTTCCGTTTTTGTTGTTTGAAGGTCTTTCCCTCCCAGAGAGATGACTCATGTTACAGCAGGCAGTCTCTTTAATTCTAATTAGTGTGTGATTAGCATAACCTGGATTAGCATAGTTAAAGGGTTTGTTTTTCTTTGTGACTGACTGTGTGCGCATGTGTACGTTCTGCGTGACTGACTGACCACCCTGGGAAGAGGACGCCATGAGGCAGATGCGTCCGTCGGCGTTGACCCTCTGGGTTGGCGTGCTTGATATCTGACCCCCACATGACCTCCTGACCTCCCAACTGTTGGATGGGGCTTTACTTTATGTGATTTGTTGTTTTAATTCAGATACAGTTGATTCAGATTAGGCCGAGATGAAAAATCAGTAACTTGTATATAATCCTTAGTAACAATTTAGGCTTGTCTGAATGAGCCTCTATGGTAGTGTCCAATGTGAGTTACTAAGGGGGAGTATTTGCATATGGCGTTTTCCCATTAAATATCCCTCATTGACACCTCTTCTTTTTGCCACAAACCCACATCAGTCAAACAGACTCCTATTGGAGAATTCAATCTCACATTTCATTTGCCATTGTAATGCAATTTGCAACACACATTTATTTTCCCCCTCTGAGGGGAAAAAAAAGGACATTTGTCATCATCGTTTCATCATCGAACAACAGCGCATCAATCTCCTGCCCCTGCCACCTATAACATATCAGTGAATCAACTTCAACAGTAATTCTTCCCAAGGCAACCACACACGTGGATAGTTAGAAAAACAGCCTCAGCACCAAAGGCTGGTTGGTTTAGTTATCTTGTTTATGCCCTGGGAATGGATGTCGTTAAGTAAGTTGTTTTCATTGCACCCAGAAGCTGTCTGCCCTGTTTCTATTGTAGTCTTTGTTAGAAAGAGCTAGTCTGTGTTCATTAGGGCACATCGTTGCAAAACGGAAACCATAAATTAGCATTTCTTATTGGATAGATAGTTCGTCCATTCCTGTTTCAGTCTGTTTTCTTCTGTTTCGTGCCTAATGAACATGACCCAGGAGAGTACCTCCTAGCTAAAGTGAATACATCATTTCTATCACACTGTGCTCTGAAATGTGATTATCCACTTTATTGTGGTGAGAGCTCCCCTACTGTGAATTGAAATGGCTGCCTTTGGGAAATGATCATTACATTTGATCTAGCCCAGTGGTTCACAACTCCTCAATACCCCCAGCAATACATTGTTTTTGGAGACCCAGACAAGCACACCTGATTCAACTTGTCAACTAATCATCAAGCCCTCGAGGAGTTGAATCAGGTGAGTTTGTCTGGGGCTACAACTCAAATGTGTTACTGGAGGATTGGAGTTGGGAAACACTGCTCTAGCCAGTGTATAATCAGAAGGGGAAATGACCTGAGCTTATTGTTTTACTTGTATCTAGCAGGACCTTTAGTGAGGCTGGTTGGTTGTATTTATACCCTTTAGCCTGGGTACCAATTTAATTTCAATTCAATTTAAGGGGCTTTATTGGCATGGGAAACACACATTAACATTGCCAAAGCAAATTAAATAGATAATTAACAAAAGTGAAATAAACAATTAAAAAAAAATGTACATCCAAAAGATTTAAAGACATTTCAAATGTCATGATGTCTATAAACAGTACAGTGTTGTAACGATGTGCAAATAGTTCAAGTACAAAAGGGAAAATAAATCAACAAAATGATGGGTTCTAGTCATCGGTCCTTCTATGGCCTGCAATCATCTGGGTTGTTTCATTGGGGCACACTGTAGCAAAACGCTTTTCAGCGTGAAATGAAACAAGTGGTTCCATTTTGGACAAATAATTTTTTTTCAATAGAACATGAAAACAAGAGGTTATTATTGGACGAATCCAGGTAGTCCCTCCCTGTTTTAGTCTGTTTGGTGCCTTTTCTAAAATAAGTCATTCATGGCATTGTAGTTGGAGTACCCTCTTTTCAGAGATGAACTTACATATCAGTGGAAATCATAGTGAATCGCTTAAAAAGTTGATTTAAGTCAACATTTTAATAAAGCAATTAGATTAAAAAGTTATAGGCCTATTCACACCTAAAAGTATTATCAATTGATTAAGTGATTCAACCATTTTAAGGACAATATACATAGTAGGACAAGTATTTATACAAGTATTAGCAGAAATCCCATATGCAAAACAATGAATTATGTAGAAATAAAGAGAACGCTAAATCTATCAAGGATATAGGAAGTAAAGGTTATCTTTCCATTTGGAATTGGTCTTCAGTAGCAGATGAAGTTGAGGCTCTCCTGGCAGTCCCGGGCTTCCCATGCTCCCTCTGTTGCTATGGCCCCACAGCGGAGGTTCCAGGCGGGGCATTGATGCAGTCCACCCTGGGGCCAGGCCTCGTACTCCAGTGGGTCCCCGTTCACCCACAACCAGCGGTTGGCCAGGTAGCGCAGGCCCGTCCACAAGTGTGTTGTTGTGGTCTGGGCCTCCCTGCTCTCCCTCTGGGCCAGAAGCAGCTCCGTCTCAGACACCAGGCTGGTGAGGTCTGTGTGCTGCTCCCTACAGTGCTCCAGAGCCTCCTCCCACGTCTTGCTCTCCCTCACCACAATCAGCTTCAAGCAGAAGAAGGGTATCTGAAGGTCTTCAAACTCATTATGCCATGTATTTCCTATAATCATACCATAGTTTTTTCCAAGTTTGTTGTTTGGTTGACCCTTGTCCCAGGTACCAAGGTAGGTTGCGTATCCACCTCCCGACCACCTCCAGCCTGTTAGGTTGTGGGGCTCTCTGTACAGACCAATCCAGGTGGACAAATTAATCCACCTATCTCCCCGCCTTTGTAGCTGCTGCTGTTCCCGCACACTGCTGATAGAGGACAGGTCGGTGTAATGTTTTCTGCAGAACTCCTGAGCTTCTAACCACTTTTTTTGGTCATGAACATAGACGTGCTTCCCAGACACAGAGATGTATGGTTGATTCCCCCCGTATCCCATCTCCCAAAATGCCTCCAACACATTGGACAGGAGGAGTACTGTGCAAACGGTCTTCTCCATGACAGTGTTGTGCTTCCGATTTGAGGTGAAGTGTGTCTCCTCTGCTGATGCTGCTCTGTCTGATGCTCTGATTGATGACGCTGGTCTGTTTTGAGGCGTGAGGGACCAATAGAAGTTTTACATTTTACATTTTTGTTTTGCAAATATGCTCACCTGTACAAACATAAGGAAGGCAAATCGAACATACAAATGATGTCTCTTCGGGGGGCTCACTGAAGATGGGTGGAACAAGTTTAACAATAGTCAGCAAGTGACACGTAGAACTTTGAATGAGGGGCCAAAGTTGTTTGCCTGGTCGTTGTGTCTCTACCAGTCAAACAAATTCTCTGACGCATGAAAAGGCTGCCCGTAGAAAATGGATGGAAAAGGTTGAGGTCAGTGCAAATAACGTGAATAACTTTGAATAAGGAGGAACAGTTGTTAGTTTAACGCCACTGCTTTAGGATTGTCTTCTCTTGACACCCCGGCTAGTTCCTCCCTGCCCGGCTGCCTGTGCAGAATAGCCCAGAATCCTAGCAAAATAGGATCTGATTTAGAGGGAAATGTCATTGTATTCATGCTTTTTAATTACTTTCAATCGACAAATTGACTTTTAACTAACTCGGGATGGGACAGATGGGCCTTTTACAGTGGGGAGGATGTGGGCAGAGCCATCCATGCAAGAGCTAGCGAAATCCAATTGGCACATTCTAGCATGTACTGTATTAGCATATTTCCGTTAGGGAACGTCTCTGAAGTACGTGTGTTGAAGAACTTGAATTCGCAATTGGATTCCTTCTAAACAACAACCATTTTGGAAACTCTGGCAAAGGGAAGAGCTGAGCGATTAGTGTTTTTTAAGGTCCATTCGGTTTACTCACGAAGTGACCCTCTGTGACCAAGAGAAAGTGGACGTGTTTCATTTCTTAAAAATTATTTTGTATTTTTTCATGTTGAGAGTGAGACAGAGAGATGAAACCACCATTTCCGTCTCCCAGGCTGGGCTCCGTCGCTCAGAGGCAGACTGATTCTTTGTCAGCTTGGGGACAGAAATTGTGACACATCACTCCCTATGCAAATGTGGGGTGTGAAACCTGACGCTTCAAGTTAGCTCCGCTGACAGCGGAAAGTAGACAGATGGGGCTTTCTGGCACTTCAAGGCACTGGATCCCGCGACGTTCACAGAGCGCTTTGTACACCAAAATGTCAGTCGGAACCGGTCCAGAACAGCTTAAATATCCCCTTGAGCATGGTTAATGAAGTTATTAACTACACTTTGGAGGGTGTATCAATACACCCAGTCACTACAAAGATACAGGCATCCTTTCTATCTCAGTTGCTGGAGAGGAAGGAAACCGCTAAGGGATTTTACCATGAGGCCAACAGTGACTTTAAAACAGTTAACTGAGTTTAATGGCTGTGGTAGGATAAAACTGAGGATGGCTCAAGAACAATGTAGTTACTCCACAATACTAACTTAAATGACAGTGAAAAGAAGGAAGCCTGTACATATTCCAAAACATGCATCCTGTTTGCAATAAGGCACTAAAGTAAAACTGCAAAGAAATGTATTTTATGTCCTGAATACAAAGCGTTATGTTTAGGGCAAATCCAACACAACACTGAGTACCAATCTTCATATTTTCAAGCATGGTGGTGGCTGCATCATGTTATGGGCATGCTTTTCATCATCAAGGACTAGGGAGTTTTTTTAAATAAAAATAAATGTAATGGAGAGGAAAACCCGGTTAAGTCTGCTTTCCACCAGACACTGGGAGATTAATTCACCTTTCAGCAGGACAATAACCTAAAATACAAGGCCAAAGATACATTGGAGTATCTTACAAAGATGACATTGAAAGTTACAGTTTTGACTTAAAGTAGCTTGAAAATCTATGGCAAGACTTGAAAATGGCTGTCTAGCAATGATCAACAACCAACTTGACAGAGCTTGATAATAATGTGCAAACATTGTACAATCCATGTTTGCAAAGCTTTTAGAGACTTACCCAGAAAGACTCACAGCTGTAATCACTGCCAAAGGTGATTCTAACATGTATTGACTCTGGGGTTTGAATACTTATGTCAATGTGATGTTTCTGAGTTTCATTTTCAATAAATATGTAAAATGTCTAAAAACATATTTTGACTTTGTCAGTATGGGGTATTGTGTGTAGATGGGTAAGAATTATATATATTTTTTAATCCATTTTTTAATTCAGGCTGTAACACAGCAAGATATGGAATAAGTCAAGGGGTATGAATACTTTCTGAAAGCACTGTAACATCTAAAGTTAAAGTAATCTCATCTCTGCTCAGGCAGTAGCAGCCAGACAGACAGCAGGATAGCCAAGACAACCATCAAAACGTCATCTCTGTGCTCCACAACTAGCCAAGCTCCCCTTGGCTAGCGAAAAGTGTAGCCCGTAATCATTGGGTTGCCACAGCTGCCCATGCTGCACAGCTGTCTGACCAAATCCCTATTTAAGTAGTTCTTCAAAGTAGTTCTTCAAAGCATACTATCAATATTGCTACAACTATCAATCGGGTAGAGCTACTTCATGAACTGTCTCTATCGCTCTCGTCACTGTGTTTTGTACATTCATCTCGCTCTCATGCGGTCTGTGCAAGGGGCCAAGAAGAATAGGCGCAAGGGATTCTGGGGATTGTAGTTAATTACCACATGTTCTGCACTGACCTAGGTTGAATATTTACCTGTTGAAAACTACAACGCCCTACAGCTTCCCACAGTTCGTTCTTGATTTGATTATTGATCTCGTGTTTGATATGATTTCTCATTAGAGAAACGGCACTTTCAACATGCAACAACTTCAAAGATTTTACTGAGTTACAGAAATCTGAAATCTGAAATCTGAAATCTGAGTTACAGAAATCAGTCAAAAAATTTGATTAGGCCCTAATCTATGGATTTCACATGACTGGGATTACAGATATGCATCTATTGGTCACAGAACCATTAAAAAAATAAGGTAGGGGCTTGGATCACAAAATCAGTCAGTATCTGGTGTGACCACCATTTGCCTAAATCAGCGTGACATACAGTGCCTTGCGAAAGTATTCGGCCCCCTTGAACTTTGCGACCTTTTGCCACATTTCAGGCTTCAAACATAAGGATATAAAACTGTATTTTTTTGTGAAGAATCAACAACAAGTGGGACACAATCATGAAGTGGAACGACATTTATTGGATATTTCAAACTTTTTTAACAAATCAAAAACTGAAAAATTGGGCGTGCAAAATTATTCAGCCCCTTTACTTTCAGTGCAGCAAACTCTCTCCAGAAGTTCAGTGAGGATCTCTGAATGATCCAATGTTGACCTAAATGACTAATGATGATAAATACAATCCACCTGTGTGTAATCAAGTCTCCGTATAAATGCACCTGCACTGTGATAGTCTCAGAGGTCCGTTAAAAGCGCAGAGAGCATCATGAAGAACAAGGAACACACCAGGCAGGTCCGAGATACTGTTGTGAAGAAGTTTAAAGCCGGATTTGGATACAAAAAGATTTCCCAAGCTTTAAACATCCCAAGGAGCACTGTGCAAGCGATAATATTGAAATGGAAGGAGTATCAGACCACTGCAAATCTACCAAGACCTGGCTGTCCCTCTAAACTTTCAGCTCATACAAGGAGAAGACTGATCAGAGATGCAGCCAAGAGGCCCATGATCACTCTGGATGAACTGCAGAGATCTACAGCTGAGGTGGGAGACTCTGTCCTAAGGACAACAATCAGTCGTATATTGCACAAATCTGGCCTTTATGGAAGAGTGGCAAGAAGAAAGCCATTTCTTAAAGATATCCACAAAAAGTGTTGTTTAAAGTTTGCCACAAGCCACCTGGGAGACACACCAAACATGTGGAAGAAGGTGCTCTGGTTAGATGAAACTAAAATTGAACTTTTTGGCAACAATGCAAAACGTTATGTTTGGCGTAAAAGCAACACAGCTCATCACCCTGAACACACCATGCCCACTGTCAAACATGGTGGTGGCAGCATCATGGTTTGGGCCTGCTTTTCTTCAGCAGGGACAGGGAAGATGGTTCAAATTGATGGGAAGATGGATGGAGCCAAATACAGGACCATTCTGGAAGAAAACCTGATGGAGTCTGCAAAAGACCTGAGACTGGGACGGAGATTTGTCTTCCAACAAGACAATGATCCAAAACATAAAGCAAAATCTACAATGGAATGGTTCAAAAATAAACATATCCAGGTGTTAGAATGGCCAAGTCAAAGTCCAGACCTGAATCCAATCGAGAATTTGTGGAAAGAACTGAAAACTGCTGTTCACAAATGCTCTCCATCCAACCTCACTGAGCTCGAGCTGTTTTGCAAGGAGGAATGGGAAAAAATGTCAGTCTCTCGATGTGCAAAACTGATAGAGACATACCCCACAAGCGACTTACAGCTGTAATCGCAGCAAAAGGTGGCGCTACAAAGTATTAACTTAAGGGGGCTGAATAATTTTGCACGCCCAATTTTTCAGTTTTTGATTTGTTAAAAAAGTTTGAAATATCCAATAAATGTCGTTCCACTTCATGATTGTGTCCCACTTGTTGTTGATTCCTTACAAAAAATACAGTTTTATATCTTTATGTTTGAAGCCTGAAATGTGGCAAAAGGTCGCAAAGTTCAAGGGGGCCGAATACTTTCGCAAGGCACTGTATCTCCTTCGCATAGAGTTGATCAGGCTGTTGATTGTGGCCTGCGGAATGTTGTCCGACTCCTCTTCAATGGCTGTGTGAAGTTGCTGGATATTGGCA
This sequence comes from Oncorhynchus mykiss, assembly GCF_057628025.1. Lineage (NCBI taxonomy): Eukaryota > Metazoa > Chordata > Actinopteri > Salmoniformes > Salmonidae > Oncorhynchus > Oncorhynchus mykiss. The sequence goes on along the minus strand of NC_143038.1, from coordinate 10,888,150 downwards.
GGAACTGGAACAGACTGTCGTACATGTCGATCCAGATCATCCCAAACATGCTCAATGGGTGACATGTCTGGTGAGTATGCAGGCGATGGAAGAACTGGGACAGTTTCAGCTTCCATGAATTTTGTACAGATCCTTGCGACATGGGGCCGTGCATTATCATGCTGAAACACAAGGTGATGGCAGCGGATGGATTGCATGACAATGGATCTTGTCACGGTATCTCTGTGCATTCAAATCCCCATTGATCAAATGCACTTTTGTTCGTCGTCTGTAGCTTATGCCTGCCCATACCATAACCTCACCACCACGGGGCACTATGTTCACAACGTTGACATCAGCAAACCATTCGCCCACATGATGCCATACACAAACGTGGTCTGTGGTTGGACATGCTGCCAAATTCTCTAAAACAACATTGGAGGAGGATTACGGCAGAGACATTAACATTAACAGCTCTTGTGGACATTCCTGCAGTCATATTTTATTTCAGCTCATGAAACATGGGATCAACACTTTACATGTTGCATTTATATTTTTGTCAGTGTAGATGTAAACTAAATACATATTTGGTTAATCGTTCAGCACTAGCAAAGGGTCAAGTCTATTGAAGTTGGTGCGCTCTATTCCGACCAGATTTGAGTTTTGAACAGAAAACTGTACTGAGATAGGATGCCATTCGTGAGAACATTTGCAGAACGTCAGCCCAGCTTAATCTTCTGCCTCTGCCTTGCCACTACACTTCCTCTCATCACCATATTTGGTAATGATTGGATGCCCCTAGCAGACGCTTAGAGTTTTTCTACATGTGTCCAATCTGGGTTTTCACCGTTATGTCAACAATAGTTACTATTTACCACTTAGCTACCTCATTTGTTTGCCTTCTGTTGAAAGAGCTTACCAGGCTGGGTCAGAGAGTTTCATTTAAAGACATTCATTGAGCTAGTCCACCTGTGTAACTTTCAGAACACTTTTTCAAACCACTTTTGCATGTGCCAGGTTTTCCATACAATTTTGTTTTGGAGGAAGACACATGAAAAAACATGACTGCTGCTCCTCACTCACAATGATGCACTTCATTTGCACACACCTGTTCAAACCTTCCTACCCACTGTCTACCCACTGTGTACCCACTGCATCAGTCACATTTCCAGACATCGGACAGGGAATTTGTTTGGGAGAAAAAAATAATTTGTGTTTCTAGATTTGCTTGTCGCGTGTTTGAATGAGCATTAAAGGAACTTTCCTTTTCGTCTCAAAAACAACTAAGAAATGTCCATTGTGCCTCCAAACAGACCAGCCTCATCCTTATCACTCATGAGTCAAATCATCAGACGGATCAGACACACTTTACTTCACAAAATAAAACATCTCCACAGTGCTCCTCATGTCCAGTGTGAGGGATATTTGAGAAGAAACTAATGAAAGACTCATCTTGGGACAATCAAAATTCTTTGGTATCTGAGAAGCACATCTATGTTTGACAAAACATGGGCAATAGCTCAGGAGTTCTGCAGAGAGCCTTAGACTGACCTGTCGTCCTCCATCAGTGAAGAGGACAGGGTGCATCTCAATAGTCCAAAATGGTTCCCTCTCAAATCCTAATAACGTTTGAACAATAACGATCAAAAATACACCATTTTCATTTAAACATGCCCTATCTTCTGAAAATGTTCCTACAGACAGTGAAAAAGTGCACACACTGTAAAGTACAAGCTCGTACAACTTTTCAATGAGAGCTATTTTACTTTCAACACAGCCCTGTTCCTCCTTCAGGTTTAACTTTACTGTGAGCCATTGGAGGTAAGCAATTATGTCTGCTTTATGATATTCATATAAGCAGCATACAGTATATGCCTTTGCTGTTAGGCTCTAATACGTACTTCCCCAGAAAAATACCGTTCTGACAGCATGGCTGAATGTGAGCCAATTACGACTGTTGTGCATTTCCATTACTAGCGTGTCGGGTTCTATATTTACCGTGTCAATTGAAGTAGCCCGCCAGGGTGCTAATAGCTAACAGCGTCTTTGACACAAACACATTGGAGGTGAACAACAGGTTATGACCGAGGGTCCAACGGAGACCAGGCGCTAATAGGAACATGTTGCACCTCTCTGCTGTACTCCTTCCCTTACAGAACGGACGGAGTACACTTAGTGATGATCAAACCCAGTTGGTGGGAGGAAGGAGGCAGCAGAGTGCCATTCAGTGCTGAATCAACCAATCGGAGACCTCTGCACCTCTTTCATGAGGTTATTAGACAGGAAGTGTGCCTCACAGCGGGTGCTGCCGCAATGCCAACCTGAAGTGATTGCCAAGGCAACAAACTGACGGTTAGGCCAACACACAAGGAGACCTCAGCATTAAGAATCTTTATATTATTAAATGTTGGATAATACATTAACTTTACACTGTTAGTTGAGATTAGAATTCCACCCTCACTAGTTCTTCTTGTATCTGAGTGGCTCTCTGGTTGTAATGAATTCAAATATTCTTTAATTATACTAGTGTGGCTGCCCGAAGCCTGCCTGCAATCTGACTATTAAAGTGCCCCACTAATTTGATTTGATGTTGCCATACCAACCACGACCAGACAAATCTACGAGGATTTTTAGTAGTTAGTCCTGTATTAGATGTTCAATTATGCAAAACAATGTATATTTTTCAAAGGTCGATTTGATGGACGGTCCCTGTTGCAGATGATACTGTATGTATTAGTGAAATGGATTGTTTTGCGTCAAAACAGAATCAAAAGTGGAGAGTTTTTCTTCTGGGCCTGTAATCACAAAGCGTCTCAGAGTAGAAGTGTTGATCTAGAATCAGTTTTCACTTTTAGATCATAATGTTTAAGATTATGTGGACTGGTAGGATCTGATCATAGATCAGCACTCCTAGTCTGAGACACTTTGCCAATTTCCGGATCCTTAACCTTTAATTTCTTTGCAACTGCTTTGTCCATCACAATGGTATAACTGCCAAGCAGGAAGAATCCCATTAGCCATCACTGTCACTGTTACAATGGTGACATACCATACCCTGGTCATTTGTTTGTTTTTCTAAATGACAAGTCTGACTGGGGCTGAGGAGATATCCTTGAATCGCCCACTACGGGAACAGGCACTTCGCATGAGAGGTTAAAGAACAGATGTGTGTTCGTGTGATGGTGTATGTCTGCATGTGCGTGTGTGTATGTGCACATGTGCTGAGGGGTATAAATGCTCAAAATAATACTTATCATGTGAGTTTAAAGGGCAGGTGTGTGTTTGCATGTGTGTGTCTCTGAGAGTGTGTGAGAGATCTGCATGTGCACACACACACACACACACACTTTCGGAGACGCACTGACTATCAAAGGCACCTCGGCAGCATCCAATTTGACCAGGTCCATAAATGATTGAGTGGGGAGAGGGTCAGGTGTTACTCTTCTATTTATGCCTGTGAACAAAGGCGTCAAAAAAAAAGTTCCTACCCACTCAGTTCATTTCCGCCAGGCCTGTCACTCGGGACTCCAGAGGTGCCTTTGTTCAGACAGATTACACGACAGAGAAATGAATCAAATAAATCTTTCAAATGTTTCTCCATGAATATAAACACTATTTGACTGTTGTAACACATTGGATTGGACAGACTCAGTCTAGACTTGGAGCTTTCAAATGGAAGATGTATCCCACTGAAGTGGAATATAAGTGGAATAACAGAGTTTTTTTTTTCTCATTTTGAGGACAAATGGGCAGAAGAAGCACACACTCACTTTGAAAGTGTGCTTCAAAGTGCTTCCCAATAACACAATCACTATGTACAATCAGCCACCCAAACATACAGCTATCATTTTTTATCAACATTCACTCTCCTATGTATTTATTTGGACAGTGAAACTGACATTGGTAAACGTGTCTCTATACCCCGGCATTTTGGATTTGAGGTCATATGAGGCGACAGTATAGAATGTCACCTTTTAGTTGAGGTTATTTTCATACATATCTGTTTTACCATTTAGAAATGAAAGCACTTTATGTATCTAGTCCCCACATTTAAAAACATATTTGGACAAATTCACTTATAGTGTTTTAGACGAGTCAAAAGTTTAGTATTTGCTACCGTATTCCTAGCCAGCGATGACTACATCAAGCATGTGGCTCTACAAACTTGTTGGATCCATTTGCAGTTTGTTTTGGTTTTGTTTCGGATTATGCAAATTCATCCAAAAAGCAAACGCTTCCAACAAGTTTGTAGAGTCACAAGTTTGATGTAGACATTGTGTGCTAGGAGCCCAAATCCTAAACTTTTTGGCTAAATGTAATACGCTATAAAAGTGAATTTGTCTAACTACTTAGGACACCTTCAAAGGGACAAGATACTTAAAGTGCATTCATTTCGAAACGGCAAAACAAATGTATGAAAATACCCTCGAAAAAAAGAGTGACATTTTATACATTCGCCTCATAAAACCTTCGATCTCAAATACCAAACTAAAAGATTCAGTTTCACTGTCCAAATAAATATGTAGGGGAGTGTACCTCTGCACTAGCATTTCTTTTCTATCAAAGAACCAGATAGATGCTCGGAAGGCGGGACTACAGCACCCCAACACACACACATTCACACTCACACACTACTTCTAATGCAGCAGCTGTATCCCACCAAAGCCAGGCAGATTTTGAACCCTCGTCCATCGATTTAAAGAGATTTCTATCTGATCCTACAGAGCTTTGATTGACAGTTTTCAGGGAGAGCGATCACCAATCCCTCTCCCATCCCATCCCGCCCCTGGCCATACTGTTTCTGTGCAGTTTAACGCTCAGCCATTATGCTGGGTTATATGTGCGTCCATCTCTGGTCCTTCTCATGAATCTCATATCTGCCCAGTGGAGTGAAGAACTGCCAGGAGTTTCCTCCTCCCAGAACTTGACACTAACATAGAATACACATTTTTACGGCTTTTTCACTCCTCGTTGCAGTCAATCATGCGACTGGATCGTGTTTTAAAGGCAATGTTCATGTGCGGGCATATTCTACCTGTCAATCAAACATTTTTACCTCCATAATTAAAATGTCTCACAAGTTGAAGGCAATGTCCATGGGCAGCATCCTCTACCTGTCAATCAATTATTGTTCACCGCCACAATCAAAGTGAATAGTTTTTCCGATGAGGAGGTGATCTTCTTATGAGAATGTGATATTCCTATGAGAATGTACATTTTTAGTTCTGCTTTTCTAGTTGTATAATTGCTCTACGACGGTGTCAGAACAGGTAATGTGGCCAGGGGCTGGGGAACTGGTAACGCAGCGCTACATCTCGTGGTGTTGCAGCATATGTTGCCTGCCGGCATATGTCAACTGCCGAGGGAGACCAGCCAATTAAACAGCAGTCTGTGGCAGGAGGTGGCTGTCTGTAACACCGTCTCGCAGGTGCGTTTGTAGCGCAGGATCACTGAATTATTCTCGACCACCCCATTGGCTGCCTCCCTTTAAAAGTGCTGCCAGAAGAGGAGTAAGGTGAGCTTGTGTTTTGGCTATGCCTTTGAGATACAGGATGTGTATAGTGTGGACGTGGTACAAAAGTCCCTGCATCCCAAACCAGCCAGTGGAACCAGCCGGTGCTGCATCCTTCCTGAGACCTAGAAGTACTGTCAAATCAAATCAAATCAAATTTATTTATATAGCCCTTCGTACATCAGCTCATATCTCAAAGTGCTGTACAGAAACCCAGCCTAAAACCCCAAACAGCAAGCAATGCAGGTGTAGAAGCACGGTGGCTAGGAAAAACTCCCTAGAAAGGCAAAAAACCTAGGAAGAAACCTAGAGAGGAACCAGGCTATGTGGGGTGGCCAGTCCTCTTCTGGCTGTGCCGGGTGGAGATTATAACAGAACATGGTCAAGATGTTCAAATGTTCATAAATGACCAGCATGGTCGAATAATAATAAGGCAGAACAGTTGAAACTGGAGCAGCAGCACAGTCAGGTGGACTGGGGACAGCAAGGAGTCATCATGTCAGGTATTCCTGGGGCATGGTCCTAGGGCTCAGGTCAGTTGAAACTGGAGCAGCAGCACGGCCAGGTGGACTGGGGACAGCAAGGAGTCATCATGTCACCCAGGTTAGAGAAATGCTTTTCAGGGCCAGTGTTATAGACGATGTTTCGGGAGTTTGTTGTGTTGCAGTGCGGAGGGTTGTGAGTTCGCACCCCAGTCAGGGCGGAATTTCCACTCCTTCACACTTCCAGAGAGAGAAAAGTCCAACAGTGAAGAGTTGAATTTTACCTTGGAATAAACAGAACATTACTCATCTGTGGCCGGTGAGACTTTACACGCAGGCCGGCAGGAAGAGACAAATCTATATCTTATTTATGCAAGTGTCCTTCGTCCTCCAGATTGTCTGACACAAAAGCATTTTCAGTGGTGAATCCCTGAGATGTTCTTTTCGATTCTCTACAGCTCCATTCAGTACATTTGTGCTCTTGCTGTGTGATCAACACTAGATAATAACAGAAGCATTTGAGATGGCATGTTTCAAGTGCAATCTTTCAGGAAGTCAGGTGTCTTTCTCTAACTGGCTATATTGTTTGGTGAGTGTGATTGGACCATTTGAGCATCCTGTAGACACAATGAAAGGCAAACAAAAGAAGTCAACATCAGCACCCACCTGAGACAAAAAGACATGAATGACCTCATGTTGAGAATTGTATGGGATATTATAATATTAAATCTGCATGAAGAAACCTGACACAGATTCTGCTGCCGAGGTTCATACAGTGCTGACAGAGAAAGAAGCCCAGCCTAGTTAACTGCACTGGCCCACTTGGCAGTGTCTCAGCATGGGCTCTCTCTCTCTGTCTTTCGCTCTGTCTTTCTCTCACTCTCTCCATCGCTCTCTCACTCTCTTTCTCTCCACCATCTCCCTTTCTGTCTGTCTCTCTCTATCTGTCTCTCTCCCTCCCTCTCTTTCTCCACCATCTCTGTCTCTCTCGCTCTTTCTCGCTCTCTCTGTCTCTGTCTGTCTCTGTCTGTCTGTTTTTGTCTCTCTCTCTCTCTGTCGCTCTCTGTCTCTCTCTCCCCACCACCTCTGTCTCTGTCTGTCTCGTTCTCTCTCTCTCTCTCTCCCTCTCACTCCACCATCTCTCTCTTTCTCTCCATGCTCTCTCTCTCCATCCCAGCTGTGTTCTACAGTGTTATTTATCCTGGTCTTCTGGAACAACAGCTTATCGCACCACCCAAGCCTGTTCCAATTAGCTCTACTTCTGGGGATCATCCACACACTCTCTAAGCATCTGCTCTGTCGTGCGCATGTATGTGTGTGAGACACTGACAGGGTTCGAACCCATGTCTCGTGAAAAGTGCATTGGCCCGCTAAGCCAAACACCTGCGCCTAATTGAAAGGGTAGACACCTGCGTCTCAGTCTTTGTGTGATATGTTTCATTTGATAGATGTTGCTCAGCTCAACATAACTGCAAATCAGTACCTCATTTATTTCATTTGGAACCATGCCTCTCTCATTCCTTTCCAAGCCAACTTACGTGATATAAGGCCGGGTTGTTTTTTCCCAGCTACTCTCGTGTTGAGACCGTACCACCAAACAAAGATAGGAAGGAAAGAGTGGAATGAACGAGAGAGGAGTGAAGCAGTAATTACTGGCTTGGTTGCTGTGTTTCAGGGCTGCTGCCTATGTTAGTGGCTCAAGGTGCCTAGCTAAGTGAAATAGACTGCTTTCTTTGAAGGGCATTCTGTCCTCATATAGAGGTGTAACTAAGCACGCACACACACACACACACACACATACACATGCACATGCACACATACACATACACATACACATACATATACACACATACACATACACATACACTTAATGAAAGAGAACGACTCTCTGGGCTGATATGTGACCCGCTAGCACCTCCCCTGGTAAGAGGGGAATGAGGCAACCTCAGAGTTCCACACAAGGATACTAGATTGACACATACAGGAATGAAATGGACATGGAATGGTAGTGGTTCTATAATGGACAGAAAACAGGGGTAATGAATACACTGTACACAAGACAATAACTCATAGCACAAGTAGAGTCGCAAAGCTATTAACAAAGGAAGGACTGTAGACTGCAGTGTATCAATGGAACATTATGTCAATCTATACAGTATTGTCACGTCTACTCCAATTGCCCCGCTCCGGCGCTCAACGTTGCCGGTTTACTAACTACCAGACCTGGCAACCCATTATTACGGACACCTGGCAACCCATTATTACGGACACCTAGCAACCCATCACTACGCACACCTGCACCCCATCATCCTTGATTACTTACCATTTATCTAGCACTCTATTTCTGTCAGTCATCAGGTAGTATTGTTTATATTTCCTTGTTAGACGCTTCTCTTGTTTTGTATTCCTTCCATGCGTCTACTTTACAAGCATCCGTATGCGTGATATATGTGAAGTAACCCAGACTGCTCTACATTGAAAGTTACATGTGAAGCCTCGTACAAGGGATTCTTTTACAATTGTCCCATCACTGGTGAAGTTTAATTCATTCACGCATTTGTGTGTTCAGCTAGAGTAAGAACCTCTGCTGTTCAAAAGCAGACCCGCTGAGGGAAAAAAAAACGGATCCGAATGAACGTTGTTTCCACGTCACTTCGTCGCCATTTCAACAAAATGATTTGTGATGGAGTTGAATCAGCGTGGAAAAATGATTGGATTTTCAAAAAGTCATCAACGTATGGGGGGGGGGGGGGGGGATCGGCCAATTTTTTTAAACCTAAATCCTGTGACAATGGTGAAATATTTGATTAATTTGACGTTGGTTGACAACTCAACCAAAGTTAAATCAAAACTAGAAGTGACATCTGTGTCTAACCAGTGGGGAATGCACGGGACTCTTGATGCATTGCCAATCCTTTATCAGCCTTGTCATTCTTGGTATCATAGAACCAAAATTACATTCTAACCCTTCTGTCAAATGACTTGCCTAGTTCTCTCAGTTTGCTTCATCTACAATTGAAATCCACCGAGCATTGGACTTTAGAAGCACGACCATGACTGATATCCCTCTATCTGCCTGCGCAGCTTTCCCACCCCATTTGTAATCCCATCCAATTCCAGGCTTGCAGGAGCAGGACCCATACGGAATACCGGGAAGAAATTCCCAGGGATTTTCTGCCTCATCTGTTCCTGGTAGGCAGATGGTGATGGAAAACTGAAAGGTGTCGTTTGTCTTCATCAGCCTCCCACTCCGTGAGGATCGAATGGAGAGGAAGAGGGGGAGGAGGAGGTGGAGGGAGGAAAGGAGGATGCAGGTTATCTATAAATGGCTGTGACTGAGATTGTCGTGTGAGCTGGGAGCTTGAGACATGAAACATGTCAGCTCCCGAGATTACTAATATAGATTTTCCCATACAGCCTGGGATATGGAGGGACAGAAGAACGGAGAGAGGAGAGGGGTGGAGTGTGGTGTGGGGGGCAGAGGTGCTCCCAGCTAGAACATTTGGATCTTTGGAAGTTGTGGGAAAGTACGTTTTTGGTTTTCCATTGGTTCTGGGTACAAAGCCATACGTTTCCTGACTGGTAAAACTGACAGTATTTTCAACTTTCCGAGAAGTGAATTACAGTTCCCTGTTCTGGGAACCTTAATGTTTAGGTTGCAGAAAGGTTCTGGGAACGTTTTACTTTGGTTCACTGAACGTTTCTATGAATGTAAATTATTGGTTATTTGAAGGTAATAAAAATGATGTTCTGAAAACATGTTTTTTGATAACAATGCTAGCTTAGTTTGGGTTGACTGTTTTGAACTCCAAGCACTGATGGAAATTGATTTGCTTAGGCATTAATCATGCAAATAGATTTTTTCTATTGGGGCACAGCATTAGTGAATTTCTAAGCTATGCTCTTCTGTTTCCTAGCCATGGAATTAGTCCATGGCTAGATAGTTTTGTTGATGCTGACAACGGAATGTATATGTTTTCAATAACATTCTTAGAACATTCTCTGAAAGTTACTAAAGTTGTCTTGTGGTTTTTATGAAAGGTTTTCTTAACGTTCTCTGAACAATGTGAGAACATGACTTTAAATAGAAAGAACCATATGGAAACTTGTAGGAAACGTTATGCTGAAGCACTAAAATTCCCACAGAAGAATGTTGTTTCTTAACGTTCTCTGAACTATTTGAGCACATTCCAATGTCAAACCAGTTGGAGAGCGTTTGTAGAACATTACCAAAATTGAAATTAAATGTAAACATGTATGAACTTTCAGGAGACTTTCTGTTAAAACTTCTTCAGGATCAGTGGGTCCCCTGCGGGATGGTTGTGCTAACGTAGGCTAATGCGATCAGCATGAGGTTGTAAGTAACAAGAACATTTCCCAGGACATCTGATATTGTCAGAAAGCTTAAATACTTGTTAATCTAACTGCACTGTCCAATTAACAGAGCTATTACAGTGAAACAATGCCATGCTATTGTTTGATGAGAATGCACAGTTTTGAACATAAAGTTATTAATAAACAAATTAGGCACATTTGGGCAGTCTTGACGCAACAGAAATGCAATGGTTCATTGGATCAGACTAAAAGTTTGCACATACACTGCTGCCATCTAGTGGCTAATATCTAAATTGCACCTGGCCTGAAATAAATAACATTATGGCCGGTTGTTTTTTTCTTTGTATTATCTTTTACCAGATCTAATGTGTTATTTTTTTAATCATTTTTATCATTTTTGGCCAAAAATCACATACCCAAATCTAACTGCCTGAGAGCTCAGGCCCTGAAGCAAGGATATGCATTTTCTTGGTACCATTTGAAAGGAAACACTTTGAAGTTTGTGGAAATGATCGCTGAGTTGGTTCCAAAGCCAAGCAACTATCCTTGCACCATTCCCAGAAAGTTGTGGGAAGGTTAATAACCATAGGACAACCACACTCTCACCGAGCTATAAGTAATACATGGTTCTCAGAACGTTATATGCTAGCTGGGTTATCTCTTATGTGACTCTCTCTGTCGCTACCCACTCCTCTCTTTCTCCTCTCATTTATCTCTTTCTCGCTTTCTCTCTCTCTCTGCCTCCCTCCCTCTCCTCCTCCCCAGAGCCTCCTCTTTGACATGCTGCACCACAATTATGTATCACTGTGCCATCTGCCCCATCAAAAGTGAATAACTTTACAACCACACTTTCTCTCTCTGCTGAGACACACAAACACATACAGGTAGCCTCGAGGTTAGAGCATTGGGCCAGTAACTGATAGGTTGCTGATTTGAATTATGGAGCTGACAAGGTGAAAAATGTGTCACTGTACCCTTGAGCAAAGCACTTAACCCCAATTGCTCCAGGGGTGCAGGACAATGGTGACTCTGGCTGTGACCCCATTCCTTGCAGGTGTCTCAGGGGGAGTTGGGATATGCAAGAAACACATTTTCATTCTGCACTTGTACAAGTGTGTAACAGGACAAGTAAAATCACCCCCCCCCCCCTAATTAGTATCACACACCTGCCCTTTAACCTTGCATGAGTCTCAAATGAAATAAAATGTGCCGAATACAACAGGTGTTACCGTGAAATGCTTACTTACAAGCCCTTAATCAACAATGCAGTTTTAAGAAAAATAAGAATTAAGAAAATATTTACTAAATAAATTAAAGTAAAAAAATGTAATAAATAAAAACACAATACAATGACAAGGCTATATACAGGGGGTACCAATGTGTGGGGGTACATGTTGGTAGGGGTAAAGTGACTATGCATAGATAATAAACAGAGTAGCAGTAGCATAAAAAAAGGGGGGGAGGGGTCAATGCAAGTAGTCCGGGTAGCCTGTTACCGTAGCTAAGCTCTCTGCCCCAATCAGACAGGTCCTTTAGAAAAACAAACAAATGGGCAGGGTGTGTCACCATGATCATCCTATAACACATCTCAGACCAGTGTGCAGCAACTAGCAATGCTATATTGACTGCGGACCGGGACATTCACTTGATCAGCTAGCTATGCTGGCAACTTGTTTGGTCCAACGGGACCAGTGGCTCATTCTAGTTAGTCTAGTTAGTCCTTTCTAGCTATAGAAACTATCCCGAGGTTCCATGGGGTTTACAGCTACACGACAAACCCCCCCCCTGTCCATGCTGGGAAAGATCCTACCCTCCCTGGGGCCTTTATCAACCTCCCTCAGTCTGTCTGCTCCAGAAGGTTGCTGTTCTGTTCTAATGTTCTAATCAGCAGGACAGGAGTAATGGCAGACAGGAGGGAGCGTGCCCGGGAAAAAAACAGGGATCAAAAGAGGGACACTCCTCGTCACTCACTCACGGGTGATTGGCCTCCACAGAGGGAGGGAGAGCGCTCTCGGCTACAGGCAGACAGACACCCAGTCAGCCCCAAAACTTTCAGCCGAGAGTAAACAGCTCCACCACAACCACCCCTCTCACACATAGCTCTGCTGATGATTGGAGTTAAATTGGAAAGGAGAGCAGAGGCATGCAATACACCATAGTAATCAATGAAGCTGTGCTCTGGCTTTGCTCTAGTTTAGTCGGCAACTCTTGACATTGGGGAACATCATTGTGTTGATCCTTTTTATTTTCCCTCCAGAGTTTACCTTATTGAATGGATCCTGTGATGATGAAGTATTATTGATATGATTGTTGAACAGAGGGAATGTAAGGTAAAGGTTGTTGGTGGTGATGATGATGATGATGGTGAAGCAGGGCTAGTGCTGCTGATCTCAGAACTGGTAACCTTCTTGGGACGGTAGTAGTTCCATCTAGTCTATCTTATGGCATCGCGTGATCTAGAGGGACAACATGTTCAATGGTCCATCCGTCAATCACCAAAACAGCTGTCTTTAGAAGGACTTTTTCATGTACAAGTTCTCTTCATAAAATGGCGTACGGCTCCATCTAGTGGCTCTTTTTTTTTTTTAAGAAACAGGAGACAGAAGTTCCATGAACAGTGATCTATTTTTGGCATGAGTTATACTCACAATAACTTACATGATATGGATGTGCAATGTGACTGCTGTATGTGACTACTCAACAGAAGTAATTTCTCAAGCAATAATTGTTTCTGGGAGTGGTCTGAGTATGGAAGGGGAGAAAAAGCTGTTATTGTCAGAGAAGTTTAGACCTCTTTCTTATTGGTCTATGACATCATTTACCACCTGGTGATGTAACCAGGCAGGCCAAAACGCCATCCTACCTAAACAGCTTTTCAAACAGCTCTTACACTAAAAACGACATTATCATTATGTTCACAATTTCACATTATTATTCAAATCTCATAGTGTGGAAATATATATAAAACACAGGAAATGTTCGTTTTTGACTGCATTGGGCCTAATGTTTCCTCTTTCCTCTTCTGAAGTGAGCAACACCCCCTCCTATTGTTGAGCATCTGAAAGAGTATTAAAACAGAATCACACATTGGCTTGTGGCACAATTAACATAAACAGGCTAACTCTTTACCTAACAAATTACTTTGGTTTATCTCAATCAAATCTTTAAAGCGGTGATTTCTCCTCTTCCGCCTGCTGCTGGGCTGCCAGAGTCTGCCAATCTCCTTCTCTGCTTTCACCAGCTTTGTGGCCAACTCAGTGCTGGCCCCAGGCTCTTTTTCGAAATGCCTCTCTTCCTTCATTATTGCCATCTTGCCCTCCAGCTCAGCCTTGAGCTGCTCAAAGGAGATCCTCCATTGCTCCACATTAGCCTGGATCTCTCTCAGCTGGGTGCAGATAGTCGAGACTGTTTCCCTTTTAGTGAAGTTGTTCTCCAGCTCACTCTTCTTCTCCTCCATTTTCCCTGGCTCGCTCTAGCCAGCTGAGAGGCCCCGCTCTCCTCGTCCTGCAGTCTGGCCTCCATAACTGCCATCTCCCCCTCCAGCTGGGAGGCCCTGGTCTCAGACTCCTCGTTGATTCTAAGTGTGTCTTTCAGAGCCTTCTCCAGCTGGGAGGCCCTGGTCATCCTTCAGTTGATGAGATGTCTCTTCAAGGCCTCTCTCTCCATCCACAAAGCTCCTCCACATTCCTCTTCCGCTCCTCAATGGTTCTCTGCTGCATGGCCCCACGGAGCTTCTCTTCAGGCTGTCCTTGACGTTCTGCAGCTCACAACATTTTATCGTTGGTGTTCCGCCATAGATACGTTTCAACACAGATCCAAAAAAGGATTGTACGCGATTTGAGAAAAACTGTAAGTAAAAGGATCTTATACAGCTAGCTTATATACCTCGCTGACAGAATCCCTTTTATACTAGTTTATAGAATTACATTTGAGTAATTTAGCAGGCGCTCTTATCGAGAGCGACTTACTAGTTAGTGCATTCATAGCTAGGTGGGACAATCACATATCACAGGAATGCTAAGTACACATTTCCTCAATAAAGTAGTTATCAGCAAAGTCAGCTGATAGAAATGGGTGGGGTGGGTGTGAGGGGGGAGGGGTCTATTGTAGGTGTTGGTTAATTCAGTACATTCCTTATAACGTATAACATAAAGTGCTGTGTGTCAACGTATCATGATTGAGATGTTTTGCTATCACCTCCAGGTGTGGTTTGATGTCTTTTCAGTACAGTCTGTGCTGCGCACTGGCCATCAGCGGAGGGATGGTTTATGTTTGTTGTAGGAATATAACGTTTGGTGTGCGCATCTGCACTAAACATTAGGAACACCTTCCTAATGTTTAGTTGCACCCCCTTTTGCCCTCAGAACCGCCTCAATCCGTCGAGGCATGGACTCTACAGGGTGTCGAAAGCGTTCCACAGGGATGCTGACCCATGTTGACTCCAAAGCTTCTCAGTTGTGTCAAGTTGGCTGGATGGTGGACCATTCTTGATACACATGGGAAACTGTTGAGCATTAAAAATATATATTTTTAACACCAGCGTTGCAGTTCTTGACACACTCAAACCAGTGCGCGCCTAGCATACCCCGCTTAAATATTTTGTCTTGCCCATTCACCCTCTGAATGGCACACATACATCATCTCTCAATTGTCTCAAGGCTTAAAAATCCTTCTTTAACCTGTCTCCTCCCCTTCATCCACACTGATTGAAGTGGATTTGACAAGTGACGTCAATAAGGGATCTTAGCTTTCACCTGGATTCCCCTTGTCAGTCTGTCATGGAATGTTTTCCGAATGTTCTACAAATTAATGAAGTGTATTTTTATTGGGCATTTACTCCCTGTAGCTAATGTAAAAATATATACATAAAGTTAGAATACACATTACGTTCAGATAAGAACCAAGTGCAGATTGTGTTGAAGTAACACTTTATTTCAACAACAGGGGCAGGCAAACAGGTCAAAGCAGGCAGGGGTCAATAATCCAGAGTAGTGGGGCAAAGGTAGAGGATGGCAGGCAGGCCCAGGCAGAGATCGGTAATCCAGAGTAGTGGGGCAAAAATAGAGGACGGCAGGCAGGCCCAGGCAGAGATCGGTAATCCAGAGTAGTGGGGCAAAGGTAGAGGATGGCAGGCAGGCCCAGGCAGAGATCGGTAATCCAGAGTAGTGGGGCAAAGGTAGAAGACGGCAGGCAGGCCCAGGCAGAGATCGGTAATCCAGAGTAGTGGGGCAAAGGTAGAGGATGGCAGGCAGGCCCAGGCAGAGATCGGTAATCCAGAGTAGTGGGGCAAAGGTAGAAGACAGCAGGCAGGCCCAGGCATAGATCGGTAATCCAGAATAGGGGCAAAGGTAGAGGATGGCAGGCAGGCCCAGGCAGAGATCGGTAATCCAGAGTAGGGGCAAAGGTAGAAGACAGCAGGCAGGCCCAGGCAGATATCGGTAATCCAGAGTAGGGGCAAAGGCACCTACTCTCAAAGGCACCGGCAAAGGCACTCAGCTCTGAGTCAGGACAGACAAGGGTGGGGGAGGAGCAGGACCTGAGACCAACCACTGGTTGACTTGACCAAACAAGACAAACTGGCAACAGACAAACAGAGAACACAGGTGTAAGTACTCAGGGGATAATGGAAAATGTGGGCGATACCTGGAGGGAGGAGGAGACAAACACAAGGACAGGTGAAACAAATCAGGGCGTGACACTTTACAGTCTATTTTTTTTGCCAACCTAGAGGATGGTTTTCCCAATGGTTTATTTAAAGAGGAAGTTCAGTATTTTACAACACTCAATGTTAGATGGTTCAGGCGAGTTAATTAAGAACAAATTCTTATTTACAATGACAGCCTGGCCACTGACAACTGGGAAGTGCAGAGCAATACATGAAATAGCAAAACAACATTGAAATCACAGGACAAGACAGACAGAAGGACAGGGACAATATTGACAAACACAAAAGTCAATACAGGAGAGTTACAGCACAAGGAGAACAGATATCACACAACGGGACAGAAACACATGGCCACAACACAACACTTAATAAAAACAGTCAGCATAGATAGTAGACGGTCAGCAATAAGTATGATAGAATATCAGGTACCGTGTCTATATGAAACACTTTAAGCGTCCATTGGAATGTCCATAATTCACATGCTATTTGTTAGAATAACACGTTTTCCATAAAAGTGTCTATGAATGACGTGATTCTGCAGAGTAACAATTTAAAGTCAGTGAGAATGACCAAGAATGACATGATAGGTTGCTGTGTGTCCACGGTGGAACTCAGACTGGGACATTGACTAACCAGCTGATGGAGTAGAGGCCACAGTGGAAATGCGGGACCAGGGAATGCAGGAACAGGCTTGGACTAAGCAGCTGGGCAGCCAGCAAATGCCGGGACCGCAGAGGGGACAGTCGCCAGGTAACCACAGGTAGCGGGTGTGAGGAGCTCCGATTCAGTTTGTTGACCATCACTAATTAGGAGGAGAAATCTTCGAGAATCATAAAGATGCTCCAATCAAATCCTAAAGGTGCTCCAAAGGCCATGGTGTGACTGTGAAGCCTCCTTTTTTCTCCTCATCCTGTTAAAAAAAACGTGATGTGTTTTCTCTTCTCTAGATATGATATACCTAGAGGAAGTTTCCTCCTTGGCTACATCCTGTGGCAGTTTATTGCATTCTTCTGCTTCCACGTTAAAGTGAGTATCGTCAGCCAAGTATTGGTTCGTGATGAAAATGATGATGATCACAGAGTATGCTGTGTACATCTTGGATAATGTGCAGGTCCTCCCCGGTGGTTCAAAGTACTCCTGAGACGAACCTGAACCAGCCCTCTCAGGAGATGAATACTCCATCCAGCGATGATGTCCTACAGACCTGTACGGAGGGTTAAGCCAAACCCCTGGACGACAAACTTATCGATAGCCCACCTGACAATGAACCCCCACTCTGTGACAACATACAGACCTTCCTTAGGGGGAACGAAAAACCACTCAAACTCGAAGACGTGAAGGACTCTAGAGGGTGATACTACTTCCCCTCCGTGACCTGCAGGTGTCCTCACAGATCAACGGCACACCCCTCGTCGATGAGCAGCAGTGTCAGTTGGTGCGGAGCCCGTGTGGACAAGCTGCAGCCCTGTCAGATGAGTGAAAGAGTCCGAAGTGCTGTACTCAGTACTGCTCGGAAAACACCTTGAGGCAGATCCAAGGAGGACATGCGGAGGGAAGGTGCAAGCAGTCTACTGTCAGCCCAGCCACCCTCCCCTCGCCTTCACACGCCCTTGCACACACCCGGGGATAATAAGGAGAAGAGAGAGAAGAGGAAGAAGGAGAAGAAGCCAGTCAGCTCCTTTCCTATGGACAACACACAGACATCCAACCATGTCCCCACAGATGTTGAGGAGCCCATTTCACAGGACAAGGTTTGGGGTGAGGTACAGACCTCCACCCATGTCGATGGCCAGGACAACACTACCAAAGCTAACGATACAATGGAGGATGAGGATACCATTTCAACAAGGAACAAGGTTTGGCATGAGATGCGACCCTTCCATTACTCCTGCCAGACCATCACAATTCCACCCATGGCCGATGAGGAGGAGCCTATCTCCCAGGCTATTGCTCCCTCCATTGCCATTAGGCAGTCCCCAAAAGTCGACGCCCCACCTCCCAACGAGGCCAGCTCCTTTGCCCCAAAGACTGAGGGGTGGTTCATTGAGGGAACTCCTAAAGGAGTCGACATGTATGTACTCTATGAGAGCAGGTGATTGTTTTAGTCAACATGTGGTTTTAACTCCAATACTGTCAGCCACCGTGTTACACAGCTTTATACCTGGTAGTGAACGTCTCAAACAACACATTATCAGTCACTAGCTTCATTTCTTGACCTTGTATTTGTTATGAAGAAGATAAAACAAACCGTTTTCTTCTCATGCAGTACTTGACTTTTCTTTTTCAATCATCTAACCCCAAAATCAGAAGGAGTTCGCGAGGCATGATCATGAACAGCATCTTAAAAGGCAATGTTGAAACGTTCAAGACATCTAATGAAACAGCATCTTCAAAATGTAATAAACACAAGATGTATTCAGGATAATCGTACTCTCTGACATTTCTTCAAAATAGGTCAAGTTTGAAGTTGTATTTTTTCTGCTTTTGCATTGCCATTGACTATTCCATGGGCCATGACTTATTTTTAATTATTGTGTTCAACGGTGTCTCACTCCTCGGGCTACATTTCCCTCTACAATTAAAAATGGTAGACTTTTGCAAGCATTTCTCTCATTCTCGGAGGTGCCTAGTGAGTGTGCAGTGATGTCCTCTACACTTGTCCAGGTGTGAGAGCTCTGGGGTATTTTTAGTACCAGAGAGGGGTGGGGAGCTCCCCAAGACAGAGAAACTGAGACAACAGCTGCACAGTGATACAGAAGAAGAGGAACCGAAATGTGGTCTCAAACCACAAGTCAGTGCACATACACACCCACATTCTTTTACAAACATGTCTCCGTCCCAAATGATACCCTCTACCCTTTATAGTACACTACTTCTGACCAGAGCCTTGGTCAAAAGTAGTGCACCATATTGGGAATAGGCCATTTGAGATGCATAAACATTCAGATAGATGACACAGGGAGGTGATAATAAAAGTGGTCCGTGATTTTCTATTCCAGATCATGATTCAGCTTACTCATGAGTCCACTTTGAAAATGAAAACACAAAGGTTTTCTGCGACGTGTTTTATAACCTCTATGCATTATGTTATATTATAAACTGGGTGGTTCGAGCCCTGAATGCTGATTGGCTGAAAGCCGTGGTATATTGGTATATACACTGCTCAAAAAAATAAAGGGAACACTAAAATAACATCCTCTGAATGAATGAAATATTCTTATTAAATACTTTTTTCTTTACATAGTTGAATGTGCTGACAACAAAATCACACAAATTATCAATGGAAATCAGATTTATCAACCCATGGAGGTCTGGATTTGGACTGACACTCAAAGTTAAAGTGGAAAACCACACTACATGCTGATCCAACTTTGATGTAATGTCCTTAAAACAAGTCAAAATTAGGCTCAGTAGTGTGTGTGGCCTCCAAGTGCTTGTATGACCTCCCTACAACGCCTGGGCATGCTCCTGGTGAGGTGGCGGATGGTCTCCTGAGGGATCTCCTCCCAGACCTGGACTAAAGCATCCGCCAACTGCTGGACAGTCTGTGGTGCAACGTGGCGTTGGTGGATGGAGCGAGACATGATGTCCCAGATGTGCTCAATTGGATTCAGGTCTGGGGAACGGGCGGGCCAGTCCATAGCATCAATGCCTTCCTCTTGCAGGAACTGCTGACACACTCCAGTCACGAGGTCTAGCATTGTCTTGCATTAGGAGGAACCCAGGGCCAACCGCACCAGCATATGGTCTCACAAGGGGTCTGAGGATCTCATCTCGGTACCTAATGGCAGTCAGGCTACCTCTGGCGAGCACATGGAGGTGCTGTGCGGCCCCCCAAAGAAATGCCACCCCACACCATGACTGACCCACCGCCAAACCGGTCATGCTGGAGGATGTTGCAGGCAGCAGAACGTTCTCCATGGCGTCTCCAGACTCTGTCACGTGCTCAGTGTGAACCTGCTTTCATCTGTGAACAGCACAGCGCGCCAGTGGCGAATTTGCCAATCTTGGTGTTCTCTGGCAAATGCCAAACGTCCTGCACGGTGTTGGGCTGTGAGCACACCCCCACCTGTGGACGTCGGGCCCTCATACCACCCTCATGGAGTCTGTTTCTGACCGTTTGAGCAGACACATGCACATTTGTGGCCTGCTGGAGGTCATTTTGCAGGGCTCTGGCAGTGCTCCTCCTGCTCCTCCTTGCACAAAGGCAGAGGTAGCGGTCCTGCTGCTGGGTTGTTGCCCTCCTACGGCCTCCTCCACGTCTCCTGATGTACTGGCCTGTCTCCTGGTAGCGCCTCCATGCTCTGGACACTACGCTGACAGACACAGCAAACCTTCTTGCCACAGCTCGCATTGATGTGCCATCCTGGATGAGCTGCACTACCTGAGCCACTTGTCTGGGTTGTAGACTCCGTCTCATGCTACCACTAGAGTGAAAGCACCGCCAGCATTCAAATGTGACCAAAACATCAGCCAGGAAGCATAGGAATTGAGAAGTGGTCTGTGGTTGCCACCTGCAGAACCACTCCTTTATTGGGGGTGTCTTGCTAATTGCCTATAATTTCCACCTGTTGTCTATTCCATTTGCACAACAGCATGTGAAATGTATTGTCAATCAGTGTTGCTTCCTAAGTGGAAAGTTTGATTTCACAGAAGTGTGATTGACTTGGAGTTACATTGTGTTGTTTAAATATTCCCTTTATTTTTTTGAGCAGTGTACATATCCTCTTAAGGATCGGACCCTTTTTAAAAATGTTCGTCTAAAATGACATACCCAAATCTAACTGTCTGTAGCTCAGGACCTGAAGCAAGAAAGCAAGAAAGCCCCCCCTCGTGCCTTATTGCTTAAATCGATACCAGACAGACAGAAGATGCTTCTGAGAGGAAAAGAAGACGCCATGCCCTATCTAGTGGATATATTCTCCTGAGACCCAGCAATTCATTTTTGTCCAAAAATATTCATTTTGGTTTGTGTCGAAGGACATACATGCCACTCTGTTAGGGCCTGTTGTACCTATGAGAGGACATTCAAGGCCTTTTAATGATATCACAATTGAATCATAAGTTATGTGTTCATACCCCTTTTTCATAATGAGAAATCATAGAGTTCTTATTGACCTCAAAAGCTACAAAAAATAGAATTGCTAAACTGTTCATTGACAATGCAAATGGTAGAGGAAGTGTGTGTTTATGGGTGGCTGGTTTTGGAAGGGGGAGTGGGGCTGGCTGACGGTTTCAGTACAGTAAGCTGCTCTTTATAGGAGGCATTGGGAGTTTCAGAGCTGCATTGAAGTGAAGACCGTGTGTGAAGACATCTCTTTCTCTGATATCACCTCTGCTTCCAACAGAAGAGATCACCATGTTCCTTTCTACTGCTTCTATTACAGCCCTGCTACTCACTCTGTCTGGTAAGACTGACTTAACACTGACTAACTACAGTAAAGTGAAATCCCTGACTATAGATTATATTGTAAATATGGAGATGATTACTTTCAGAAGTATTAATACCAGATCCATTGATATACTCTGCACTCACTAGGAGGCACAATGGTCTTGTATTGTAGGATTATGATGTATTGGAGTATTTTTATCCCCAATTACAACAAAATCTTTCTATATTTCTGCAGGTATGGAAGCTCTCGTACTGACCCAGGAAAAGTCCCTCTCCGTGAACCTGGGAGATAATTTGAAAATATCCTGTGCTGTTAGTGATAGCTCTCGGACCTGGACAATTTCATGGTACCGACAGAAGGCTGGAGGTGGCCCAAGTTTTTTGCTTGCTGACACCACAAGAGCAGCTGGGCTTCCTAACAGGTTCACATATTCTGAACCAGGATCTGGCTACACTGAGTATCTACACATCAATGAAATCACGGCTGAGGATGAGGCAGTGTATATCTGTGCTTGTGTTGGTGGCTGTGGCGCCAGTGTATAACACAGTGATGCAGTTCAATAGACTGCTCGTACAAAAATCCAACAGGGCTTCAGATTGGAAAATAATACTTATTAAATGTTCACAGGTCACTGAATGCCACCGTGTATAAAAGGGGATTGCGTTGGGTAACAATTCAATATCAAACTAAGTCCTTTGCTTCATTTTTTCATGGATTTCTACATCTTGATGAATGGAGACTTGCCAATGAGAAGAGCATGAAGAACGGTCTTCAGCACAGATGTTTTTGTATCGAGATGTATCACTGTGAGGACATGGTACCAAGTTTGGACAAGGAACTGAAGTCACCATTGGTGAGTAAAAACCCTTGTAAATAATCCCGTGATATGTTTTCTTATATCAACAAATCTGTATTTTTTTTTTTTACCTTTATTAAGTGACATGTAATGGTTAGAATATATTTTCAAATCTTCAGCATGTGTTGATTCAAATGTATATAACACAAAATATACATGATCAATAATAATGAATATTAATCATTGTTGAGGTAATATATTAGTTAAAATCATACTGTACATTCATTTATTTAATTTATGGTAACAGGGACTACAGTTGACAATTTGCCAGCTTGTTAAATCTGACACATTTATAGAGATGATCTTGATCAATGTGAATAGTCCCTTTCAAATAAACCTAATTAAGTCAAGTACACTAATTGTCTTATGAGAAAGAGGAAAGCATGTATTTTTTTGTTTCAGGATTATAAGTGATATTCTGGAAAATATAAATAGACTACAGAGGCAGTTGAAAGTTTAACACTAGGATATTACATCTATGTTCAAAGATAAATAATGAATTGTTTGAATTTTGACTGAATTTAAAACAATTACAGTGTACTTTAAGTTAAATTCCATTCTTGTTTTTTTCAATGAGAAAGTATCTTGATCCATCTCACTGTTGCAGTCTGTATCTTTTGTGTCCTCCCCTGTCAGCCCGTCCTCCATCACCCCCTTCTCTGGTCCTGATGGCCCCAGCCCAGGCCCCTCTCTCTGGGGACAAGACCACCCTGGTGTGCCTGGCGCAGGGCTTCCATCCTGACGGTGCCTCCCTGTCCTGGTCTGATGACGGTGGCTCTCTGACGGGTGCTGAAGTCCAGAAGGGCGAGTCTCAGCGCCAGGCTGACGGCACGTACACCCTGAGCAGCCTCCTTAGTCTGCCCTCAACACGCTGGAGCTCCGGACAGACCTTCACTTGTCACCTGAGCCACTCAGCACTGACCAACCCACTGAGCAGGAGTGTGAACAACGGGCAATGTTCAATGTTCGGTTAGGTTTGCATTTCCCCCACTAATGGTTAAGATTAGGATTGAGGGAGGGGAAGCTGATCCTAGAACTGCCCCCCCCCCTAGCAGCAGTGTTCCCCCAGATAGAGGGACTGTTAGAGTGCTTCACATAGTTTAATAGATTGGCAACTTGCTTTAGAAGTTATTGACGTTGAGTTTTTTTCATGATGTCTCTTTTTGTGAATAGGGGACCTCTGATGATGAATGCTGTATTGCTTGTGAAGTAATCTGAAGAATTTCTGCATGTTGATGTGATGAGTTGAATAAAGCATTTCATGATATGATGTTGCCTCTATTTGATATTTCAATAATGAAAGCCATTGTGCAAAGGCTTTAAAGTAGACTTTTACCATACAATTCTTCAGGGTTGGTGTTAATCCACTAATTTATTGGGACCGTATTCTGTTAGTCAGCACCTCTCCAACATTTTAGGGTGTGCGTCAACGAATGCTTTAGACTGCATGAGTGGCAATTCATTTTAGGGGTATATTCAGTCCGCATCGCTGAAGTCCAACTTTACAGCGTGATTGAAATTTAAATGGAATGTTTAAATACTACATTCATGTAAAGGCTGCATATATCGGCTCAATTGGAAATGACCTTTAGTCTACATTTCTATCTCCGAATCTGTAACATGCTGACCAGACGGACACGTCGCGTGCGCGAGCGTCACAAAATAAATTTTAGAAATCCATGTTATTCAATTATTGCACCCATGCTGCTCATGCGCCAATGAGCATCTGCGATGCCAAGGGCTAAAATAGAACTCCTTTCTATTTCTGACGCAGATCACGCTGCAAGTCCTGCCTCTCCCATCTCCTCATTGGTTTATAGAAGCAGGTACCCACGTGCCATTTCCTCATTGGTTATACCCATGTGTGTGATTGAAAGACGGACTGTTTTGCCGGTTGTCGTGGTAATACTATGAAAGTGTAGATGCAATCACCATATAAGTTCAAAGATGAAAAAGGAAACCTATTACAGGAATGTGGGGTGGCAGTCACTAAACATATTACAGACAGTGGCGACCTGTCAAGAATTTGGGGGGGGGGGGGGCTTGCCTGTTTTGCATGTTATTTTGGCATTAATACGTGTCACATCAGTTCACAAACAATGTAAAAAAGAATGTATCATTGAGTTAATAAAGCCACATACAAACATGGTCTCTTTTTTTGTTTTCTCGAGTAAAGCAGCTCCAAAATGCAGGTGTTTCAGCCTAGCTCAGTGTTTTCTGTGGTGGTGGCGAAGCCAGCAGACAATATGGAACGTTGCGCCATGATTGGCTCAGTGTTCCATCACTCGTGGGGACTTTACGTCACTGCCAAGTGTAAGAGGAGACATTGAAAATTATAGTCCTTCGGCTGCTGCCGTAGAAGTGCCCATCCAAGAAGGCTCAAGGTCAGTGGCCACAGATAAAATGACATCAAATCACGTTATATGTACAGTAGCTTTGATTGGACTGATCATGTCAACATCATACTTTCAAAATCTTAGCTAGCAGTCATCATCATGAATCAAATTGACAATCTACTGGCAAATCCTTTTTAATCCTTGTCATATGAAGAGAAATTATATATAAAACGTATAGGTGTTCATCGGCTATCGGACATTAACACTACACAAGTTGAAAATCGCAAATTCAATGAGTGGTTTGGAAGGAATCAATGACAGTGGCTGTGTGGTCCCAAATCTAGGATTAAGGGGCTATTTTCCAAGTTTAAAATGATAAACAATCAACATTAGCCATGCTGTCAATGAAGTATGATTTGTGTCGTGGTCAAAACAACTGTAAACTTGGAGGACCGCTGGGTCACCATCCTGTTAAAGTGAGCCAAGCACAACAATGTGATTCCAAAAAGTTCAGTTAGGTCAGTTAGGATCACCACTTTATTTTAAGAATGTGAAATGTCAGAATAATAGTATAGAGAATGATTTATTTCAGCTTTTATTTCTTTAATCACATTCCCAGTGGGTCAGAAGTTTACATACACTCAATTAGTATTTGTTATCATTGCCTTTAAATTGTTTAACTTGGGTCAAATGTTTCAGGTAGCCTTCCACAAGCTTCCCACAATAAGTTGGGTGAATTTTGGCCCATTCCTCCTGACAGAGCTGGTGCAACTGAGTCAGGTTTGTAGGTCTCCTTACTCAAACACACTTTTTCAGTTCTGCCCACACATTTTCTATAGCATTGAGGTCAGGGCTTTGTGATGGCCACTCCAATACCTTGACTTTGTTGTTCTTAAGCCATTTTGCCACAACTTTGGATGTACAGTTGGGGTCATTGTCCATTTGGAAGACCCATTTGAGACCAAGCTTTAACTTCCTGACTGATGTCTTGATCTGTGGGATTGTGACGTATGACAAAAATGCACATTCTAGAGTGGACTTTTATTGTCCACAGCACAAGGTACACCTGTGTAATGATCATGCTGTTTACTCAGCTTCTTGATATTCCACACCTGCCAACTGGATTCATTAACTTGGCAAAGGATAAATGCTCACATACAGGGATGTAAACAAATTAGTGCATTACATTTGAGAGAAATAAGCTTTTGATGCGTACGGAACCTTTCTGAGATCATTTATTTCAGTCATGAAACATGGGACCAACACTTTACATGTTGCGTTTATATTTTTGTTCAATATATGTAGGTCGTGAATGGCCTCACAGTCCAGTAGGTGGCGGTGTATGCATCTTAAATTGGGTGCGATCCGCCAACACAATCCCAAAGAAGAAGTATTTTTGTCATTGAGGCGGCATGCTAGCAAAGTAGAGCTCATTTTAAACTTTTGTTAAAACCCTACATGCGTTTATGTTTTGAGGAAAGGAGATGATTCGCTTGGATGGAAATGACCGAAACACATTGATGAACATGGTAAGAAATGTGTCCTTGCTAACCTACCAGCCAAAAGCTGACGTTAGCTTGCTACGTTTGTTAAACGTCCAACCAGGCCAAACAAGTGTAACGTTAGCTAGGACAATGACTGGGTCACATTTTGTAAAAAAAACGGGAACTTGTTTCTGTTGACTGTTGTATTTATAACATGTATCTGTCCTAAATGTCACCGTATTCCCTATTTTGACCAGGGCACTTAGGAAATAGGGTGCCATTTGGCAACCACGGTGTCGCGTTAGCTAGTCTGGTTTTGGACAGGTGCTGCAGTGTAGCCATCATGGCGGTAGGCTGTAACAGTTCGCGTGTTAAAATCTGGTGACTGACGTAAACACTTTAAATCATATATGCTCCTTTGGGACCCCTCTTTCAAAGATTAAAAACTCTTCTAGCGATGGTAGTGAAAATAATAGGCGACTTTATTATTTTTTTATACATGACCCAAAACATTATGGGACGTTAATTGCTTGATGAATTCAGAAACCACACCTGTGTAGACTCTTTCAATCTACGTTGTATCCTTCATTTACTCAAGCGTTTCCTTTATTTTGGTTGTTACCCGTATACTATAGCAGTACATTCTGTGAAGCCTGGCAGTTGTGAATATGTATACAGCAGTTTGACGCTCATGATACTGTGCACAAACCTTTGTCTTTAGAAACATACGTTCCCTCAGTTTTTTTTGTGTGTTAATCTAAAATTATGTAATGTATTTACTATTCAATTAAACTAGATTCGTTTTTACTAGCCAGCTGTCTAATTTAGTGACAGAGGTACTATAGAAAAGAGTACAGGTTTGGCTAGTACTCCACTGCCATAAAGGGTTCCCTGTTGGTGGTAATGATACATGTTGTCCAGTAAAAGGCGTGGGTACTAGGATAAGATCAATAAACTCAAGAGGAACAGAAAATATTGTAACATATGAAACCAATGTTTATCATCAAATATAAAATGCTCTTCTAAAACACTAATCTCCTATGTTTCCCATCTGTAGTGGTTCAGCATATCTCAACGAGTCGGTTGTCCTTGGAAGTCAAGAGATGCATGCTGACAATAGTACACACATTTCTGTGGAGCCAAGATCACAGATCCCTCTCACCTCTGCTGTAATTGGCCTACTGGGTAAGTAGGCTACATGGCTTGGCCTATAGTCTGGCTTTTTTCCTAAATGGCGCACTAGTCCCTATTTAGTGCACTACTTTTGTCCAGGGCGTTGGTCAAAGTAGTGCACTATATAGGTACTAGAGTGCCATTAGGGAATCACTGTGTAAATAATCTGGTCTTGGGCAGGTGCTGCAGTGTAGCCATCATGGCTGTATGCTGCAGCGTGTCTTGTTAGACCTAGACTATAACAGGGGGTTCTGTGAAGCTGCCTTGGCAGTTGCAGGTGTGAGCATGTATACAGCAGTTTGATGCTCATGTATGATACTGCAGACAAACGTTGTCTTTTAGAAAACTAAAGTTGTGTCCCTTCAATATTTTTTGGTGTTGAAATAAGTCCAAGGATGTACACGTACTTACAATTCAATGAAACTAGATTTGACCAGCTAGTTAACTTTAGTGGCAAAGGGGTACTGTCGTGAAAAGCGTACACAGCTAGTAGTCTAGGCCCAGAAAGATTTCCCTATTGGTGGTAATGATACACCTTCCAGTGAGGCATACCAGGATAATATCAATAGTCATGAGGGACAGATCAAATAGTCTGTTTTATAAATTGAACTGTCTGACATGGATCTGTTTATCATTTCAACAATAAACTGCATACTAAAACACTTCTGTAATCGTTCCCACCTGTAGTGGTTCAGGATATTTTAACAAGTCATTGTCCTTGAAGTCACATGATGGGAGCCATTGATACCAGATGCATGATGCCAATGAAGTGGCAAAGCATAGAAATAGGATGACGTAGATTCTATTTCCGTGGCTCCAAGATCCATGGATCCCTCTCACCTCTGCTGTAATTGGCCTACCTGGTAAGTAGGCTACATGGCTTTGCCTATAGTGTATCTGTCCCAAATTACTCCCTATTTAATGCAGTACTTTTGACCTGGGCCCATATGGCTCTGGTCAGAAGTTAGTGAACTATATAGGGAATGGTGTGTCATTCTGGACGTGCATGCTTTTGATAATCTGGTCTTGGGCAGGTGCTGCAGTGTAGCCATCATGGCTGTATGCTGCAGCATGTCTTGTTAGACCTAGACTATAACAGGGGGTTCTGTGAAGCTGCCCTGGCAGTTGCAGGTGTGAGCATGTATACAGCAGTTTGATGCTCATGTATGATACTGCAGACAAACTGTGTCTTTAGATAACAGAAGTGTCCCTTCTATCTTTTTGTGTTGAAATAATGCTGTAGACGTATTTACAATTAAATTAAACAAGATTGGCTTTCGCCAACTAACTTTAGTGGGAAAGGGATACTGTAGAAGATTATACAGGTTTAGTAGTCTAGTGCAGGGGTGTCAAACTCATTCCATGGAGGGCTGAGTGTATGCTGCCTTTCAATGTCCTTTCAATTTTTGTGTAATAAAGACTTAAACAACCAGGTGACTGGAGTTTAGAACTAATCAATGAGCTCAATTAATCACGCAAGTACGCGGGAGAAGCGAAAACCCGCAGACAGTCGTCCCTCCACTGAATGAGTTTGACCACATGGTCTAGTGACTAAGATTTCCCTGTTGGTGGTAACGATAATGTTGTCCAGTAGAGGGCATACTTTGGATAATATCAATAAACTCATGAGGAGCCGATCAAATTCTTAAATTGAACTGTCCCACATATGAAACCAATGTTTATCAGATCAGGAAACTACTGTACTAAAAACGTATCTTCTGTTTCTCACCTGTAGTGGGTCGGCATCTCATCGTGCCCGATGTCCTTGATGAACTCACATGATGGGTTGTCTGTTGAGACCAGATGCATGATGACAATGAAGGGGCAAAGCATATAAATATATTATCACATTCGATTTCTGTTAGAAATGGGTTCCTCTCACCGCTGCTGTAATTAGCCTTCTGGGTAAGTAGGCTACATGGCTTGGCCTATAGTCTGTGTGTCCCAAATGGCACACTATTCCCTACTTAGTGCACTACTTTTTAAGCTGTGGCTTGGGCTATAGTCTGGCCTTTTCACCAAATGGCACTATTCTCCATTTAGTGCACTACTTTTGTCCAGGGCTTTGGTCAAAGTAGTGCACTATATAGGTACTAGGGTGCCATTAGGGAATCACTATGTAAATAATCTGGTCTTGGGCAGGTGCTGCAGTGTAGCCATCATGGCTGTATGCTGCAGCGTGTCTTGTTAGACCTAGACTATAACAGGGGGTTCTGTGAAGCTGCCCTTGCAGTTGCAGGTGTGAGCATGTATACAGCAGTTTGATGCTCATGTATGATACTGCAGACAAACTTTGTCTTTAGATAACATAAGTGTCCCTTTTGTGTTGACATAAATCAAATGCTGTATACGTCTTTGCAATTCAATGAAACTATATTTGACCAGCTAGTTAACTTTACTGGCAAAGGGGTACTGTCGTGAAAAGTGTACACAGGTTTAGCTAGTAGTCTAGGCCCAGAAAGATTTCCCTATTGGTGGTAGTGATACACATATTCCAGTGAGGCATACCAGGGTAATATCAATAGTCATGAGGGACAGATCAAATAGTCTGTTTTATAAATTGAACTGTCTGACATGGATCTGTTTATCATTTCAACAATAAACTGCATACTAAAACACTTCTGTAATCTTTCCCACCTGTAGTGGTTCAGGATATTTTAACAAGTCAATGTCCTTGAAGTCACGTGATGGGAGCCATTGAGACCAGATGCATGAAGGGCCAAAGCATAGAAATAGAATGACAGATTCTATTTCCGTGTCGCCAACATCCATGGATCCCTCTCACCCCTGTTGTAATTGGCCTACCTGGTAAGTAGGCTACATGGCTTTGCCTATAGTGTCTGTCCAAAATGACTCCCTATTTAATGCAGTACTTTTGACCTGGGCCCATATGGCTCTGGTCAGAAGTTAGTGAACTATATAGGGAATGGTGTGTCATTCTGGACGTGCATGCTTTTGATAATCTGGTCTTGGGCAGGTGCTGCAGTGTAGCCATCATGGCTGTATGCTACAGCGTGTCTTGTTAGACCTAGACTATAACAGGGGGTTCTGTGAAGCTGCCCTGGCAGTTGCAGGTGTGAGCATGTATACAGCAGTTTGATGCTCATGTATGATACTGCAGACAAATGTCTTTAGAAAACAGATGTATGCCTGCCTCCCTTATATATTTTATGGTGGTTAAATGCTGTAGGTGTATTGTGCAACTCCCAGCCTATTTCCTCATTGCATGTGTCATGCTTCGTAGGCTACCCCCACCATTTTCAACTTATCTTGTGTAAAGATTTGTCAATTACATAAGCGATGTGTTCTGTGGAAAATTATGAACGACTTGGAAGGCATGTTCTACGACGCACTAGCGGAGTGGAACTTACCTCCCAGTGTGTTGCGTTATTTTCCAGAGAACGCATAGAACCCCTTTTGTATCATGGCTATAATTTGACATAATTAGCAGAAGTGTGTTCCAAATCCACTGAAGTAGCTAGCAAGTTTAATTGATAGCTACAGTAGTTGCCTTAGTAACCAAACAGACTTGCTTATTTAGCTTACCAAACCAGAGAAGACTCCCGTTGGGCAATGGAGGAATGTATAACTCCTCGGTCAACAGAATGTCACCAATCATGTTCACATTGTCATGCAGCATCACACGGTTGTTAGCTAATTGTCATGCTTGTGAAAATCTGCTAATTTTCCTCAACAGTACGTAATGTCACTAAGAACAAGTTAATAATCTCGAGAGAAACATGTGTAATGTTGTAGTTGATGAAATTCATGCTAATGTTTTTGTGAACATGAACTCCTTGAAGGAGAGCTTTCCTTGTCCCAGAATTCAGAGGACGGCCCTTTGATGACACATGGGCAATTTACACAATGGCTGTTAATACAATTCCAATGGAATTTCCTCTTCTCAAAAGTATCTGACCAAACCAGCAGTCTTATTTTACTATTATGAAAATGTTTTCAATTTGACTTTTGCTGTAAAAAGCAGTTCAAACATGGAAGAATGAACTCTAGCCATTGAATTATACTGTTGTTTTATTTTACCTTTATTTAACTAGGCAGGTCAGTTAAGAACAAAAAGGATACAGTAGCACTGTCAAAGCTGTACAAAAAAACACCGGCCACGAACGATGCGTTTACAATACCGTGTTGGTAATAAAGCTTAATTTGTTCGACCGCAACTTCTGCGG
Source organism: Oncorhynchus mykiss (assembly GCF_057628025.1). Lineage (NCBI taxonomy): Eukaryota > Metazoa > Chordata > Actinopteri > Salmoniformes > Salmonidae > Oncorhynchus > Oncorhynchus mykiss. Next base: position 10,856,748 of record NC_143038.1, on the reverse strand, counting down.
TAGCTAGCTTTACCTTGGTACCTAGCTAGCACCAATATAACCAGCCTGAAAACAATGACAAGTATAAACTGCAGTCATTTTCATTATTCTTAGAAATCATTTTGGAATCCTTTTGAGTAAGTATTGTTATTCGACTATTGAAATTGTAACTAGCCAGCTACTTAACCCTGTTGCCCAAAGCTAGCGTTATAAGCAGCCAGCGAGCTTCATCTGGCTAGTAATGCTCGACAGGACCGGGTTATGTTGTGAAGCTAACCACAATAAGGATTAGGCACAATAGTGGAAATTGCGGTTTGCCTTCATAATAAACGTATGTAATTGACAGTGATGCGAATTAATTCAAAGTAGACCTATGCCAAACTGTTATTTTGAAGGATAATTGCCAAGTCCACTACTGTGGCTAATCATTATTGTGGCTAGCTTCACATAGGTGTCTGACCACCATTAATCAAATAAGAACTGTCTTATAAATAGGGTTAATTTAGATGACATCTACCTATATAGTTAGCTAACTACAGCTACTAAAACGGTTGTCTTTTTGCTATGTTTTTGGGGAAGAACATTGTTTGCATCCATGAGCTAGCTAGCTTTTTTTATGACCTGCATTGTAGGTGCGTGAGACAACTTTACCGGCATATCATACGTATTGATGAATCGTTGTGACGTGATACTGTAATCAATGTGTAAGAAATGTATAAATGTGTTAAATTATGTGCTGTGCAGTCATTCAGGTCCTGATTGGTCGACAAGCTTATTTTGTGTTATTTGACACGCAAAGACCCAAACAGCGTTCCATAGAAATCCTGGTTGAGAATTAAATGAATGAACAAATGAACGAAACAGCACAGGATGTAAGTGAAAGAAATAGGTTTTGATTATGTTTTACTTGTATTGGGGACATGCGTAAATGCCAACAAAATAACTTTTTGGTATGTGTGTGTGTAACCTTTATTTAACTAGGCAAGTCTGTTAACCAATTCTGATTTACTATGAAGGCTTAACCAAGACAAACACGGATGACCCTGGGCCAATCGTGCTCCTCCATATGGGACTCTCAATCACGGCCGGATGTGATACAGCCTGGATTCGAACCAAGGACTGTAGTGACGCTTCTTGCATTGAGTGCCTTAGACCGCTGTGTGTGTGTAACTATTTAACTGTACTAGAATGCTTAAAAGCCCCCTAAAATGTTTATCTGTATTTATTAATTATAAACAATGGCAAGGAAAATATTGGATATCTACAAATTGTTATCGGTGCATCACTAATGAGAGCTACTAAAACAATTATTTATTTTTTATAGTGTTCAAATTGGCACATTGTTCTCCTCTGCAACTCTTCCACGGGATTTGTTTGTTGATAACTGGTCAAATAATGGCTCATGAAGAAGGCCCCATTAAAATGTGTTCTGTACTTTTATTTTTTTTAAATGTTACACTCAATAGGCTTATTACAAATGTGCATTGAGAAGTTATCTGAGTCCATGTCAATGTTTAAATCAGATAAATTGAGGTCTGGTGGAAACTAACACATTGGAGTTTAATTCTCCTTTTAATTATGCATTAAGCAAGAAAGGAATGTCAGTAGCTATGTTTCTGCTGTTAGGCCTGCTGCAGCACAATTTGCAAAACAATGGCAACCCAATTGATACTACAAATCATATCTCTTTGTCAGGTAAGCCTACTATGCAGTTACCATTTTAATTGGTTTTGGGGGGGGAAGTCTGCCTACCCGCAAGACGGCTATCATTAGCGCGGGTCTACCCGCAAGACGGCTATCATTAGCATCCCTAACTGGATATATACGGAGTGCTAGACAAATGTGCACACCAAACAGACAGACTGGGGAAATATTGCTGGAAATGAATTGGCAGATATTGTTACGTTTGTGTTTTTAAGCCGATGGTTGCTACCCAGGGGTGGGATAATGTCAATGTGGTGTTGATGGGATAGCAGCCAGGAGCTTTGTTTATGACCGTTTGCGATAGAATTCAAAAAAATAAAAGCAGTGAAGGAGCAGAATCAAACTAACCGTTGATGTTTTGACTGATGTATATTCATAGAACTAGATTAAATGTTATGTATAGTGGTATATTGTCATCGCGATAACCATTTGTCAAAGATTCAGTGATGTATGTTATTATCCACTTCCTGTAGCAAGCAACAATGTAGCAAGCAACAAACGCTACAACCGTGAAAAATGTGTTCATGACAGAATGACCTTGCAGGGGGCTCTGTAACAACTTGACTCTCAGCCAAGACCATATCACATTTGTGTGACTGTATTTCTGGAACATGCTGTTCTCTTGGCGTAAACTAATGTGGCATGATGTCAGAACTGTAGTTTTGCTGTACAATTGTTCATGACTCATCAATAAAACTAGTAAACAAATTCATTTTTTCCATGTCAAATCCATTTTAATGTTGTAAAAATGTCACCATGAAAGCATTTGCACCCCCTGAAGTTTTAACCTTGGTGGGTTTGATGGTAGACCTTGGTTTGGTGCTGAATGGATGTCATGTTACTAGTTTGCCTTAGAATGGAGTCAACTACATTTCAATCAGCACTAGCCATCTGTGCTAAATGTGTTGCATACTCCGTGTGTAATTCCATGGCCTGAAGAATAAGCTTCGTCCCAAGGCTGCTGCTTATGCCCAGAAGGCCTTGTCATTGATGGCACTGTTATGAAATATGAGCTAAAATCCCTATGTTTGACACGCACATGTGCTAAGAACGGCACGGATAGACTGACATTGCCCTGTGTGGATCTTAGAGGATTATCTTAGTTCTACTTCTAAACTCTGCAGATAACTACATGTGCATGATTCCACAGCCATGTGAAATGTTTCCATATTGCAGCTGAATGCAAATTATTCTTACCTCTTAATTTCCCTGCTGGGATTTGGCGTTCTCAAATGGTTATCCAACAGGAAGCCCTGCCCTAGGGGAAGTGGGTAATTGTGGGACCTCACATGTAAAACATTTTGAGGACACAAGGCTATGCCTTACACAACAGTCCCCCTGTGCCATAATGTTCTAACTTTATCAAATTGAATCAATGGAATGTTGATAAAGGCATTGCAGCGGTGGAAGCAGATAATACATGGCTAATGAGGTTAGTATTGAAAATGTCATTACCAGTTCAGTCAAGTAAAACAAAGTCAAATACGTTTTCATGTTAGCTTCATGATTTCCATCTATCTTGTCATGGTTCATCCTTTGTATCCCGTGACTCATTTTGCCTTATACTGGTGATTTGAATTCCCAATGTTGACTGCAGCCTACTGAACATATTGCTCATGCAATTGTATCTTATACAGTAACCATAACCTAATCATTTTGTGGGACCCTTCAACTCATGCTTATGATCTACTGTACTGCCAACTTAGGCCACACACTTTTTTGAAAGACTGGCACATGGACTTTAGGAGAACTAAGCTGAAATCCAGTAAAGGGTTTGTAGAGACTGAGTTGTAAAGTGCATGTCATGCTGTATTTTAAATGGATAAAGCTCTCATAAATTATACGAGATTGAGGGATTTAGATTATATTTGAGTGCAGAATTGGGCAAATATTTTATAAATGTAGTATGGATTTTAGGGGATCCACACAGTAAATTACTCATTTTGTAAACAGAAGTATGGTGAAAGAGACTTAACACATGTCACATGGGCATATTGTCTAATATCATGAATTGATGCATGGTCATGAAATGAAACTTTTTTTAATTAATTTTTTTCGAATGTGCATGTGCACAGTTCTCTGCTCAGTGAAGATGACAGCTTTACTCATATCATGTAACTTTTCCCTCTGTCGCGCCTCACAGTATAAATTACATTTGACATTAATCATTTTCAATCACCAAATGCCAGCTCATCTGTCATGTCTCCTAATATTCTGTCCCATCACTCAACTATTATTTCTCTGATAGGCCTACATATTGATTTAGAAACGGATTTATATTCAATGATTTGTATTGGAACCGCATATGCACCACACCGCGGCACTGCTGAGCTCTGTCTGTCCCAAAGTGGGAGGGGCGAAGCTGTCAATGAGAAAGCTCAAGCTTTCAAATACATTCATTCTCTCCAGTCCTCAAGGCTCAAACCTTCAGCTGGCTGTCTTTAGCTCGCTAGCTGCATCTGGACTCCTTTCGTTATGAAAACCCAATTCTGAACCTGTTATCTAGCTATGCCTTTTTGAAGTGCTGTTGTCGCTATCAGGTCGATGGCTAATTGGCTAGCAAAACAGCTAGCTAACCTTCAGCACTCGTTCATCACCGACCGGCGAAAAGGGAACCGAATAAGGCTATGGATTAACAGTTAGAAGTGTACTTACGTTTCCTGTTCAGTCAAAACAATACGAGACAAATATATCGAAAGAAGCAGATACTTGTTAAATAAATTCGATAATTCATTGGTGAGTGTCATTTTATATTTGTTAAGTTAGCGTTATACATGTGTAAATTCGTATTAGCTGCAAGGCACATGCCTGTAGTGATTGTGTACAGTGATGACTAGCTAATGTAGGCTAAGTAGCCTAAATCATGCTTTTAACGACATAGGCTTCTACATGGTATAGCTATATAGCGATATAGGGTGTCTCTGTGTGTGTGTGTGTGTGTGTGAGAGAGTGTGTGTCACTCACTGAGCATCACTGAGTGAGTGTTCTTGATTTCTGAAGGGCTCAGCTATAAATGTTTGAGTGGCACTGGCACAGCTTGTTTGTACAGTAGATTACAGTGCTGCTGGCTATGGCGTATTGGTTAACAGTGAACGAACCTGTATTGTATTCTGGTTTGGTTTCTGAAATGTCACCTGTTATTTTTCCCCTTGACTTACATATTTTGTTCAGCAGGGAAGTATCATCTCTCTCTAATACATGACGGTAACAATTGTTCCTGTTTTAAGTAGCCAAAATAACCCCTATAGTTGCCTAAATGGAAAGGATTAGCCTAGTTTTACATTAGTAGAATATGATTATCTTTTACATACAGTAGAATAAGATGTAGCTTGGTGCCGGTCTTCTGCTCTCTTGCAAACTCGTATGAAATTGTTATGCCAAATTTCATTTGAAAAAACAGGCTGACACACAGGCTAGTGGGACGTTTTAGTTGAAAAGCCCCATATCACTCAGAAGTATAGCTCTGGTCCAGTGCGTTACGTATGGCTTATGCCTTAAACGTTGGAGGCTCAAGCCGAACCTAACGCCCTGGTTGGATCAGACCTACCAGAAGTAGTGCTGTGTAGCAAGTGTTTGACAAACCTATCACACGTTGTCCCTTCCTTGCTGCACGGCTGCTGAAAAAGTAAAGCAACACTTGCTTAGTAACATGTATCTGCACGTTAAATAAATCAACAACACTGAACAAGTAAGGTATGTCATGTGCTAAGACTGGGCAGGTACTCTGCCTGTCTTTACATGTCCTTGTCGGAGCAGGTTTACAGCAACACTTACATTTCACAATGTGATTTTTGTTTTGAGATCTTGTACATCTGGGTTGTGTTCAGTAGGCACAAAGCATAAGAAAATGGTCTGAAACAGGGAGGTAGTACAATCTGAACCTGTCCAGTAAGAAGCGCTCGTTGTGCCTGTTTGACAACAGGGCAATTCCACACCTGGACAGCCCGGAAATATTTAACGTATCTCAGATTGGTCTGACAATTCTCACATAAAAACTTTGTGAGGAAGAATGTTTGACATGCTTTTTACATTTGTATCACAAACCATTAGAGAGAGTGGCAATGTTAGGCCTTTTTAGACTGTAGGGCCTACATTCCTCCTGTAAGACCCTATGAGCTGTGAACCGTACAAGATAACATCTGTGTCCAAATACCCATACTAGCGTACGAAATAGTATGCGTAAAAAGAAAGTGTTATAGTTAGGGATGCAAGATATATCGGTGAATGTATCGGGATCGGCCGATATTAGCTAAAATTGCCGACATCGGTATCGGCCCAATGTCTAGGTTAATGTTGATGTTAAACCGATGTCAAAGCTACCATGCATACTTTTATAACGTAGGTAGGTACATGACGTAATGACACCAAGTAAAGTTTTGCACTACACATGCAACACAGCATTCCTAACCTAGCCCACAATGTCTGCTGTGTGGATCGAGCAGTCATTTGAAAGAGTAAGAAAATTTCAGCGAGACAACTCAAAGGAGAAGTCCATTAAAGCCAAGATAATGGAATTCATTGCCCTTGACAATCAACCATTCTCTGTCGTGGGTGATGTTGGCTTTCACCGACTGGTCGAGCACCGGTACACACTACCAAGTGCGCTATTTTTCAGATGTTGCCCTACCGGAGATGCACAGTAATAGCGTCACTGTTATTAGCTTCACAACATACATACTATGGAATGCAGTTTGGGTCATTGCGTGTCAAAAATACAATAGCACTGTCAAAGCTGTACAAAAAAAGTCTGCAAACACCGGCCACGAACGATGTGTTTACAATACCGCTTTGGCAATAAAGCATAATTTGTTCGACCGCAACTTCTGGGGTAGCTAGCTTTACCTTGGTACCTAGCTAGCACCAATCTAACCAGCCTGAAAACAATGACAAGTATAAACTGCAGTCATTTTCATTATTCTTAGAAATCATTTTGGAATCCTTTTGAGTGAGTATTGTTATTCGACTATTGAAATTGTAAATCCTAAATCACTGCTAAGTATTAGCTAGGTTGCCACTTGTTGTTCGCCTATTGAAATTGAACTTGAGTTCATGAAAATAAATAGCTTGTCAGCTACTTAACCCTGTTGCCCAAAGCTAACCGCAAAGTCCACTATTGTGGCTAATCCTTATTGTGGCTAGCTTCACATAGATGGGTCCGACCACCATTAATCAAGTAAGAACTGTCTTTATAAATTAGGGTTGTTTTAGTTGACACCTAGCTATATAGTTAGCTAGCTAACTACTGAAACGGATATAATTTTGCTATGTTTTTGGGGAAGAACATTGTTTGCTTCCATGAGCTAGCTAGCTTTTTTTTTATGACCAGTACTGTAGATGCGTGAGACAATTTTACCAGCATCATAGCATACATATCGATGAATCGTGGTGACATTTGAAATGCGAGTGATAGTGTAATCAATGTGTAATAACTACGTAAAAAATTTATGAAGGCGGAAAATTATTTGACGTGCAATCACATTCAGGTCCTGATTTGGTCAAATAGTGTTATTTGATGTGTATCTTTGACACACAAAGACCCAAACGGCGTTCCATAGAAATCCTGGTTGAGGATGAAACGACTGAACAAATGAACAACAAAACAGCACAGCATGTAAGGGAAATAAATATGTTTTGATTATGTTTTACTAGTAATGGGGACATGCGTAATGCCAACAAAATAACATTTTGGTCAGTGTGTGTGTGTGTAACCTTTATTTAACTAGGCAGTCAGTTAAAAACAAATTGTTATTAACAATGACTGCCCGGACGACGCTGGGCCAATTGTGCGCCATCCTATGGGACTCCCAATCACGGCCGGATGTGATACAGCCTGGATTCGAACCAGGAACTGTTACGCCTCTTGCACTGAGATGCAGTGCCTTAGACCGCTGCGTCCGTGTGTGTGTGTTAACTATTTAACTGTACTAGAATGCTTAAAAGGCTGCAAAAATTTTTAAATATCGGCTATCGTTTTTTGTTGACAAGGAAAATATCGGGTATCGGACATAAAGGTCATATCGGTGCATCACTAGTTATAGTATGTGACATTTTGAAAATAGCACTCCGAATGTGTTGCAATTGCGTTGACTCCCACCATTAGTTTATTTTGGTACAACTCGTCAATTTATCTGATTATCAGCTGTTAGACACGTGAGTCAGAAAAGATGATTGAATTCTACTAGATTAATGCTTGGTTATGTTAGGGCAGGAGATCCTGTATAAACACACTCACATCCTTGACAACTTCCTTCACAACAGACAGCTCTGTGCTGCTCCGCGAAGCACAAGAAGTATGAATGTCCTGACTTCTGCAGATGCTGTATCACCGTAAATGTTGCAAGGCCAATACAGAAGTTGGATTGACCATGCAGAATGCACGTCTTTCTCCAGAATGTGGTGTCTCCTGCTTTTTGATTGTTTGATTGTTAGTGTCTATCAATTCCCCATTACATACAGTAGATCACCAGTAGTACAATTACTGACCTGCGTGCAAATGTAGGCATATACAGTGCCTTGCGAAAGTATTCGGCCCCCTTGAACTTTGCGACCTTTTGCCACATTTCAGGCTTCAAACATAAAGATATAAAACTGTATTTTTTTTGTGAAGAATCAACAAGTGGGACACAATCATGAAGTGGAACGACATTTATTGGATATTTCAAACTTTTTTAACAAATCAAGAACTGAAAAATTGGGCGTGCAAAATTATTTTGTTCTTCACAAAAAAAGACATTTTTATATATTTATGTTTGAAGCTTGAAATGTGGCAAAAGGTCGCAAAGTTCAAGGGGGCCGAATACTTTCGCAAGGCACTGTAAATGTGTCCATTTGGGGATCGTATTTCTGATTGGCTTAACGCACCACCACTAATGAGCTGTGGAGCTTCTCAAAGTAATGTTTTCTTCACATCAGACAGCAAGCAAACAGTCTGTTTTTACATTAATTGAGAATTACAATAGTTCTTAAAAGTTTTCAAAAGATCTTTCCAGCTTTCTTCCTTTCGATAACCACTCAGCATGAAAAGGAAAAATGTCATGCTCTGATCCAGTGGAAATGTCATACAATAGGACTACTTAATGACTTCTTATCCGTTGCGCAAATAGCCTACAGGAAACTCTGAAGGCCCAGAATAATTTATCATATCCCATGTTATCCCATGTTATCCCATATCCCATATCCCATGTTAATAGTTGATACGTTTCAAGTTCCTTGCAGACAATGTGATTCATAGGATATTTATTATCAGGATATTCTCTACCTGCAAGCTACAATGTTTTTATTTGTTGGCTTTATAGGCAATTTTTACATAGTTGGCAATATAAGTAACTTTTTAGAATTGTATCATTTTCATTTGGATATAATTTAGATTAACCACATGACAATGATTTTGAAATATGAAGATGTTATGATAAATGAGATGAAACAGTTTCACGAAAATATGCACATGAAAACTTTAACTGGCACGCAGATCGGAAGAAATGGTAAGATAAATTGGTATTCCACGTGAGAAAGGTTGCCGATTCCTCGTGTAGCCCATTACAGGCAACTTCGGGAGAGTAATGGCAGAATCTGCGAGTCAGTATTCGTGGGAGGAGAATGGTCGGGTCAAGTTTGAGTTTTTTGTTATCTTGATTTCTGGCTCCCTCTTGAGTCATTTGTCTTATTTCATCAAAGTTGTCCTTAAGGCATCAGACAAGCTCTATGCATATATAGCTGATTTTATTAAAACACAGGGTGTGTCCTATATATTGAAAAATACACATTTTAACATTTTGACCAATCCAAATAACATGCAGTGGAACATTCCAGCGTTTTCAGGGTCTACATCTGTTGGCTCTATCAGGACCATAGCCTAGTCCTACTGTATTTGCCAACATCTGCACTGTGGTGGTTACCACCACTAAGTTCTTGGAATGCGCTGCTTACATTTTACATCACAGAGGATGCATTAATTCATCAGTTCTCTACAACCAAGCACGCATTCATTCATTTACGTAGGCTGCAGTGCAGTATTAATGACTCCAAAGCTTTCAGTTCTACCGCTAGCTCCACATAATATTTATATACGCATCAATGTAGGTCTACCTGAATAGTTTATCAGTCATGCGGTTGTGACTAATTGGCCCTTAGCAGTCCCTGACTTTCCAGTATTTGGCCATGGCTATCTCCGTCTCTGTTCCCTATGCAGTTCAGTCCCTGAATGTGTGAAGCATGGTGCGAAACTCTGCATTCATTGATCAGTTCAATGAGACGCGCTTCCTCTCCCACGGCAGAGCAAAGTGCCTTCCTGCAGGCAATCACTGCAGACAAACTGCCAAGTACTCCGGGCTCCCCGCCAGCTGCCACGCACACGCACACAAACAAACGTGGCTTACTTGATGACATGTCAGATGCCTCAAGCGGGGCCATCCAGAACTATACTGCCATTTTACCAACTCAATAACTATTTTCTTTGTATGTTACGCACCCAGTCTAATGCAGTCTGGTCCATTTTTGCCTTCTCTCACCAAGAAAAGTCTATGATGTTGGTTATATAAGCTCTAATATCAGATTGTTTTCTCTCAGGTCGTTGGCACCACAGTCATTCCCACCATGGTGCAGAAGTATCAGTCACCCATCAGGGTGTACAAGCAGCCTTTTGAGCTGGTGATGGAGGTAAGTGTTACTCTACCCTAGACTCTTGACCTCCATTGACGCCCCACATGAATATTAGATGTACTGTAGTGGTTATGCAACGGTAATGAATGGGTTGCCAAGACCACCTCTAGGAAGTGGTTGGTAAGGACGTTAGGGCAACCCTGTCGTTCATATGATTGACTTGAACTTGACAACATGGTTGTTTGAGATGTAGCCTAGGTCTAACAAATACCCAGGCAGTAATGGTTGGGTAATGTAATGGTAATGAATGGGTCCCCAAGACCACCTTGAGGGAAGGGTTGGTAAAGTACGTTAGGGCAACCTTGGCTTCATATTGAACATGTGTGCCACATGATGTGTGGTCGTGTTGCACTGTGGCGGACGAATCTAGCTGCTTGGGTCTAACATGCACTAGCAGTCCTAATACTTTGATGGTCTTCGACTGGTCTTCTTGACTGATCATTTGTAATGTACCAAGCAGATCACTCAAGAATTGTCTTGCCAAGTCCAGTCCAGGATGCACAAATCTCTTCTAGTCCATCTAGTATGTAGACAACTCAAACCTCCACACCATCTCAGGCCATGTCCGTGCACCAACCCTTTTAATATCTCAATAGTAAATGGTGGGCACTGTTATGTTGAACAGAAGTACCACTGCTGAATTGGTTGCTGGTCTGTTTCCTCTGTTAAATGCAGCACCTGTGCAGGCTTTTGGTGAGTGAGTGCCTTCTGGCTCCTATAGTGTGCTTGAGTTGTACTCAGTCACTCAGATAAGATGAGGGGATGCGTGCAGTACACAACCTGGAAGTATAGACGTAGCGTCTGCCTCGGGCTGTCTATCTCTCTCTCTCTCTCTCTGGGTGTCTATCACTTTCTCTCTCCTCCACACTGCCTCAATGAGTATGGTTACATGCACACAATAATGCGACCTATTGTGCATAGTCAGATTGATATAATAGTTTGGTTAAAACGTTTACATGCTTTGCAAGAACAATTTCCTTAATAGTCTTGTTTCCAAGGAGACATCTGAAATCGGGCTACCTGATGGCACTCTGATAAATGCAGGAAATCCAAAATAAACATTCTACCACAGCGACCATGTTATTTTTGGGAAGCATATTTAATTCTGAAAACTACTTTGCATATATTCAGCTGTTCCAAACTCACTTCAGTCACGCTAAAGAGGGACTCTCACTCGGCTGGTGCTGGCACATGCGCAGATCAAGCGTACAGCTGGATTTAAAACCAGGTGTTGTAATCCGCGTATGCGTACATAGATTTTGACCTTGAGCTGACTATTGCATAATATGCCTACTGCCTTAACGTTTACAGTAATAATTTGATATTAAACTGGTTAACACACTCACTGTCCTTCTCTTTTTCATTCTCGTTTGCTCCATCTTTCTCCATATTTTGGCACCTCTCTTCCTCCCCCTGTCTTTCTATCTCTTCTCAGCCTCCAGAGCTAGAGGACAGGACTGTCAGGCAGGGCTGTCACAGAGGGTTCACTGAGTAAACGGTTCAGTGGCAGATGAGCAGTGGAAAAACACTGGCTTATTCCGCCTCTCCACAGTACCACAGTACAGTGGCTACAGGCCGGGAGGCGCATGTTCACTACATTAAACTGTGTTATGGTGGGTTATCAGAATAATTCACTGTGGTAATAGTAGTGTTACTTCATGACCGTGTTTCACATAGCTAGGAGGAGGACGATAATTAATCATTTTGGTTAACCACCTCCTCTTGCTTTACTTAATAGGTGTTGTTACTCAGTTTTCATTGGAAAATCAAGGTTGGCCAACTTTAAGACCTGTAACTATTTCCAGAAGACATGCAATCAAAGCATTGTTTTTTGTTCAATCCCATTTAACTGCGCTTCAATTGAATGTGATTCAATAAACTATTTTGAGTTTGGCTATTGTAGCCATGCATGCAGGTTTTATTTGCTGCCTCAAATAAGCTATCTCCATTAAAGTGAAGAAGAGGCAAATCTCCTTAGCGCTGGCCTTGGTGAATGGTGGGCAAGCACTGGACAGGGGGCTATAAATAGTTGGTGAGTGGCAGCTGCTTGAACACTACACCTGGGGGACAGCAGGGGAGGAGGAGGGGAGGGGGGTTGGACTGAAATGGCAGGAAAACCACATTGGGCTGCCTGAGGGGCATCCAAGCTGGGATGAGCTGCCTTAAGGCTTCGGTTCGGCTAGGTGAAACGATTTGATGTTGCTCTTAAAAGACCTTCACTTGAAAAATGTGAAATAAGCTGCAATAGTACTTTGTCCGTCTTGAGACGCTGTAGCCAGTATACACTTCCTCAAAATAGTCAGAATGAATGTAACGCAAGAGATCTGTCATTCATTTTGACGTTTTTCCTGAGATCTCAGTCATGCAATTTTATGTTTGGTGCAGTATTTCTCAAGTGAAAAAAATTACATGAAAACGAGTTCTCTCGTTGAATGACAACAAACACTTGATTGAATAATCCCTACTGTTGACCAAACATCGACGAATGGGCCAAGACTTTACTACTGTCTTCAGCTTGCCTCGAGAAATGTTTGTGTGTGCATGAACAGCCCCCCCCTCCCCCCACAAAAACACTTTGCTGAAGACCAAAACAAACAAAAAATTCACAAAATATCATGATATAAGCACAAACTGTTACGAACTGTCAAATGGGAAGCATGCGAACGCCTTTAGTCAGGTGGGACGGGTTCTGTTAATCTGGGACACTAGCAGAGGGGTAGAGAACCAACATAAGAAGCTGAGGAATCAAGGCAGAGGGTTATTTGGCAGGAAAAATGGTTGCACAATGGTTGAACGATGCACACGTTTATGTGCAGATACAAGTGGTTCACTGTGTGTCGTAATGGCCAATTGTCTGTCTGTCTCCTGTATTTTTTTTAATTTGATATCTCTTCAACAGGTCGGCCTGACTCAGTTGTCAGAATTATGTAGCCTAGTAGAAGAGGTGGTTCACTATGCCACGTATTCTCTAGCCTATTGTCTGCTCTTTTCTTTATTGATGTGAGTGGTACATTTACACTGACTGATATGGCCCCTCCTAAAGTTGGTGCGTTTGAAGAGGCAGTTTGATATATTCTCTCTCCACGGGGAAATTACAAATTGGCAGACACTCTGGGTATTTTCTGGATCAAAATCAAAAAGCGGCTGAGATGGTGGTCCCCCATCTGGGCAGCGTAGAGAAATGTTAGCATTTTTAAGACAATTTCCTGCAGTTATACAGATTTCTCCATCGAGCTGAGAGATTGTTGCAGGTTTAAAGCAATTTCCTGCAACTAAATATTCTGCCATGGAGCTGAGAGACCGAGGGGGGGGGGGGGGGATATTTACTGAACAGGACATTGCCCTGGTGTTATTGATGCCCTAGTGAGATCACAAAGCCATGCAAGCTGTCTGTCCCTGCTCTGCTCTCAGCTAACTCCTTGACTGCACCTATTTGAGTGTCCCTACTTTGTGCCACACCTTCATGCAGCATAGCTGTGGGCGTGCACTGCATGAGAATGTACGTGTTTTTAGGTGTTTTTGCAGGGCACGTGTGATTTGATATGTCGTTGTGGGTGTGTTTATAAACAGTGCTGTGTTGTCATCAGATTCTGTTTGGTATGACAAGGCTTGCAGTTCGTCTTTCAACAGACTTGAAAGTTGGCAAACATGGCTTTTCATTCTTTAAGGGATTTTATTTGGCATTTTGCTTTGAGGAATGTTGCATGTCTCTATCTCTCCCTGTCCACTTTTCTTCTCTGTTTGGAAACTGTCAGTCTTCTGAAACACCCTCTTACCGTCTCTGGAAGGAGAGAACTGAAGCGCTACATTCCTCTGACTGTCTGTCAATTACCTTTCTAAACGCATTCCTTCTAGAAGAAATACAGCCTCTTTCTTTGCTGTGCCTCAACCACCCACTCAAGGCAATGACCGGATTGAAGTAAAATGTTTCCACCTCTAGCAATGTTGCCATTAGGCTCAAAGGAATGTGTTAACAGCATCATGAAGTATTTTTTTTCTCCTTAAAGTATTAAAATGGTTCTATCCCGCTTTGACTTGGGGCAATTTGAGAGGAGTTTAGTTAAAGTAGACCTACGTTGCATTAAATCGCTTTTTGAAATGGAAAAACCATGTGTTTGTATTTGATACCATTCTGCTCCAGCCATTACCACGAGCCCATCCTCCCCAAATAAGGTGCCACCAACTTCCTGTGCTGGGCCCATATAGGCCCCACCGGGCCTTCACGACTGGACTACCGACGTTATCTGCCCGAGGGAGTTATCCAACTGGCCCCTCCATGACGTTACCTGGAAGCCCATCTGCGGCCCGCTAATCGTTAGCTGTCTTATCGGCTGCTATCTGAATAGGTCTATCGGACCATTTTTCTTGGGTCACTATAACTATATCAATTTTGCCAATTGGATTGATCCCCTCTACCACACGGAACCCCACTAATCTACCGACGGAAACGCACGGGGGGGTTAAAAACAGACCTCCATCCTATGCTAGCTTGCTACCGTTGGCCCAGCTAGCTGTCTGAGTCGCCGTTACCCCAACCAACCTCACTACTCACTGGACCCTTATGATCACTTGACTAAGCAAGCCTCTCCTTAATGTCAATATGCCTTGTCCATTGCTGTTCTGGTTAGTGTTTATTGGCTTATTTCACTGTAGAGCCTCTAGCCCTGCTCCATTATACCTTATCCAACCTTTCAGTTCCACCACCCACACATGCGATGACATCACCTGGTTTCAATGATGTTTCTAGAGACAATATCTCTCTCATCATCACTCAATACCTAGGTTTACCTTACTGTATTCACATCCTACCATTCCTTTTTCTGTACATTATACCTTGAAGCTATTTTATCGCTCCCAGAAACCTCATTTTACTCTCTGTTCTAGACGACCAATTCTCATAGCTTTTAGCTGTTCCCTTATCCTACTCCTCCTCTGTTCCTCTGGTGATGTAGAGGTGAATCCAGGCCCTCCAGTGCCTAGCTCCATTCCTATTCCCCAGGCGCTCTCTTCTGTAACCGTAATAGCCTTGGTTTCATGCATGTTAACATTAGAAGCCTCCTCAAGTTTGTTTTATTCAATGCTTTAGCACACTCTGCCAACCCGGATGTTCTAGCCGTGTATGAATCCTGGCTTAGGAAGACCACCAAATATTCTGAAATGTTCATCCCTAACTACAACATTTTTAGACGAGATAGAACGGCCAAAGGGGGCGGTGTTAGCATGCAGAGTTCTGTCCTGCTATCCAGGTCTGTACCCAAACAATTTGAACTTCTACTTTTAAAAATCCACTTCTCTAAAAACAAGTCTCTCACCGTTGCCGCCTGCTATAGACACCATATGTGAACTGATTGCCCCCCATCAATCTTCAGAGCTCGTGCTGCCAGGTGACCTAAACTGGAACATGCTTAACACCCCAGCCATCCTACAATCTAAGCTTGATGCCCTCAATCTCAAACAAATTATCAATGAACCTACCAGGTACCACCCCAAAGCTGTAAACACGGTCACCCTCATAGATATCATCCTAACCAACTTGCCTTCTAAATACACCTCTGCTGTTTTCAACCAAGATCTCAGTGATCATTGCCTGCATCCGTAATGGGTCAGCGGTCAAACGACCTCCACTCATCACTGTCAAACGCTCCCTGAAACACTTCAGCGAGCAGGCCTTTCTAATCGACCTGGCCGGGGTATCCTGGAAGGATATTGATCTCATCCCGTCAGTAGAGGATGCCTGGTAATTTTTTTAAATGCCTTCCTCATCATCTTAAATAAGCATGCCCCATTCTAGAAATTTAGAACCAGGAACAGATATAGCCCTTGGTTCTCTCCAGACCTGACTGCCCTTAACAAACACAAAAACATCCTATGGCATTCTGCATTAGCATCGAACAGCCCCCGTGATATGCAACTTTTCAGGGAAGCTAGAAACCAATATACACAGGCAGTTAGAAAAGCCAAGGCTAGCTTTTTCAAGCAGAAATTTGCTTCCTGCAACACAAACTTAAATAACGTCTGAGAAACTGTAAAGTCCATGGAGAGTAAGAACACCTCATCCCAGCTGCCCACTCCACTGAGGATAGGAAACACTGTCACCACCGATAAATCCACTATAATTGAGAATTTCAAAAAGCATTTTTCTACATTTGGCCATGCTTTCCACCTGGCTACCCCTACCCCGGTCAACAGCACTGTACCCCCCCACAGAAACTCGCCCAAGCCTTCCCCATTTCTCCTTCTCCCAAATCCAGTCAGCTGATGTTCTGAAAGAGCTGCAAAATCTGGACCCCTACAAATCAGCCGGGCTAGACAATCTGGACCCTTTCTTTCTAAAATGATCTGCCGAAATTGTTGCAACCCCTATTACTAGCCTGTTCAACCTCTCTTTCGTGTCGTCTGAGATTCCCAAAGATTGGAAAGCAGCTGCGGTCATCCCTCTCTTCAAAGGGGGGGACCCTCTTGACCCCGCTGCTATAGACCTATATCTATCCTACCCTGCCTTTCTAAGGTCTTCGAAAGCCAAGTCAACAAACAGATTACCGACCATTTCGAATCCCACCATACCTTCTCCGCTATGCAATCTGGTTTCAGAGCTGGTGCACCTCAGCCACGCTCAAGGTCCTAAACGATATCTTAACCGCCATCAATGATAAACAATACTGTGCAGCCATATTCATTGACCTGGCCAAGGCTTTTGACTCTGTCAATCACCACATCGTCATCGGCAGACTCGACAGCTTTGGTTTCTCAAATGATTGCCTCACCTGGTTCACCAACTACTTCTCTTCTTTGTATGCATCAATGATGTCGCTCTTGCTGCTGGTGAGTCTCTGATCCACCTCTACGCAGACGACCCCAATCTGTATACTTCTGGCCCTTCTTTGGACACTGTGTTAACAAACCTCCATACGAGCTTCAATGCCATACAACACTCCTTCCGTGGCCTCCAATTGCTCTTAAATACAAGTAAAACTAAATGCATGCTCTTCAACCGATCGCTGCCTGCTTCTGCACGCCTGTCCAACATCACTACTCTGGACAGCTCTGACTTAGAATATGTGGACAACTACAAATACCTAGGTGTCTGGCTAGACTGTAAACTCTCCTTCCAGGCTCACATCAAACATCTCCAATCCAAAGTTAAATCTACAATTGGCTTCCTATTTCGCAACAAAGCTTCCTTCACTCATGCTGCAAATCACACCCTTGTAAAACTGACCATCCTACCAATCCTCGACTTCGGCGACGTCATTTACAAAATAGCCTCCAATACCCTACTCAATAAATTGGATGCAGTCTATCACAGTGCCATCTGTTTTGTCACCAAAACTCCATATACTACCCACCACTGCAACCTGTACGCTCTCGTTGGCTGGCCCTCGCTTCATACTCGTCGCCAAACCCACTGGCTCCAGGTCATCTACAAGACCCTGCTAGGTAAAGTCCCCCCTTATCTCAGCTCGCTGGGCACCATAGCAGCACCCACCTGTAGCAGGGGCTCCAGCAGGTATATCTCTCTGGTCACCCCCAAAACCAATTCTTCCTTTGGCCGCCTTTCCTTCCAGTTCTCTGCTGCCAATGTCTGGAACGAACTACAGAAATCTCTGAAACTGGAAACACTCATCTCCCTCACTAGCTTTAAGCACCAACTGTCAGAGCAGCTCACAGATTACTGCACCTGTGCATAGCCCATCTATAATTTAGCCCAAACAACTACCTCTTTCCCTACTGTATTTATTTATTTTGCTCCTTTGCACCCTGTTATTTCTCTCTACTTTGCACATTCTTCCACTGCAAATTTACCATTCCAGTGTTTTACTTGCTATATTGTATTTACTTCACCACCATGGCCTCTTTTTGCCTTTACCTCATCTCACCTCACTTGCTCACATATATATAGACTTATTTTTCTACTGTGTTATTGACTGTATGTTTGTTTTACTCCATGTGTAACTGTGTTGTATGTGTCGAACTGCTTTGCTTTATCTTGGCCAGTTCGCAATTGTAAATGAGAACTTGTTCTCAACTTGCCTACCTGGTTAAATAAAGGTGAAATGTATTGGGGGCCGATTAGGCATATGTAGCATGCTGTTATACAATATCACTCCAATTAGTTTGCCTTTGCACCCCTCCTAAGAAATAGAGGAAACACTGAACATTATTTCAAAAAGATAAGACCGCTAACTTGAATGATTTGTTATAATTTTATTTTTTTTTTTTTTTGAGGGGGGGTCAGGAAATAATTGCTCAGGACTCCTGTGAAAGTGACTGATAAGGACAGAGAATTGCTGAGAAACACAGAGCCCAGCAATGGGAAACGCAACTTCCTCTTTAACTAGGCTAGATGATGTCAGTCTCTCGGAAGAAAGTGTCCATGGGCTGCTACTGCAGCAGCTAACTAGTATGCTTCAGTAATCTGGACACGTGCATATGCATGAGGTCGCACGAATACCGTCCAGCTTTCACCCGAGTAATATTTCTCTAGAGGAAGGGCTTTGGAAGGAAATAAAACAATAGCTACAGAAACAGAGTAGTGGTCCATAGTCTCCCTTCAGCATACACTCCTGACTCGTGCGTGCTTTTTCCGCAATAACAGGAAGTGTAGTTGATGTTATTGTTGCTATTAGCACGCCGCGCCGGTTCATAGAGCCCATGAGCACTTCACAAGCATTTCACTACACAAACTTTTCGCTACACCTGCAAGAACATTTGTTAAATATGTGTAAGCGTCCAATAACATTTGATTTGAGATAGTGTTCCCAATGGGAGGAGAGAGGGACGTCGAGACTTGTTGTTCCAGGTTAGAGGACTCTGTGTCCTCCTTGAAACAAACAACTGCTATTTCCCCTACGGACTACATGGGTTTTTTAAAGTTTTGCCCTTTGTGGGAAATTGTGTTCCCAAAGTAGGCGAGAAACTAACACTGTTTGTTGTTTCAGGTGAAGAGAGGCTCTGTGTTCTGATTTGAAGCAACCAACCCCCACTCCTCCCTCTCCCTCAGACTCCAATAGTGTCCAGATGAATTAGAGTAGCGTGGCTCAATATTTAGCAGACGACACCAAAAGCAACTTAGAGTACAGTACATACATTGTTAGTGGGTCTAGCCTATGTGTTTGTGATCCCTGCAGGAATTGAATCCACGTCCTTTGGATTGCTAATGCCACGCTCTTACCAACTGAGCCACAACAGACAGGGGGATGCACTAATCCACTAGATTAGGACAGAGCACCACCGGGCCATCAGGGAAGGAACAGAGTGTCCCATGCCAGCCTGCTGCACATCTGGGCACGGTCAGAAAGGTGATTTTTAGCGTGGCCGTAAGCCTAGCCTAGTCTAGCATGCCCATTTTTTTAAGTGGAGGTTTGCGCTAGGCTAATCCGCTAGGACAAAACGCCTCAGACCTTGGGAATGAACAGTGTGTCCATTGCCAACCTGCTGTTGCAGCTGCACATCTGTGCACTGTTTGAGAAGCGGAAGAGTCCTCTTTTTAGTAAAATCCTCTTTGGGTTGCAGCCTTGCTACCTCCGCACACTCTACCGGATAGAGATAGGCCATCGCAGGGTAATCTCCCTTAATATTTAATGGAAATGTCTGTGTTTTGCCATCAGCCAAGCTTCTGTGTGGTATAGACTACTGATGCAATTTCCATGGCACTAGTGAATTAAGTAGCTTTTCCACGAATTAATGTCTTTGGGCAGATGGTTGTATGCTTGTGGATAGTAGCCTATAGGCTAATAAGGGTTGGAGCTCTGATACTGTATCAGACAGCATCACGTTTATGCAGATGGCGTGAGAGACGGAAGGGAGGAGAGAGTAGCCTATGTTTGTCTGTGTGGTCCTGATGAGTGGATTTTCAGGCCAGATTCCAAGAATTTCTGCATATAATTTTAACCTTGTGGGGCCCTGTTTTTGGTGGACTCTTTACTCTCTTTCGATATAATTTGTCTGGTAGAACAACACAATTTAAACGTCATCTCAGAACTTCGAACTTTTCTCACCTCGAATCTCTCTACGAAAGCTTTGCATTCCGTATTATACTGTCTT